>NW_024070186.1:129933914-130097822 GCF_014754425.2 Oryx dammah | reverse complement strand
TCCTTGCAGTCCAAGGGACTCTCAAGAGTCTTCTCCAACACCACAGTCAAAAGCATCAATTCTTCAGCGCTCAGCCTTCTTCACAGTCCAACTCTCACATCCATACATGACCACAGGAAAAACCATAGCCTTGACTAGACGGACCTTTGTTGGCAAAGTAATGTCTCTGCTTTTGAATATGCTATCTAAGTTGGTCATAACTTTTCTTCCAAGGAGTAAGCGTCTTTTAATTTCATGGCTGCAGTCACCATCTGCAGTGATTTTGGAGCCCCCAAAAATAAAGTCTGACACTGTTTCCACTGTTTCCCCATCTATATCCCATGAAGTGATGGGACCAGATGCCATGATCTTCGTTTTCTGAATGTTGAGCTTTAAGCCAACATTTTCACTCTCCACTTTCACTTTCATCAAGAGGCTTTTTAGTTCCTCTTCACTTTCTGCCATAAGGGTGGTGTCATCTGCATATCTGACGTTATTGATATTTCTCCCGGCAATCTTGATTCCAGCTTGTGCTTCTTCCAGCCCAGCGTTTCTCATGATGACTCTGCATATAAGTGAAATAAGCAAGGTGACAATATACAGCCTTGACGTATTCCTTTTCCTATTTGGAACCAGTCTGTTGTTTCATGTCCAGTTCTCACTGTTGCTTCCTGAGCTGCATACAGGTTTCTCAAGAGGCAGGTCTGATGGTCTGGTATGCCCATCTCTTGAAGAATTTTCCACAGTTTATTGTGATCCACACAGTCAAAGGCTTTGGCATAGTCAATAAAGCAGAAATAGATATTTTTCTGGAACTCTCTTGCTTTTTCTATGATCCAGAGGATGTTGGCAATTTGATCTCTGGTTCCTCTGCCTTTTCTAAAACCAGCTTGAACATCTGGAAGTTCACGGTTCATGTATTGCTGAAGTCTGACTTGGAGAATTTTGAGCATTACTTTACTAGTGCGTGAGATGAATGCAATTGTGAAGTTGTTTGAGCATTCTTTGCCATATACCTTTTAGCCAACATTAAATTTTTTGTTGTTGTTTTGAAGACACACATAGCAATCAGTGAACAAATGAAAAAGAACTATTCCACATAGTTAAAATGAGTGTAATGCATGCAAGATCTAATGAGCAGAAGCAAATGTCTTCAACCAAAAATAAACCTTGCTGACAAAGTTGCAAGTCTGTGAAATGTAAATGAACAGAGGCCACAAACCCGGAATCAAAGAGCTGCTTGGTCATGCACTGTGTGATCACTAGGAGTTTAAAGATTGGATATGGATTTAAATCTATTGACAGCTATGAATCGCCTCTTCTGTTTAGGAAGCAACTAGACCTAATTATTTTACTTATCTTCAATATCATTATGAGGTAATTGCTAGTTTATGCCACTCAGAGAAAGTGACTGTTTTTTCTCACATTTGACTATTTATGAGCAATTCTGAGATCATTGTTAATAATTAATTATGAGTAAATTACATTGCCAAAATATATTTATATTTTTCCTGCTCAGCCTGTTAATAACTAGTAGAATATCTCAATATCATAGGTATTTTTCTAGCTTTCTGCTAGTACTGAAACAAGAACTGAGATAGAGAGGGATGAAGTATAAGGTTGTTTTTGTTGGACTGATTTTTTGTTTTATTCATTTTAGAACTGCATTTATTTAGAACAATATTACATAATATGGTCTTTTGAAAAGTAAAAGTAAATCTCTTTTGAAATAAGCATTTTCTTTACTACCTTTATGCCTAAAATTGCATTTATTGGATCAGGGGCAAATTAAGGCTCACCAAAATAAAGCCTTCCTAACTATCGCATACAGGCATTCCAAACTGCAGTAGTTAACAAGTCACTCAGTAGGTAAATTTAAAAAAAATTTTATCTTTAACATTTAATATAAAATGAAAGCAATGAGCCTCAATATGAGACCATCTTTATTTGTTTAAGAGGTTTCTCTAATTTCTAAGTATTCTTTCTTTATTTACCAGCTTTAGAAAAATCTGGGATGAAGTTAAAGGTGTAGGTATGTGATCCTTTGTAGCACAGTGGTAAAGAATCTGCCTGCCAACATGGAGACACATGGAACATGGGTTCCATTAACGGGTCACAAAGGACCCTTGGAGTAGGAAATGGCAAGACACTCCAGTACTCTTGCCTGGAAACCCCATGGACATGAGTCTGGTGTGCTACAGTCCATAGGGTGGCAAAGAATCAGACATGACTGGGCACGCACACACAAATGATCCCTGATCTATTTAGTCATGCCCTTTGGGTGTGACGACATCTAAGTGGTACTTTACACAGCATGATTTTAATGAAATCTGAAGTTTGAGATTCACTGAACTAGAAGTTAAGCCTATGAGGATATAAATCTCTCATATTATTAAGCATTCTGAACTTATACCATTTAAAAACTATGCAGAGTTCCAATAAATAGCAAGAAGAGATTTAAAAAAAAAAAAAAAAAGCTTTCCTCAGCAATCAATGCAAAGAAATGGAAGAAAACAATAGAACAGGAAAGGCAGAGATCTCTTGAAGAAAATTAGAGATACCAAGTGAATATTTCATGCAAAGATGGGCACAAGAAAGGACAGAAATGGTACAGACCTAACAGAAGTAGAAGATATTAAGAAGAGGTGGAAAGAATACATAGAAAACTGTACAAAAACATCTTCATGAACTAGATAATCATGATGCTGTGATCACTCACCTGAAGCCAGGCATCCTGGAATGCAAAGTCAAGAGGGCCTTGGGAAGCATCACTACGAACAAAGCTAGCGGAGGTGATGGAATTCCAGTGGAACTATTTCAAATCCTAAAAGATGATGCTGTGAAAGTGCTGCACTCAATACATCAGCAAATTTGAAAAACTTAGCAGTGGCCACAGGAATGGAAAAGGTCAGTTTTCATTGCAATCCCAAGGAAAGGCAATGCCAAAGAATGCTCACACTACTGCACAATTGCACTCATCTCACATGCTAGTAAAGTAATGCTCAAAATTCTCCAAGCCAGGCTTCAGCAATACGTGAACCATGAACTTCCTGATGTTCAAGCTGGTTTTAGATAAGGCAAAGAAACCAGAGATCAAATTGCCAACATCCTCTGGATCACTGAAAAAGCAAGAGAGTTCCATAAAAACATCTATTTCTGCTTTATTGACTATGCCAAAGCCTTTGACTGTGTGGATCACAATAAATTGTGGAAAATTCTGAGAGAGATGGGAATACCAGACCACCTGATCTACCTCTTGAGAAACCTGTATGCAGGTCAGGAAGCAACAGCTAGAACTGGACATGGAACAAGAGACTGATTCCAAATAGGAAAGAAGTACGTCAAAGCTGTATATTGTCACCCTGCTTATTTAACTTATATGCAGACTACATTATGCAAAAAGCTGGGTTGGAGGAAGCACAAGCTAGAATCAAGATTGACAGGAGAAATATCAATAACCTCAGATATGCAGATGACACCACCCTTACGGGAGAAAGTGAAGAGGAGCTAAAGAATCACTTGATCAAATTGAAAGAGGAGAGTGAAAATGTTGGCTTAAAACTCAACATTCAGAAAACGAAGATCACGGCATCTGGTCCCATCACTTGTGCAAAGAGTGGTGGACTTTATTTCTGGGGGCTCCAAAATCACTGCAGATGGTGACTACAGCCATGAAATTAAATGACACTTGCTCCTTGAAAGAAAAGTTATGACCAATCTAGACAGCATATTAAAAAGCAGACACACTGCTTTGCCAACAAAGATCCATCTAATCGAAGCTATGGTTTTTCCAATAGTCATAAGGGGATGTGAGAGTTGAACTGTAAAGAAAGCTGAGTGCCGAAGAATTGATGCTTTTGAATTTTGGTGCTGGAGAACACTCTTGAGAGTCCCCTGGACTGTAATCCAACCAGTCCATCCGAAAGGAAATCAATCCTGAATATTCATTGGAAGGACAGATGCTAAAGCAGAAACTGCAATACTCTGCCCACTGTTGCGAAGAACTGACTCATTTGAAAAGACCCTGATGTTGGGAAAGACTGAAGGCAGGAGAAGGGGATGACAGAGGATGAGATGGCTGGATGGCATCATCACGTCAATGGACATGAGTCTGAGTAAACTCCAGGAGTTGGTGATGGACAGGGAGACCTGGCGTGCTGCAGTCCCGGGGTGGCAAACAGTCGGACATGACTGGACAACTGAACTGAACTGAAAAATATTACAATGATTACTATAATTAATATAATAGTAGCAAAACAATTTCACAGTGCTTACCACGTATCACTCAGTTTTCTACGTGTTTTGAATTCAATTTAACTCATTTAATTACCACACACACAAAAACCTGCAATGTTATTATTAAGCCCATTTTATAGATGAGAAAATTGAAGCTTAGCAATGTTAAGTAATCCACCTGAGGTCATATTGGTAATATATATATAGATATGAATTCATGGTTTCAGGTAAAATGGCTTCAGAATCTATGTTTATAACAGCTCTTCTCCACTTATTAGCAGAGCCATAACACAATATTTAGCATGCGCCTTTATTAAAAAATCTAAAATACTAATGACTAACATATACTTGCAAGAATGTGAGTGAAGTCATTCAGTTGTGTTTGACTCTTTGCAACCCTGTGGACTGTAGCCCACCAGGCTCCTCCGTGCCTGGGCTTCTCCAGGCAAGAATACTGGAGTGGGTTGCCATTTCCTTCTCCAGGGGATCTTCCGAACCCAGGGATCAAACCCAGGTCTCCCGGGGTGCAGGCAGATGCTTTAACCTCTGAGCCACCCGGGAAGCCCTAACTTGCAAGAATACATTCTTCAAATAGAATAGGAAATAACATTTTACCCAAATATTTGCCCATTATGAAATCAGTGGGAGAGAAAATGGCAAATTTTATTCTAGGGATAGGAATTGTAACTTATCTTGAGTAGTTGTAACTTATCTTATCAATTTTACTGAAGTAAAAAATTACTGATAGTATAAACAAACCCCTGAAAATCAATCACCAAAAAATTATACTTCCTTTCATATATTATTTTTATAAATAAAAATGTACAAACACTAATGCAAATCAAAACAAGTAATAAAAATGGTATTATATGATCTAAATGGAAGGAAAACCCAAAACAGAGGGGATATATGTATATGTACAGGTGATTCACTTCACAGGAGAAACGGATACAACATTATAAAGCAAATATATTACAATAAAAATTAAAAAAAAAACAGAAAGACATCCCTCTAGATGACTAAATAATTTGTGGGGGGCACTAATAAATAATGTCCAGGTCCAAAAAAAAATGTATTATAGAAAATGTGGAAAGTACAGAGTGAACTAAATAATATAATATTTATCTATAATTCCATATGCTTACAGAAAAAAAAAAAACCAGGCTATTATTTTAAGTATCTTTCCTTCCAATATTATTTTATCCAGTTTTCACAACATGTTCTAAAATTAATTTTTTGCTTACAGTAAATATTTCTCCCATTCACTAGGAGCTCATGAAAAATGTATTTTTAAAGGTTTATATTTTAGTGATGTGTTACACAACATAACTGAACTTCCTTGAAGGAAGTTTGTTTATTTCAAATGTTTAGAATTATCAAAATCTAAAGTTTAGCACCATAGTGTATATACTTTCATTCATACAATAAATTGCTTTCTTAATCTCATCTTAGTTATGGAATTTGGGGATCAATGTGTTTTTAAAAGTTTAAGGGTTGATACCTATCTTCAAAAATGATCTTTTGAAAGTATCTTTTAAAAACTCCAAAAAAATTGACACTTTCTTAAAAAATGCTAAATTCTAACTTTTTCTTCTATAATCTATTGTTCCCTGCTACTTTGATTATAATATTGTCTTTCTAAAATGCTTCTTTAATTACACAGAGTTGAAAATTGAATATGAATATGCTATTAAATATCTGATTTTTCTTTAATGCTACATTCCTAGTTATATCACCTTTAAAAATCTGTTTATTTGTGCCTTCAATTTGGTTCACACTGATCAGAACCTTCCTCCAAAATACTCATACTTGGTTGAAATTCTAGTTTCAGGAAATCTTCAAGTTCTAATTCTTATAAACCCATTAGCCAAACAATTCAATGTTTTAAACATATATTTGGATCTGTCTCCTAGAATAATGGTAATAAAAACAATAATAAACAAATGGGATCTAGTGGAACTTAAACGGTTTTACACGGCAATGAGAATTGTAAGCAAAATGAAAAGAAAACCTACAGACTGGGAAAAAATATTTGCAAATGATGCTATTGGCAAGGCATTAATTTCCAAAATACACAAGTTCATATAGCATAACATAAACAAACAAACCAAAAAAATCCATCAAAAAATGGGTAGAAGATTTAAACAGACATTCCTCCAAAGAAGACAGTCAGATGGCCAACAGGCACACAAAAAGATGCTCAATAATATTACTAATTACTTGTGCTTCCCAGGTGGCGCTAGTTGTAAAGAATCTCCCTGCCAATACTGAAGACCTAAGAGACAAGGGTTTAGTCCCTGAGTCTAGAAGATCCCTGAAGGAGATCATGGCAACCTGCTCCAGTATTCTTGCCTGGAGAATCCCATGGACAAAGGAGCCTGGCAGGCTTTGGTCCATAGTTATGCAAAGAGTTGGACATGACTGAAGTAACTTAGCATACATTATTAATTATTAGAGAAATGCAAATCAAAACTACACTAAGATATTTCTTCACACCACTTAGAATAGCCATTTATATAAATTATAAATGCTCAGGAGGGTGTGGAGAAAAAAGAACCCTGCTACGCTGTTTGTGAGAATGTAAATTGGTGGAGTCCCCATGGAGAACAAAAGGAGTTTTCTTGAAAAACTAAAAATAGTTGTCAAATGATCTCGCAACCCCACGTCCTGGGCATTTATCTGGAGGAAACTATAGTTCAAAAAGATACATGCATGCCAATATTCATAGCAGTAATATTTGAAAGAAAGTGCAAGTGAAGTCGTTCACTCATGTCCAGCTCTTTGTGACCACATGGACTGTAGCCTACCAGGCTTCTCCGTCCATGGGATTTTCCAAACAAGAGTACCAGAATGGGTTGCCACTTCCTTCTCCAGGGGAATCTTCCCGACCCAGGGATCGAACCCAGGTCTCCCACATTGCAGGCAGACGCCTTACCGTCCGAGCCACCAGCAGCGTTATTTAGCCAAAACATGGAAACAACCTTAAACAGATGAATGGATAAAGAAGATGTGGTAAACACACAGATACTCACAGTACAAAGGAATATTACTCATCATAAAAGGAATGAAAAAACGCTATCTGCAGCAACATGAACAGACATAGAGATTACCATATTCAGTGAAGTAAGGCAGACAAATATCATATGCTTACAGTATATGCTTACAAATATCATATGCTTACATGTGGAATCTAAAAAAGCAATACAAATGAACTTATTGACAAAACAAACAGATCCACAGACACAGAAAACAAACTTATAATTACCAAAGGAGAAAGGGGCAGGGGAGACATAAACTAGGAGTTTAGAATTAATATATACATACTACCATATATAAAATAGGTAAACAACAATGACCTATTGTACAGCACAGGGAACTTTAATCAATATATTTTAAGAACTTACGGAAAACTTCCCCCGATGGCTCAGCAGGTAAAGAATCTGCCTGCAATGCAGGAGATGCAGGAGACAGGGGTTCAATCCTAGGGTCAGGAAGAGCCCTTGGAGGAGGGAATGGCAACCCACTCCAGTATCCTTGCCTGAAAAACCCCATGGACAGAGGAACCTGGTGGGCGACAGTCCAAAAGGATTGCCAAGAATTGGACATGACTGAGCACGTATGCCTCATAATGGAAAAGAGTCTGAAAAAGAATTTATGCATATATATGTATATATATAAATGGAATCACTTTGCTGTACATCTGAAACCAACATAACGCTGTAAATTAACAATGTCTGTATGTTCAGTCACTCAGTTGTGTCTCTTTGTGACCCCATGAACTGTATAGCCCTTCAGGCTTCTCTGTCCATAGAATCTTCCAGGCAAGAATACTGGAGTGTGTTGCCATTTCCTACGCCAGGGCATCTCCCAAACCCAGGGATGGAATTCACGTCTCTTGTATCTTCTGCATTAGCAGGGGGAGTCTTTACCACTGCACCACCTAGGAAGCACCTATACTAAAATTCAAAAAAAAGGCTTTTACAATTATCTTATTAGTCTTGAATGTCAGAATAGAACAATAGCTAAAATGTACTTATGTTCCATTTTCATAATTCTCACAGTCTTCAAATGGTTCTGAAGTAGGCCCTATTATTATTCATTATGAGGAAACTGAGGCACAGAAATTAAGAAACCAGTCCAAGATTTTACATGCACTAAGTGATGAACAGTTTCAGAGCAATGCAGTCAGAATTCAGGCACTTAAGTACTAATCCAAGCTGTAAAACAGTACAGTTATTTAAGGATTTATCTTGTGCAAGAAAAAATATCATAAATCTAAAGGTTTGTTTTTTTTAAACTCTCAAATTAATGTAAGACAAACTGGAAAAAATACTTTGGTTCTACAGGGTAGTTGGGAGAAAAGAAAGTAGTGACTTCATATCAGAATACTTGGGCTTTTCTCCTAGGTTTAGAAATTTCTACCTCTGCATCCTCAGTTACTGGGTCAGTTTCTTCATCCATAAAATGAGGTTAATATAGCATGTTAAAGCTGGAATAAGAACAAATAAATTTGTCAACCCTCACATTTTCCAAACAAAAGAAAACTAATCAATGGATCAAAAATAACTGATTAAACTTGACAACAAATAATCCCCTGTAGCCAGGACCAGGACCTGGTTCTTCTGAATATTTTAAAAATGAGTTTAGAAATAAAATCTGTTGTAAAAGATTCTAAAGAAGAGGTGCTCTTAACTCATTCAGGATGTGCTTCAAAGTGTCTATGAATTTTGAACATGGATGAAAATTTCTCTAGTCATGCAGAGATATAAAAATGACATCGTCTTAGGACAGATTCTAATCTTCACAAGAGATATAACGATAATTATCTTTACTTTTTGGATGAATAAAGAAAAGCTTGCAGGAGTAAACAATTTGCAGAGTATCTCCCAAATAATTCATGGAGAGCTGAGAATCAAACTTAAAGCCGCAGACTCCAGGATACTCGGGGCTTACAATGTGTTGCCATGCAACACTGTTTCCCTGCCTCCTCATTTTAAACTTCTTTTCACACCTACTCTTCATTTTCTGCTAGACTCAGCACAGGCTGAGCGAAGTAACACCTGTTATTATTATTCCCTTGCCCAAGCAGGAAATTCAAGTTATTTTCTGTGGAGAAGTATTTTAGCAGACATTAATAGTAAAGGAAAAAAAAAAAAAAAACACTAGCTGGCATTAAGTAGTGAGGACTTAGTAACTTCCAGGCATTTACTGGGAATTGTGAACATGTGATCGCCCCATATCTTATACATATACACAACTGGTAATGTTGGTGAACTAACACTGTATTTGAAAATCTTACAAGAAGGAGTTCAGGACTGAGAAAGACTGGAGTTTCTAAGTTGGGGAGGGCTTATGTATGCTGGGAAAGTTCAGGATCCAAGAAGGATCAGGTGAGGATTTCCTGCCCAAAGTGTATGTGTGTCTGTGTTTGTTCAGTTGTTTCAGTCTTGTCCAATTCTTTGCAACCCCATGGACTGTAGCCCACCAGGCTCCTCTGTCCATGGAATTTCCCAGGCAAAGAGTACTGGAGTGGGGTGCCATTTCCTACTTCAGGGGATCTCTCGGACCCAGGGATTGAAGACCTGTCTCTTGCATCGCAGGCAGATTCTTTACCACTTGAGCCACCAGGGAATGTATGGAGGCACCCAAAACAAAATACATACATACAGTAAAAGCCAAAGAAGAAATGAAAAACCAAAACCGAAGTGAAGTAGGGAGACTGTTTTCACAAAGAAGATGAGGTCTTGGCTGGACACGGAAGGCTGGATGTGATTTGAGTTAACCAAAAGTGTTCTGCACCTTAAATTATTTAGAGTTTTGTGTTTATTTTTATATATTTGCATTTTTCTAAGAGAGATAAATAACTATCCAGCAAAAAAAAAAAAAAAAACAGACCATCAGATTCTTGAAGAGGGACACTAAGGCAAAAATAAATAAACAACAAAATAGTGAATTGAATCAATTTTCTAGGGTTTTCAGTACAAAGTATCACAAACAGAAATTTTTTGTCTCAGAGTTTTGGAGGCTACAAATCCAAGATTAAGGTTCAGAGGGTTAGTTTCTTCTGAAGGCTGTGAGGCAGAATTTCTTCCAAGCCTTCATCCTAACTTCTAGTGGTTTCCTGGCAGTTCCTTGGCTTTCATTGTATCACTTCACTCCCAAATTCTGCTTCCATTCTCAAATGATATTTTCCCTGTCTCTGTTTCTATATCACAATTTACGATTTTTTTAAATGACAGTCATATTGCATTAAGGCCCACTCTAATGACTTCATCTTAACTTACTCATCTTCAAAGGCACCATCTCTAAATAAAGTCACATTCACAGAGTTACCTAAGGATTAATGAAAATGAAAGTCGCTCAGTCCTGTCTAACTCTTTGGGACCCCATGGTCTGTAGCTCGCCAGGCTCCTCTGTCCTTGGAATTCTCCAGGCCAGAATACCGGAGAGGGTAGCCGTTTGCTTCTCCAGGGGATCTTCCCAACCCAGGGATCAAACCCAGGTCTCCCGCATCGCAGACGGCTTCTTTATGTCTGAGCCACCAGGGAAGCCCAAGAATATTGGAGTGGGTAGCCTGTCTCTTCTCCAGCAAATCTTCCTGACCCAGGAATCAAACCAGGGTCTTCTGCATTGCAGGAGGATTCTTTACCATCTGAGCTACCAGGGTGGTGGTGGTGGTGGTGGTTTAGTCGCTAAGCTGTGTCCGACTCTTGTGACCCCATGGACTACAGCCTGCCAGGCTCCTCTGTCCATGGGATTCTCCAGGCAAGAACACTGGACTGGGTTGCCATTTCCTTCTCCAGGGGATCTTCCCGACCAAGGAATTGAACCCAGGTCTCGTGAATGGTAGGCAGATTCTTTACCAACTGAGCTACAAGGGAAGCCCGAGCTACCAGGATAGCCCCAGCTAAAGATTAAGACTTCAATAACATTTTTTGTGAGACACAATTCAATCTATCACAAACCCGGGGAAAAGCAAAGATGAGTGAAAAAGATGTTTCAGATAAAATATACAGGGGGAGGAACAGAGAATAAAGTCTCAGAAAGTATCCCAGTATCATTTGTGTGAAGGGCTTGGACCAAGACTAGTAGCACATATGAGGTGAAATGCTGCTGCTGCTGCTGAGTCGCTTCAGTCGTGTCCGACCCTGTGCGACCCCACAGACGGCAGCCCACCAGGCTCCCCCGCCCCTGGGATTCTCCAGGCGAGAACACTGGAGTGGGTTGCCATTTCCTTCTCCAATGAATGAAAGTGAAAAGTGAAAGGGAAGTTGCTTGGTCGTGTCCAACTCTTCGCGACCCCATGGACTGCAGCCCACCAGGCTCCTCCGTCCATGGGATTTTCCAGGCAAGAGTACTGGAGTGGGGTGTTATTGCCTTCTCCGAGGTGAAATGCTAATTTGGGCCAAACTCTTTTAAGATCTAAAATTGTTCGAAAATGGTTCCTGGATTCTAGCCTATTACCAACAAAGAAGTTCTTGAAAGATTTTGATAAGTAAATAACATGATGAAAATATTGTTTAGGTGCATTAAACTCACAGGACTAGACAGGATGAAGAGCAGTGGGAAGAGCCCCAGGACCTGGAAAGATAATCACCCCTCGTAACACAGGTGTGAGCCAACAAAGGTAATGAAAACGAAAAAGAAATGAAAAATTCAAAAGCGTTGTGAAGTAAAAAGTCAGACAACTCACTCCAACAGCTCTGAGGTTTGTGGTCTGAGAGGCAAATAGAAAGCCAGTTTGGGGTTGTTTTCATCTTAAACTTGCGTTTGACTATGAGAAAGCAACCAACACTGTCAATTTCAGTTTTTCATACATTAAATATGACATGACTCTAAGATTTTTTAAAAGCCAACTTGAAGCTCAACAGATGATATTTAAAAAGAATATGGAGGTTTTCCTCCCATACAATTCCCATGGAGATTTTTTACTTCAAAAATTATAGGTTTCAAATTATAATCTATAATTATACAATATAGTTTCCTAAAATAACTTCACTCGATAATTTAGAAAGTATATTCACCATGTTCAGGAAAATGCTATCAAACTAGCATAGTTACATTTAAGATCTAATGCTAAATTCCATACCAGTTTAATACAGAAACCATTTTGATGATACACACAAGCTGATATAATGTAACAATATTAGGACAAATCCTCAAGGCTCTTTAGAACACTGAGCTTCATTTATTGCAGATGATATTTAAAGCTGTTTTATAAAGTGATAAAATATTGAGACCGCTCCTACATCTTTGAGCATAGTAAGAAATGTTCTCTGGGAAAGTTTTTTAGTGGGAAAATCCCACGTTCTTCAAAGGTCTTCAGATGATTACCATTCCAAGAGCAAGCCAAAAGCATTGAAGTAATTTATCTTCTTCGAGTGTGTTTATTCTTTTCAGTGAAAGAACAACAACAACAAAAAAATGAAGCATGCAATCTTTGTTATTTAATTAGAAGTATTCTTTAATGTGAAAGTTACTATTGTAAAGAAAATTTCTGTTCCCACTTAAACAAAGTGGTATTTAACAAGGCAAACTATAAAAAAATAATTCCCCATAGCACAAAAACTATTGTTGCTATTGTTCAGTCTCTAAGTTGTGTCAGTTTTGCCGCCCCATGGACTATACCCACCAGGCTCCTCTGTCCATGGGATTTCCCAGGCAAGAATATTGGACTGGGTTGCCCTTTCCTTCTCCAAGGGATCTTCCTGACCCAGGCATCAAACCTGTGTCTCCTGCACTGTAGGTGAACTTTTTGCCACTGAGCCACAGGGGCCAAATTTCATTATTCTTACATTCTAACCCAGGGCTCTCCAAGAGAATCTTCTGCAACAATGACTAAAACTTTCTAAATGTGCCCTCTCTGATACAGTATTCATCAGCTATGTGAGGCTTTTGAGCACTTGAAACTCAGCTTGTGTTTCATTTAATTAATTTCATTTACAAAGTCACATGTTAGACAACATAGCTCTGATCTACTGATAAGTGACAATAAGTGCATAGGGGACAATCAAATCTATACTTGTAGCAACACTGGTATGTAACATAATGAAAATCACAATTTATAGCCATGAATCTTAACTGCTTGGGAACATCAGAGTAAACTAGAGAGATAGGATCTTGTTAATCTTTAGGATGGCAGGGGTCCCCACTACTGATCTACTGGACCAAGTCTTTCAAAACTCTATTTTTAACAAGTACCAGAGGTAACTTTGAGGCACATTAAAGTCTGAGAAAACCTGATATTTCTGCTTCTATTACAAAGTTGAGTCACTATTTCTCTAACAGGAAATATGAATTCATACTAACTACTGAGCTCTAATATTAAAACATATTGTTTTAATTTAAATAACATTGGCACCTCTTAACCAACATTTTTAACGAGTTCCATCTCTTTAGAAACAACTGGAGAATAAATTATTTCACATTCTAAAATACCACGAAGTATTAACTAATTTCCCTGGACAAATGCTACACTTCATCAGACTTGTCTCTCTGTAAATCCTATAGTAAATGAATTATCTGTCTTGATTATTAACACAAATCTTATTTTATTCCAGGGCTTTAAACCCATGCCTTAATACTGGTTGCATAAATCTATGCGATGTCATTCTCTGATTCTCAAACTGAAATAAAAACTCCTACCTTCCAGGATTGGTATGTGGCCAAATATAAAGTGCCTAGCAGAGAGCTAGGCACATAGCTAAGAAATGCTATGTATCCAATTCCCTTTGCCTTCCCAATGAGTGTTTTCTATTTAATTCGCGTTTAACCCATTCATCTGTCAATATTGTTGAAGCTTGCCCCAAACCACTTAAGCTCTATGTTCAGTTTTAAAGCTAGTTGGATCCCAAGAGCACGCTTCCGTTGGGGAGGGGAAATGGAAGGACATGGGATTCCTCATTAAGCTATGATCTGCTATTGACCTGGTCACTCTAACCACCTCTCCCCTCCTCTCCAACTTTAAAACTGGGCTATTGTCTGTCACTCTAACCTAAGTCTTTTTTGTTGTTGTTGTTGTATAGTCACTAAGTCACATTCGACTCTTTTGTGACCCTGCGGACTGTAGCCCATCAGGCTACCCTGTCCACATAATCTCCCAGGCAAGAATTCTAGAGTGAGTTGCCATTTGCTTCTCCAGGGATCTTCTCAACCCGGGATCAAACCCAAGTCTCCTGCATTGCAGGAGGATTCTCTACCACTGTGCCACCAGAGAAGACCTAAACCAAGTCTAGTCCCTAAAACCCAAACCTTGTTTCCCTCCTCATGACTTAATTTTTAGGCTTTTTGTTACACACGACCCTCACTCTTCCATTCCCTCCAGCAAAGAAAAGAATTAGGCAATGAAGAGTTCCCTTCGTTTAGACAGGACTTGGGAGTAAGAGGCCCTCCATCTGGACATAAAGCATTTGACTTATCCTGTTTAGAAGCAGAAAAGCAATGATAACCTCCATCGTTTATTTTCTAATTGTGCCATATAGCTGTAGGCGTATGAATATGGTACACATATTTAAGATATTCTCGTTTTAAAAGGTTAATCCCTTGCATCAATATGAAAAATTCCTAAAACAAAGAAATCCTAAGTCTAATAAAAGTATTCTGACATTAGGTAAAATTTCTCCAACTTCTAAGAGACGTTGCTAATCACACACTTGCTAATAATTTTGGGATTAGAATGCAAACTAAATTTTTCTATTCAACTTCACAAATAAGTGCCATTAACATGGATGGACTTAGTGTCATACTGGATGAAGTGAGTAACAGAGAGAAAGAGAAATATGATACGATATTGCTTATATGCAGAACCATGCATATGCTTATATGCAGTCCATGGAGTCACAACAACTGAGCAACTGAACTGACTGATATGCAGAACCTTTAAAAAATGGTACAAATGAAGGTATTTACAAAACAGAAACAGAATCACATACTGTGAGAACAAACTTATGGTTACTAGAAGGGAAAAGGTAGGGGGAAGGGATAGTTAGGAGTTTGGGGCCAACATGTACACACTGAATATTTAAAATGCAGAACCAATAAGGACTTAGTGCAAGGCACAGAATTCTGCTCAATATTCTGTAACAACGTAATTGGGAAAAGAATTTGAAAAAGAATAGATACCTATATATGCATAACTGAATCATTTTGTTTTACACCTGAAACTAATGTAACATTTTTAACCAACTGTTGTAGTTGTTGTTTAGAAGCTCAGGCCTGTACTACTCTTTGCAACCCCACGGACTGCAGCACGCCAGGCCTCCCTGTCCTTCACCATATCCCCGGGGCTTGCTCAAACTAATGTCTATTGAGTCAGTGATGCCATCCAACCATCTCATCCTCTGTCGTCCCCCTTCTCCTCCTGCCTTCAATCTTTCCCAGAATCAGGGTCTTTTCAAATGAGTCAGCTCTTCACATCAGGTGGCCAAAATATCAGCTTCAACTTTAGCATGAGCATTCCAATGAATATTCAGGATTTATTTCGTTTAGAATAGACTGGTTTGATCCCCTTGCAGTCCAAGGGATTTTCAAGAGTCTTCTCCAACACCACAGTTCAAAAGTATCAGTTCTTCGGTGCTCAGAATTCTTTATGGTCCAACATTCACATCCATACATGACTATTAGAAAAACCATAGCTTTGACTATACAGACCTTTGTTGCAAAGTAATGTCGCTGCTTTTTAATATGCTGCCTCGGTTCAATTCAGTCGCTCAGTCATGTCCAACTCTTTGCAATCCCGTGAACTGCAGCATGCCAGGCTTCCCTGTTACACCAACTCCCAGAGCTTGCTCAAATTCGTGTCCATCAAGTAGGTGATGCCATCCAGCCATCTAATCTTCTGTCATCCCCTTGTCCTCTGCCTTCGATCTTTCCTAGTATCAGGGTCTTTTCCAATGAATCAGTACTTTGCATCAGGCTGTCTAGGTTTGTCATAGATTTTCTTCCAAGGAGCAAGCATCTTTTAATTTAATGGCTGCAGTCACCATCTGCAGTGATTTTGGAGCCCAAGAAAATAAAGTCTCTCACTGTTTCCATTGCTTCCCCATCTATTTGCCATGAAATGATGGGACCGAATGCCATACCTTCGTTTTTTGAATGTTGAGTTTTAAGCCATCTTTTTCACTTTCCTCTTTTACTTTCATCAAGAGGCTCTTTAGTTCTTCGCTTTCTGCCATAACCATGGTATCATCTGCATATCTGAGGTTACTGATATTTCTCCCAGCAATCCTGATTCCAGTTTGTTCTTCATCCAGCCCAGCATTTCATGATGTACTCTGCATGTAAGTTAAATAAGCAGGGTGGCAATATATAGCCTTGGCATACTCCTTTCCCAATTTGAACCAGTCCATTGTTCCATGGGCTTCCCTCATAGCTCAGTTGGTAAAGAGTCTGCCTGCAATGCAGGAGACCCAGGTTCGATTCCTGGATTGGGAAGACCCCTGCAGAAGGAAATGGCAACCCACTCCAGTATTCTTGCCCGGAGAATCCCATGGACAGAGGAGCCTGGCAGGCTACAGTCTATGAGGTCGCAAGAGTCGGACATGACTGAGCGACTAAGCACACACACACACACACATTGTTCCATGTCCAGTTTTAACTGTTGCTTCCTGACCTGCATACAGTTTTCTCAGAAGGAAAGTAAGGTGATCTGGTATTCCCATCTCTTTAAGAATTTTCCACAGTTTGTTGTGATCCACACAGTCAAAGGCTTTAGCGTAGTCAATAAAGCAGAAGTGAATGTTTTCTGGAATTATCTTGCTTTTGCTATGATCCAAAGGATGTTGGTAATTTGATCTCTGGTTCCTCTGCCTTTCCTAAATCCAGTTTGAACATCTGGAAGTTCTCAATTCACGTACTGTTGTAGCCTAGCTTGGAGAATTTTTGGCGTTACTTTGCTAGCCTGTGAGATGAGTGCAACGGTACGGTAGTTTGAGCACTCTTTGACATTGCCTTTCTTTGGGATTGGAATGAAAACTGACTTTTTCCAGTACTGCGGCCATTGCTGAGTTTTCCAAATTTGATGGCATGTTGAGTGCAGCACTTTAACAGCATCATCTATTAGGATTTGAAATCAACTGCACTTGTTTATAAAATAAAAAGTTTAAAAAGAAAAAAACTCTGAGTGGAGAGAAATAAAATATTTCATAATAATACAGTTGATTTTTAAAGTCCTATTACAAAACTATCAAAAGCTCCTCTGAAAGTTTGACTTATCTCATTTAAGACAGCATGTGATTTATTTGAGGACAATGCAGAGTACATCATGAGAAACGCTGGACTGGAAGAAACACAAGCTGGAATCAAGACTGCCGGGAGAAATATCAATAACCTCAGATATGCAGATGACACCATCCTTATGGCAGAAAGTGAAGAGGAGCTAAAAAGCCTCTTGATGAAAGTGAAAGAGGAGTGCGAAAAAGTTGGCTTAAAGCTCAACATTCAGAAAACGAAGATCATGGCATCTGATCCCATCACTTCATGGGAAATAGATGGGGAAACAGTGGAAACAGTGTCAGACTTTATTTTTTTGGGCTCCAAAATCACTGCAGATGGTGAATGCAGCCATGAAATTAAAAGCTGCTTACTCCTTGGAAGAAAAGTTAAGACCAACCTAGACAGTATATTCAAAAGCAAAGACATTACTTTGCTGACTAAGGTCCCTCTAGTCAAGGCTATGGTTTTTCCAGTGGTCATGTGTGGATGTGAGAGTTGGACTGTGAAGAAAGCTGAGTGCCGAAGAATTGATGCTTTTGAACTGTAGTGTTGGAGAAGACTCTTGAGAGTCCCTTGGACTGCAAGGAGATTCAAACAGTCCATTCTGAAGGAAATCAGCCCTGGGATTTCTTTGGAAGGAATGATGCTAAAGCTGAAACTCCAGTACTTTGGCCACCTCATGCGAAGAGTTGACTCATTGGAAAAGACTCTGATGCTGGGAGGGATTGGGGGCAGGAGGAGAAGGGGACGACAGAGGATGAGATGGCTGGATGGCATCACTGACTCGACGGACGTGAGTCTGAGTGAACTCTGGGAGATGGTGATGAACAGGGAGGCCTGGCGTGCTGCAATTCATGGGGTGGCAAAGAGTCGGACACGACTGAGCGACTGAACTGAACTCAACTGAACTGAGGCCATTTTCATATGTCAACTTCATAAGGAGCTTGAAGAATAATAACAAGATACTCTCCAAAGTCATAAAATGAAAAATATGATACTTTATGGTAACTTCAGAAATACAATTTTAAATAAAATATGGACTTTTAAAATGACAAGATAAACTCTCTGATCTCTTTAAAATACTTATGTTAAAGGGAAGAACTGAAGAATCAAGTTTGGACAAACTTTAATTTTCTTTTCTCAGGAGTTGTTCCTAGGTCAACTCAACAACAATGAGGTATGAGTATTTACATTGTGAGATACACTGCATCTTTGTATTTTTTTTTTTTTTGGTCTGACAAGTATCATTCACATGATATACCAGTGAACTTTAGATTATATTTCATTACTGTTATGGGCAAACAAAAATGAATCTTACAATAGTCATAATTAGATGCCAGTCTATTATTTTATCATTTCTTTTTGGTTATGACTTTATTGAAGTATAGTTGATTTACATTGCTGTGTTAATTTTAGATGTACAGCAAAGTGATATATTATGGCATATCCTTGACATTCGTATTTTAAAATATTACATAATGACAAAAGGGAGGCTCAGAATAGTTAAGTACCTTGTCTGAGGTCTAATTTTTGGTAAATTACTTGAGCCTATGTGACACCTGTCCAATAAGCTGAAATCAGCTGAATTTTGGGAGAAGGAAATGGCAACCCACTCCAGTATTCTTGCCCAGAGAATCCCAGGGACAGAAGAGCCAGGTGGGCTGCCGTCTATGGGGTCGCACAGAGTTGGACACGACTGAAGCGACTTAGCAGCAGCACCAGCAGCCCCTGAATTTTAATAAAGCCAAGAAGCACATGGGTGAATCTCAAAATCTTACCTGCATCAAGCATTATACTATGAACTAAATAACTAATGTTATGCACACAAATGTACTTTTCTAAAAGATAAGAAAGTAGTTGTTGCAATTGAATGCATGCAAATTTTCTTTAAAACACTACTCAATTCCCTGCAGCTTTCTCTCCCAACTGAAAGACTACTAAAAGTATAAAATATAACTATCTAAAATAGCAGAATAGTCATCTTTTAGTGTAAATTTTTAGCCAAAATTGAGATTTAGTTCACAATCTGATTATTATAATAACATTCATACCTTCATAAATATATACCAACTATTTTGCTTTGTTTGAAAGCGAAAGGTGAAAGTGAAGTCGCTCAGTTGTGTCCAACTCTGCAACCGTATAGACTGTAGCCTACCAGGCTTCTCCAGCCATGGGGTTTTCCAGGCAAGAGTACTGGAGTGGGTTGCCATTTCCATCTCTAGGGGAATCTTCATGACTCAGGGGTCGAATCTGGGTCTCCCCCATTGCAGGCAGACCCTTTACCCTCTGAGCCACCAGCAGTAGTATTGAGCCTCCGTTTTATTATCAAGCAGTAATATATATTCCTTTGTGTATAATAATTCAATTATAATACACTTCAAATTCTTATCTGTGTTATAAAATTGAAAAATCATAAATAAGTCATGGTGGTAATTCAGCAGTTGAGGTGTCGATTATAGGAATTGCATATTTGTCTCTCTTTGTTTCTCCTTCATTGTCCAATACACTACTAGAAACTCATGACTACTTAATCACATTTGTTGATTTGCTGATTAATTTATAAAACTAAAGTGGTGAGTCATACAAAGTATAAAATTAAATTATAAATATCATCATTAAAGAAGATCAGGTACTAAAATCAGGTTCCAACATTTATAGAAAATGGAGAATGCCATAAAGTACACAGCAAAGGTCTACAAACAGAAAGAATACCAAACCTGAATGTCCTTCTAAAGTAACTCTTTTAAATCGCATATTGATCATACTGCTAATTACTTGGCATAGAATGTTAGAAACATGATAGCTGAGTGTACTCTACTGTGCTTAGTCACTCAGTCACGTCTGAGTCTTTGCAACCCCATGGACTGTAGCCTGCCAGCCTCCTCTGTCCACGGAGTTCTCCAGGCAAGAGTACTGGCATAGGTTGCCATGCCCTCCCCTCCAGGGGATCTTCCCAACCCAGGGGTCGCACCTGGGTCTCCTGCATTGCAGATGGATTCTTAACTTTACCAACTGAGCCACCAGGGGTTGACCATATTTTAGCCTGTTTCTAGATCAGGGTACTTGAAAATGCCTATATTCTATCGATTTGTTTGATTCTTCCTAGACATTTCCATCAATGCACTTGGGAAGCATGGTATCATTTCAGTGTGCAGCCTCAGTGGTGGATGTGTCACACTGGAACAGCAGCTTCACATGTGGAGACTGGAAACCCTCATATTTTCTAGTTTGTCTTTCAAAAAACTCAATGCAAAACATATGAAAATGATTATTTGATATAAAAGTCACATAGAGAAACTCCATTTTCCACTGCACAAAAAATTAAAAATAAACAACAAGTGAAGTACTTGGTGTTTGCAGATAGACTTAAATCACTATTATTAAACACTGCTAAAAATTCATTGAGTTCCGAGTGAGACATGCCTCAGACAAAAACAAGGAGCCTAAATTTGCTTTTCATTGGAAGTTTTAAAAATGTTACATGCAATCTTTTTGGATACATAGGGGGAAAAGAATAATCTAAAAATGATATATATTTATATGAACCTTCATACTTTAGAGCACATTTTTTTTTTCTCGAATGGAAGGTACTGAGATCAGCCAAAGACTACATAAAGATAATGGTAAAAAGAAGTAATAAAACTATATCCTAACTACCCCAATAGGGCACTGTTCTCTTTTCATACTCAGAATATGATAGCTAATGCTTAAATGAACAAAGTTCAGGCATCAGTGATTCTGAGGAACTGGTGATCATATCTGCTTCACAGATTCAATCATTCAGGAGGAATTGTTAAACCCAGTGTCACACACACAGTACATACTCAGATAATGCTGGTTCCCTTCTGCCTTCCTTCTTTGGCACCAGATTATCAGAACAAAGTGTTTTCTGTTTAATATAATACCACACTGTATGATGATGTCAGTAGTTCTTTCATCATTAGGGTCTGATCTTCAAACTTCAAACTATATCCATCTCTCTAATCTGTAAGGTATATGATAGTGAGAATCCTTCATACCTTTAAAGAACTAAAAGATAACTATTGATTAAATATCATCCCCCCAAATTTGAAAACAATAGATTAAGAAGTCCAGATGATCTGTCCAGGGAATTTAATATTAAATCATCTACAACATAAAATAACTATCATAATATAATTATCTTGAAGAGATCTCTAGTCTTTCCTATTCTCTTGTTTTCCTCTATTTCTTTGCATTGATCTCTTAGGAAGGCTTTCTTATCTCTCCTTGCTATTCCTTGAACTCTGCATTCAGACGGGTATATCTTTCCTTTTCTCCTTTGTCTTTCACTTCTCTTCTTTTCTCAGCTTTTTGTAAGCCCTCCTCAGACAACCATTTTGCCTTTTTGCATTTCTTTTTCTTGGGGATGGCTTTGATCACTGCCTCCTGTACAGTGTTAAAAACCTCCATCAATAGCTCTTCAGGCATTCTGTCTATCAGATCTCCTTGGAAGAAAAGATACAACAAACCTAGACAGCATATTAAAAAACAGAGACATTACTTTACCAACAAAGGTCCATATAGTTGATGCTATGGTTTTCCAGTAGTCATGTATGGATGTGAGAGTTAGAACATAAAGAGAGCTTAGTGCTGAAGAATCGATGCTTTTGAACTGTGGTGTTGGAGAAGACTCTTGAGAGTTACTTGGACTGCAAGGAGATCAAATCAGTCAATCCTAAAGGAAATCAATCCTAAATATTCATTGGAAGGACTCATGTTGAAGCTGAAACTCCAATACTTTGGCCACCTGATACAAAGCACTGACTCAATAGAAAAGACCTTGATGCTGGGAAAGATTAAAGGCAGGAGGAGAAGGGGATGACAGAGGACGAGATGGTTGGATGGCATCACCAACTCAATGGACACGAGTTTGAGCAAGTTCTGGGAGTTGGTGATGGACAGGAAGGCCTGGCGTGCTGCAGTCCATGGGTCTCAAAGAGTCAGACATGACTGAGCAACTCAACAACAATAAATATAACTCTCAAATAATTATTAAAATTAAAAAAAAATCTTCACAGAAATGAGAAGCAAGTTGTCTTCCAGAAATGTTGTAATTCACCTCACCCAGTCCACAATCAATGGATGCTTTTACCATCTCAAGTTTACCCAAGGTAAACTAAGAATGATCAGGCCAAGTGACTCACTCATATTATTTAATCAGCTAGTAACTGAAGGAGAACTCGAATCTCATCTATTTGATTGCAAAGCTCTTCTCACCGTACATGACACCTCTGGGTGTTTACTGTTGGTACAGATTTGCAGAAAATATGTCACTATATTCTCAGGATCAGCAAAAACAGAATTAAAAGGAAAACGCAGTTCTCTGATTTATCCTTTGGAAAGTTTGATAAACCAATTCAATCTAAAGATTCTGATTTGGTTATTTTGAAGTCTGGCTCAGGCAATGAAGTTTGAGAATCACCAGCTCGTAACATTAGAAAATGACAGAGAACTCGGGATGCACAGAGAAAGCAGTCCCAATATGAGCAAATGGGTCAGCCCTGACAGCCTGAAACAGGAAGTTAAAGAGGTCAGGCCACCAGCCCCAATCCAATACCCCTCTAACCTAACATAAAATAAACTAAAAAACCTACACCTCTAACAGACCAAGAGAACAGGTTCGATGACAATAAAATGAGATAAACATGTAAAAATATAATACTTTGTACTAACATTTTGACTTCTTTAAATATCCAAAAGGCTAATAAACCCATTCTTTTCATAAATATTCACAGCAAGAGCTATGGCCACTGGCCAGTCAGCCCGCACACAGCTAAGCATGGTCGACAGTGTAATTTTCGGAATTCCTTTTACTTCTTGTATCAACAAAGCCTAAGTTTAAATATTTTCCAAGTAGTGTCAAAAGCATATCTTGGAAGGTCTACTAAACAAACAAGAACACCAACACTTTGAAAACCAGGTCACACTATATAGTGTAATCATATCATTTCTTTCATGAACTTAAAGAAAGAATCAACATATTTACTTTGAAATAGCATAAAAATTTCCATTTTGAGGCTTCAACAATGTAATAATTATAGTAATGATATTATAACTTCAGAAATAAACAACATACATGGTTCTGATTAGGGCTATATTACCTAGAATTATAAGATCACTAACATATAAAGTAATTAGACACTGAGTAGCATACTTAATTTCACTCAAGATTCAATATCTTTCACTGATTATTAAAATTATTCACTGCCTTCAACTGTTAAGGAACAAATAGAAATTTTCTTCAGCTGCTTATTAATTCTCCCTGGTGGTGATTTTTTTGGGAGAGTGGAGAAGCCTGTGGCCAGTATGCTTTTCCTTCACTCTTCAAGTAACAGGTTCCATTCCTCCAGTGGTGAGCACAGATCCCAGACTGGTGATAACAATTCCTGGTCTAGGAATGTACCCATGACTAATGCTGGGACAACTGGAATCCTTCCCTGGGATTTTCCTACCTAGAGTTGGCAGGGGAAAGCGATTAGATTGTGAGCTGCCAAACATCATATTTGCTCTTGCAATGGACAAGATTCATCTGTAAAGTAGAAAAATGAAACAGCCACACAAGAGGAAGCAGAGGAGAGAAAACCAGAACACACTGGTACCACTTGGTTACTTGTTCCTTTTGCTACTTAAGTCTGATTCCACCAATGCATTTTCAATGGCTTGAGGATATAGGTCTACGAATTTTCCTTTTGTTACCAAATGGGTTTCTTTGGCTTGAAACCAAATCATCCTAAAAGCACTACATTCCCTACATTAAATCAAGCTTTTCCTCCTCTGGACTGTGTCAGTATGGAGACCCTGCTATGAATTCTACTATCACTTCTCCACTTCTCCAATGCCTTCAGATTTTTCTTCTCCTCTTCTTCCATGAAGCTTTGCCAAAGCAGTACAATCAGTACCCTCTTTACTATATATAAAAAAAATACTATGGTGTATCATCTTTTTATCTATAACAACATTCAAAGCATCTTTTATTATTTAACCACTTTCATGTATATGTCTTTTTCTCTAACTAAATCATTAATGGCTTAAGGTGAAAGCCGCATATTAAATTTACCAGTCACCTCAGGTGTTCATACGCTTTCAAGCTGTACCAGTATTAGTATAACTGATACCATCTTGGGCCCTTATGGTTTCTTCTGTCCTTCTGCTGACTCTACTCAGGACTGTACTGTGCAGTGAGTCATTTCTCTGTTGTCAAGAGAATGTATGTTAATACACATGTTTGTGTTAGTCACTCAGTCGTGGCCAACTCTTTATAGATACTGTTTAATAATCATTAGGACCAGGGAGTCTCTATGTTCTCTTAGTCCCTAAACAATGACGAAAACGTTCCCTGATTTATTTCAAGTGCCCACATGGCTAGTTACCCATTCATAAGTCTTAACTTGAAAAGTGAAAGTAAAAGTGTTAGTTGCTTCAGTGGTACCCAACTCTTTGCAACTCCATGACCTGTAGTACGCCAGGCCCCTCTGTCCATGGGATTCTTCAGGCAAGAATACTGGAGTGAGTTGCCATTCCCTTCTCCAGGGGAATCTTCTAGACCAGGGATCGAAGCTGGGTCTCTCCCGTTGCAGGCAGATTCTTTACCATCTGAGACACTAGGGAAACTCTAACTTAGGAAAGGACATCCTATTCCAAGCCATCTACCCCTATACCCTAGTTTAACAATAAAAATGATCCAGGCCTCCTTGGTGCAGAGGGCAGCTGTGAGTGTGTCTGGATCACTGTCTGCCCAATCCAGGTTCCCCACTGTGAGCAGTTAGCCTATAATAAACTGACTCACTGATTAGACAGAGCTGCTTGCTCTCATTTCAGTCTCAAGATGCCTTCTCAGCTCAGTGGGCAATTTTTGTTCCTCCATCCTCCAACTCAAGCATACATAGAAAGTAATGGTAAAGGCAAGTGAATGAGCTCGGGCATACTTTTCATATTTTTCTGTGGGAACTGAGGAGGTGGTACTAGTTTAAAAATTTGATTCATTCAAATAAAAGATGTTTTAGAAATACCAAAGATTTATCATTTAGAGTGTTTTCTGAATCCCTACGAAGCATTTATTCTAAATAATAACATCTGAGGTAGACAGGAGGTACACTTAAATTTAGTTTCTTAAAAAATTTTATTTTCAAAATATTTAGTGTTTATATTTTTCTCATAAAATATATAATCAGCTTTGTATTACTTAAGTCTAAAAGAAACATGTAAGGCTGAATAAACGTTATCCAAATGAAGCCATAAGTTTTCACCAAATCAAAAGCATTTTTCTTAAAAAATATACTTTTGCTGTTTAATTACTAAGAAGCATGGACTCATTTAGAGATTTTTTTAGAGTTTTTTTTTAATATAAGTTATACATACATTATTTCCTTTCAAACATGATAGGCATCCTATGTCATATTCATATCATGGGCCAATGTATCAATTTCTATTAACGCATCATCAAAATTCATAGTGCTAAACTCTTGAAATTAAATTACAAGACATTAAATCAATGTGTCTGGATAATGAAAAACAAGAAACAAAGAAAAAGAAAGACTGAAAAATCAAAAGAAAGAAAGGGAAATTCCAATGTGATTCATAACTTTAGACTTACGAAATTAAAAAAAAAATTTTTTTCTTTCCTGATGGAATGTGTTTCTACTGAAAGCTGAACCAAAAGTCATGGTAGCGGCTGTGGATTCTTTAGACAGATGGTGTCAACAGACCAGTCGATTAGTCAGCTTGGCAATGGAAGAAGGATAGATAGTTTTACAAAATGCCACCAAACTCAATTTATGAAAAATAGAAAGGGCCTTGAATCTGTACTCCGATACTTGATCCTGGTTACTGCATGGTTTGCAAAATAGGCTACTCTTGTCACCAGCAGTTTAGAGTTTCCTAGTTAGATTTTCATAGAAATGGGTCTCAGAAAACAAAGACAAATCCCAGAAGGGACAGCTGGGTTTAACAGGTGAAGAGATCACATCTAATGGTTTTCCTCCCAAAGCCCCATTACTGTTGATTTGCTTTCTTATTTCTTACCAAATATAAACTAACAATGTCTATTTCTATTTTTTTAAGATATATCATTTGAGAATTTATTTCTGACCTAAGAGAAAACAAATACTGTGCCCAAAATACAAAGTCCCTATTTACACATACAAATGCAATAATTTAATTTTTTGCAGCTTAAGGTAAATTCTATATTAGATTATATTTTGTCAAGTTTAAATTAGTGTTCAATAATTCTGTCCCAAGAGCCTAAGACCATCTTTACTAATGCCACCAAATTAAATCACAGCCAGAAAGTTCAATTCGATTAGTCATTTTCCTGGTGAGTCGGGGCCCCTTCCCATATAAATTAGAATTTTCATTATCATGGGAAGAAAACCAGGATATGGGACCTTGCAGAGAAAAGAGCTGATCTGAGAATCAAGAAAGCTGCTTCTGCTTCTAAAAAGTGAGTTGTCTAGGAGAAGTCTCTTACACTCAGTTCCCCTTTACTAAAGACATTGCAGTAAATTATACTTAAAATAAATCTCTTTCAGACTAGATGAGACTGTAAAAGACAGTTAAATGAACATTTTTGGTTTCCTCTGAATGTGTCACATTTGAAAGCTTATCTCCTATTTTCATGACTTTGCCTACATACCAGGGGAATTTGATCAGGTTAATTAAAAACTTTTGTAATAATTTTATTTGTGGTTTCATAAAAATAAAACCAGCATGTCTGGAAATTCCCTGGGAGTCCAGTGGTTAGAAACTCTGGCCTTCCACAGCAGGGGGCACAGGTTCAATCCCCGGTGGGGAATGAAGTTCCCACAAACCTTGAGGTTTGGCAAAAAAAAATCCAAAAATGACAATAACAACCAAAAACACCAGCGTGCCTTTTGTCTGCTTTAGGGATACTGCCGAAGCACAATAGATAAAGGAACAAAGTTTGGACTCTGGAATCCCAAATCTGCCCTTTAACTAGTTGTGTAAACTTGGACCACCAGTTTCTTAACCTCTTTTACCCTTAGTTTCCTGACTTATAAAAAATGAAAAAAAAAAGTAGCTATTGAGAGGAAGCAATGAAATATGGTAGGAAAAAGACTCAGCAGAGTCTGACAGGAAAATAGGGCAGCAATAAATCCTACTTCTAGCCAGAAAAATGGGGCTCGGGGAAAAACAGAATTGTTGAATATGAGATTATATGAAACTGAAATTAATTTGTCAACCTCTTCCATAGCCCAGGGTGTTCAGTAACAGACCTAAAAGGGAACGGAAAGTCCCAGCAATGAAGTGGTGAAGCTAATTATGCTTCTATATTCACGTGCCATTTCAGACCATTACTCCCTAACATTCAACTTTGATCCTGAAAATTCTACCTGCTTGAGGGCATGTAGAGACCTTTACTCACTAAATATTTAAAATAAATTATATAAAAGCATACAAGTCTGCCTACTTTTATTCTTCTGTTTTGTTGTTTTTGTGTTTTTTTTTTTAAATTCAAAGTTTAATCAGAACTGGCTCTTCATACTAGGAGATGACATGAAATAAGTCCTACATAGAAGACCAGACTCACTGTAATAAACACATTAGCACTGCCCCAGACCTAGAGGGGTGGGATGGAGGGGGGGTGGGAGTGGCAGGGAGGCCCCAGAGGGAGGGGATAAATGTATACATAGAGCTTATTCACGTTGTTGTACAGCAGAAACTAACACAATATTGTAAAGCAATTATATTCCAATAATAATTTTTTAAATTAAATTATAAGAGGCTAGTTTCCTAATAAAAGGAAAGTCCAGGATCTGAAACAAACAAACAAAAAAAAGAATTGCTCCAGCAAGATGTAGGATCTGAAAATCAAGAGCTAAGGGTATTCCAACAAGGACCTACTGTACAGCCCATGGAACTCTACTCAATGTTA
Source organism: Oryx dammah (assembly GCF_014754425.2). NCBI lineage: Eukaryota > Metazoa > Chordata > Mammalia > Artiodactyla > Bovidae > Oryx > Oryx dammah. Next base: position 130,069,483 of record NW_024070186.1, on the reverse strand, counting down.
TGTAGCAGCCCGATTAGAAGGGGAGCTTGAGGGAGAAAGGATACATGTATACGCATGACTGAGTCCCTTCATTCTTCACCTGAAACTATCACAACATTGTTGATAGCTATATTCCAATATGGCTTCCTTGGAGGCTCAGACAGTAAAGAATTTCAACATCAAATAAAAAGTTTAAACAAAGGAAAAAAAGAAAAAGAAAGAGCTAAGAGTACTGAGAAATAAAGCAGTTAAATAATGGGGCTCCATCCTAAACTAGGGCTTCCCTGCTGGCTCAGATGGTAAAGAATCAGCCCACAAAGCCGGACACCTGGGTTCGATCCCCGGGTTGGGAAGATCCCCTGGAGGAGGGCATGGCAACCCACTCCAGTATCTTTGCCTGGAGAATCCCCAAGGACAAAGGAGCCTAGCAGACTACAGTCCATGCGGTCGCAAAGAGACGGACACGAGGGAACAACTAAGCACCCCATATCCTAAACTATGCAATTTGAACTGTGTTGCCCTGAACCTCAAAATGGAGACCTAAGGACTCACCTGAAGATAGAAGAAAAGGAGGGGGCGGAACCCCTCAATGACGCAGTCTCATTAGAATTAGCACCCGCAGCTGTCTGGAGCCTGACCTAAGGCTGCTTCCACTCTGCCTAAGAGACCCTGTGCCTAGATGATCAGGAACCTAAAGACATAATCCTGACTGCCAGATCCCTCAGGACTGCAGTCTTCTTCTACCTGGATTTTCATGCCGCCTGCTTTTCCTTGACACAGCTTACATGACAGCATGTTCCCTACCTTCATGTTTCCCCGAAACCAAACTCGGGGTCACTCCGTCTTTCCTCTTCGTATCAGCATGTGCCCAATTTCAGTTCTACCCAAATCCTATACTGATTCTATATTTTCCTCAACTAACTGATTCTATGCATTTTACTTAACATACAGCTGTAAGTTTCAGAAGCCTTCATTCACTTAACATGACCAAGAAAGAATCCATTCACACAATGGGAGAGAAATAAAAATGAGCCAGAAATCAAAGTGCACAGGGTAATCCTTTGCCAAAGAGAACAAGAACACATAAATTTTCCCTAAAATTTTCTTTAAGACCACAATATATGGTTATCTTGTACATTTTTGTGAATTATAGCAAATCTAAGAAACAGCCCCGTTATAGTTTAACAGTGAAAATCTGAACTTTGCCTAACACCAAATTCCCTTTTTCCCTTAAATTTCTTCAAGCAATTTCAAAATGGGATTCAACTGGAATTTTAAGACAAAGAAATTGGTATAAACTATTCCTTTCCTCTTCCAAAGTGACTATGGCTATTTAAGCTGAATGTTCTCAATTGTCTATAGGATACATTCCACAGCACTTAGCCCAGTCAGTTAAAAGGTTCCCCAACCTGAACTCAATCTACATTTGTAAACCCCAATTCCCACAATTCCCTTCCTATCTTAAAAAGTCAAATTACTCACTGACATGCAAACATGCTTTGTTCTTTATTCACATACTTCCCTCTTCCTAAAATCCCCCTTTTCCTTCCCATTGCCATTCTCTTCACTCTTCATCAAGATATACCACTAAAGTGCCTACTCCAGCATGAAATGATTTCTTCCTACAGTTTTGAATCATTTCTTTGTCCTCTAGAATAATGAATTGCATGTATTATTTAACTATTTCTATTTTTTCCACTCAAACTAGACTATAAGCTCCTTGAAAAAAAAAACAGAAATTCTTATTTTTTCTTATTTGAATCAGAGAATCTAGCCGAGGATCTCAAGCATCCCATTAGTGGTTTAAAGAAAATTCTAAGATACACTGGAAAGAAATAAATGAAAGCATAAGAGAAACTAATCATGAGAAAATGAAAATCTTCCTGATATATTTAGAAATAATTATCACAAAATTGGCACCACACATCTGGAGGCTTAAGTCCTGATCAGTAACATATATATGCAAAAATGCTCAAACTAATAATTATATTCACTTAGAACCTTACTGAAAGTGTAGTCAGTCCCTCTAGGCTAAGAATGTATTTAAGTCATATAATTTTTTTAATATTTTACAGTAAGTTGTTTTAATCTATATAAATGAATAAAAGTAATTATAATAGGGCCATCTAAACTAGGAGGAAATGCCACTTAAACATTAAAAAAATACTGCACATAATTTGCACACATACAAATCCCACATCTATCTGTGTTTAGGGAACCTGCAGTTATTTTTATTGTCATTTTCTGTGTAGGAGTCTCAATCTAGTTCTACAGATTCAAAAATTATCAATTATACTGACTAAATCTGATATTTTGATTTTAGATACTCATATCTATTTATTAAAAAACTATTTAAAGATACAAAACCAATAAAAATATATGCTTCCATCTAGTGGCCAATTCAGTCAACCAAAGTAGGGGCAAAGGAATGGATAAGTGAACTCCGTATGAAACTCCCAATCTCATTTCAACCAAATAACCCTAGACCTGTCTCTTCTGGATCAAAGGTTCTAGACAAAGCATCTTCAGTGTTCACATCTTCCAAATATGCTACCTTATATTTGCTTGAAATGCTCAGAAATAATAATGATAGTAATAATCAGTAATGCCAACATCTTCTTCAGGGGTCCTTACTGAAACCAGCTACCACCCACAACATTACATATATTATACCATGGATAAAAACAATTTTATAAAATAGATATTTTTATTTTCATTTTGAAGGTAATGAAATTGAAACTCAAAGATGAGAAGTACCTTCCTAATGTTCTACACTAGTAAACTGCAAAGGGATTTTCACCCAGGTCTAGTTTCATTGACTCCTAGGACTATGTCCTTTCTATAATATTCTGCAGGATTCAAAGTAGGTCAAAGAGAAGGAAAGAGCCAGTGACCCTCAAGTAGACTGGTTTTCCCTATCAATAATTAAAGTCTGACTGTACTTTAGCAGAAAGAGTTAACTTCAAAGTTCTGCAGATGGTAGTCTCAGCCACTTCCCCTCCAGCGAGGTCACATTCAGCTCAAATCTATTCTTCAACTATTTACAGGCCTCTTTATCAGCATTAGTACCCTTCAAGTTTTGACATCTCTCTTCAGGCCAGAAGTATTTATTTAATCAACAAGTACAGCTTGAGGAACATCAGGCTCTTATTCATGGTTAAGTAATTAAAAACGGAAAACACATCACCAAGTGCCTAATATATGCAAGCGTTAATTGGTTCAATTGGTGAATGTTTCCCCAGACTGCATTTGTTTCTTAAGGATGGGTGCTGTGTTCTTATCCACGCCTCATGGCTTTCAGGGTTTGCTAATTAGTGCTTTCCTAATCCCATTCAGAAAACTGGAGCAAGTTTTTGCCATTCCCCTTCCATAAATGGGTGGTCACTGAGATTAGGTCAAGCCAGCTCAGCCTACAATAGCATCCTTAATCAGCCCATGCGAAATGAAAATGAGGCAAAAATCCTGGCTTTTATCTCACCCTGTCTTTGGAGCTAATTAAAATGCACAGGCTCTTTCTCCTGGTTCAACCCTGCTGTTCTACACACTAATAAGCCAACAAAAGGTGCTGAAAGCAATGGGCTGAATAATTGTTGAAATTTACAGTTCCTTAAAGGCAACTGTTAAAAAGATTTCTCACTCCTCAGCAATGTAGATCACATTCTGATAAAGTATCACTAAGTAAGATCTCCTCTTACATTTATCCTAAGCATCACAGAGATTTGGGGGAGGATCAGGATCCTGTAAATTGATGACGGTTTTGTTGATGCCCTTTTATTTATGTGGCTTTCAACTCACTTTACTAACCAAAGAGTTAAAACAACATATGTTCTTTGACTGAAATCTTCTCCCCAACCTCCCCACCCACTACCCTGGGCCTTTGCTGTTTTAAAAAGTGCTATGAGAGCTCTCTAGAATAATAAACAAAAAGGTGGGGGGGGGGGGAAGTGGGATAAGACAGGATATAGGCAAAAAGAAAGAAAATTCGCGCGCGCGCACACACACACACGCACACACACACACACACACACACACACCCAAAAGATCTACTTAGGCTCATACCCTTCCCAACCATTTTACCCACCAAAAATAAATCCTTAAATTAATAATCAACCTTAATAAAACCAGCTTCTAAAATACAGTAAGCTTTTGATCTCCCTGTTCCCCTGCCTCGGGGTATTCCTTTATATTTATTAAAATGCACCTTGAGCATGGTACAAGTAAAACAATAATTTCCTACACTTTAATACACGCACAAGCATATAATTTAAGGAAGCATTTGCCAAGGAGAAGCACATGGTCCAAACACATATACCAAATTAAGTTCACGTTATAATTATGTTTAAAAATCAATACATTAAGTAAGAATTCAACATGTTCAAAGGGGCATATTAGCCCAAAACTGTAATTATATGAAAGCAACCTGCCTCCCTAAGACTAAGCAGGATGTGAGACGTCTGGACATAGAGTGAGGATTTAATCACCACCAACTGCCCCGCCACACACACACACCCAAAAAGCATGGGCACAAAGAACTTACATATTTTCATCTATGCTTGGCACAATGTCAAAATACCATGCAATGTGAAAACTTCAGGAGGCACCAACTACTTTTTTGAAGCCACGCAAAAAACTCTAAAAGGACCCAAAAATTAATAAAGCATTCTTTTCCAATAAAGGAACATACTTATATTGAAAACTTCAACATCTTAATACCTTCGCCACAGCTCTTGCATGTATAAAAAACTCTGTTTCTCTGAAGCCTGATATTTATTTTAAACAAACAAAACATGCAACAGTGACCACTAGTCTTCATAGCATCTGGAACTGGCTGAAAGATTTGCAGTAAAAACCTTCCTCCTTCAACAGAACTTAATTTCTTAGGTTTTTTGCCCAGTGCTGCCTAGTTATTTGTAATTCTATAAATCACCTCAAAACACTTCAATCCATGGGAATGTGTAAAGATTACACCCCTGGTAGGTATAGCTTTAAAATGATCCATCAAGAGAGATAATATTAAATAAAAAGAAATAATAATTGAAAATAATTAGTGAGTTTAAAATATGTATTACTTTAAAACTCTAAACCACTACTAACATCCAGGCTATCATTACCTTCTAAATCATCAAAGTAAGACAATAATGACACTTACATAAAACATAGTATATGCGTTAAATGCATTAACTTATTTAATCCTTTCATCAACCATATGAAATAGATATTGCTTTATCCACTAAAGAAATGAGAAAGCTCATGAGCACAAAAAGTTTAAGGAATTCAAATTTCCCAAGCTCACATAGCTTGTAATTAGGCACTGAGTTTCTGCACTTAATCATTATGCCATCCTATATAATTAAATAAATTATAGTACATTGCAGTTCATTTTATTGTACACTACATAACGGAAGTGGTTTCACATTTAGAAAGAGTTAGAGACTACATTAAGCACCTCACACAAGTCATCTCATTTAAATCTCTCAACAATCACGCGGTAGATCTTACTACCAGCTCCTTCTTAAGTGACAATATCTTTAAACAAGAAAGACATGTCCCACTTCTACTATACAAAACTCACTAAGCAATGGCATTGCAATAAAAACATGCACATCTAGATTAAATACTGAGCTTTCCTCTTTCAACTGTGGTGAAAACACATAACATAAAATTTACGCTCTTAACCATTTCTAAGGGTACACTGAAATAGTGCTAAGTATAGTCACACTTTCTGAAACAGATCTCCAGAATTTTTTCATCTGGCAAACGGAGACTCTATACTCAAAGAACAACCTTTTTTTCCCTGCCCCCTAAGGCTGTCAGTACAGAGCATTTTTGTATCATTATAAACACCTATAATCAAACATATTTCTATACATTAAAATGATAATAACTAAATTAAAAATTGAGTTTTTTCTTTAAAAAGTCATACCTTAAAATTATAGAAACATCACAGATGCTGACTTGAAAATCTTTACATGAAAGTTAAGCATTTCTATTACAAATTCCAAGTGTGATATGCAATAGCTGTCTTTTTGTGGTTTTTACATTTTTAGACAAGAAAAACAATGAGGGCACTTTAAAAGGTTTCAATATGCTAATCACAGTTATCAGAATTAAATAACTGACAAACGGAAATTTGAAATGAAAAGGTAGAAACCAAAGAACAAATTTACAGACCCCTTTCTTTCCACCTTATCCCCCATACATACATGCATAAACCAATTTCCTAAAGGGAAAAAGAAGTGATTTTGAATTAAATTACCACTTACACTATCTTTCCCCATTAGTTGCTCAAATACAAACACAAAGAACCCTGGCAGACATTTATAGAATCCATTTCTCAATCCCATAGGCCAGGACATCTGATACTAATGCTAATCAAAAAAGCATTTTAATTCAAATTGCCACAATATTCAAATTCTCAAACTTAATAAAAAGGTAAAATAGTCTATCAGAACTCGTCATTTTTTCTGTGAGCTAGTCATACTCAGCATCAAGAAAAAGTAATATAGGAAAATTACAAAAGTTAAGCAAAAATACACAAATCTTGAACATAAAGGAACATACATATGAGGAAAAAGGGGGAAAGATGCGTGACCAATCTCAACTACTAATATAAATATTTGGATATTTAAGTAATTGAGAAGTGGATACTATCTTGGGTTAATTTGGAGGCAGTTTGGGTAGGGATATGGGTACAGTGACACAAGGAATTCTATTGAAAGCAGAAAGGCAAGCTTTAAAGGAGAAGACGTTAAGGGCAATTGGCTCAAAGCAGTTGTAATCTGGGTGGCAAACCTCAATAAGGGGAAATACAGAAACAAACATACAGTTAGCCTGCTATTTGTGCATGCTATCAATCTATAACTGAAAAAAATGTTAATAAAGAAAAATATAGAAATAAATTATCAAAGCTTTGTGCCAAACACTGTGTTAATATTTCACTTTACTCTTCCAATAAACTTATGAATCGACTGGGATACTGATGTCAGTGATGATATTACAGAGAGGGGAACTGAAGCTGGAAGATACCAGGAATGTGAGTTCAGGCTCTGACTCTATAGAGCCTGGGCTACTTCATTATTCAAGACTGATACATAAGATTAAGAAAATCAGAAGCGAGTGCTAACTTAGCTTTCCCCAAATCACAGCTGTGATGCTTCGGAAGGTAGATGAGGAAAAAGAAGGCCAGAGGAAGAGAAGCAAGTCAAGAAGCGGTTTCAATACACGTCAAGTTCACAATGAATGATGTGAGAAGTACACAGACAAAAGATCATTAATTAATTATATGAGAAAAATATTACCTGTAAATGAAATAAAAAAGGTATAAAACTCTTCTGGTTTCCAGAACATCATTTGTTTTGTTTTGTTAATTGAGTTGTAATTGACATATAGTGTAAGTTTAAGGTGTATAACGTGTTGATCTGATTGACTCATGTATTGCAATTATGATTACTATTGCAGCATTAGCTAACACCTTCATCATGTCACATAATTATCTTTCGTGAGGTGAGGACAATTAAGTTCTTGTCTCCTAGCAACTTTGAAGTCTACGCTATAGTACTGCTGACTATAGTAACTATGCTGTACACTGACCTCCAGAAGTATTAGTCTACTAATTGCAAGGCTGTTTCCTTAAACAATATCTCCCTGATTCCTCACCTTCAGCCCCTGATAATGGCCATTCTAGTCTCTTTGTCTAAAGTTGGGCTCTTTTATTAGACATTTACTTGCTTACTTACATATACATTTAATTTTATTTATTTTTGGCTATGCTGTACTCTGTTGCTGCACGGGACTTTTTCTCGATGTGGAGAGTGGCGGCTACTCTCTAGCTGTGTGGCGCGGGGTGCTCATTGCCGTGGCTTCTCTGGTTGCAGAGCACAAGCTCTTAGGGCACTCGGGCTGCAGGATTGCACTTCCCGGGCTCTAGAGCACGAGCACAGGCTCAATAGTTGTGGCACACGGGCTTAGTTGCTCTGTGGCATGAGGCATCTTCCCAGATCAAGGATCATACCCATGTCTCCTGCACTGGCAGGCGGATTCTTTACTACTGAGCCACCACAGAGGCCCAGTTGGGCTTTTTTCGATTCCACACATACGTGAATCAGCAACAGCAGCAGCAAGCAGCATTCTTGGCCTTGACTCACTAGATGCCAGTATTCGCCCAGTGGTAACAATCAAAATTGCCAAATATCCAGGCAACTATTTTTGATATATTTAAGGGTTTTTTGTTTGGTTTGCTTTGTTAGTATTATGACAAATTAGTGTTTACATGGAGTAATCAGAAGATGTGCAGACAGCAACAAAGGTGGGATTTCAAAGGAAGCCTGGGGAATTTGCACTGCCAAGCATTTGTGGCAACTCTTCCCTATCCAAATACCAGCTGAACAGAGTTAAGATTCAAGTGATATAAACGGTGAAAACCCCAACAAGGAAAAGAAGACGATTCAGCAGAAAGTCCAAGTCTGAACTGTGAGTGGGTAACACGGAGTTAATCATCAAGTAAGACATCAGCAGAAAAGTTGTTGAAAGAAAAGAATAAAGCTTGACATGCCAGCTTCTCCAAAGCCAGGAGCCTGAAGAGGGTAATCAAAGACAGAGTTCACACTCAGGTCCAAGAAAACGAGAATGCGGATCACGCTGTGGCTTTCAGTCAAAAGGGAAAAGATGGCTATCTTAGCAAGAGGACTCTAGAAAGAGCATTTCAATTCACCAACTACCATTTGGTGTTCTCTTATGTGTGTTATTCACTCAGTCGTGTCTGATTCTTTGCAACCCTATGGACTGTAGCCTGCCAGGCTCCTTTGTCTGTGGGATTCTCCAGGCAAGAATACTGGAGTGGGTTGCCATTCCCTTCTTGAGAGGATCTTCCCGACCCAGGGAGAGAACCTGGGTCTCCTGTATTGCAGGCACATTCTTTACCATCTGAGCTACTAAGGAAGCCCTGGTGTTTTGGAGCAGTCTTTAATCACCACAGTGGAAAGAAAGAGTTAATATGTATTTAAACATGCTTGGGTTGGCTGCAATTACTATCAGCATAGGTTATACTTCCATGGTAGCATTCAGTGAGAAAAGAAAGAATAAAACCTAGTCCTTCTGAGTTGTGGGTGCTAACCAGTCAACCATGCTGGCCAAATCCTGCCTATCAAATCTCTTTGTAATATACACTATTCACCCAGCCAGAAGTCTTCAATGACAGCTATTCATGTGTCCTGAGCTGATCAAACACAGGCAACAGTGATGGTTGAGCACAACTTGCCTTTACTGAATGAACAGAAACTGTTCCCCAACCATCCGTCTGGTGCACAAACTCTACTGTTCTTTAGGCTTTTAATGGGCTGTCCTCCAAATGGCACATCAGAGAAAACATTTCATCTGAAGAACAGGTATAGAATGCAACTGCTTGTTCAGCCACAACCCTGGCCTTTTGGGTTATGTGCAGTCTTAGTTCTGAATAACCGAGGAAAAGCAGGGGTAGAGAAGCTTTTCCCTCAATTCTAAACACCCTTTAGTCTCCTTTGAGTCAAAGCCGCTAATTATGCCAGGCAGGCTGTATGATGAGTAGTGGTTTTGTGATCCCAACTATTGTTCAGAAGGGCTGAGATCACCAGTGCATTTTCTTAGTTATAGAGAATTTGAAGGGAAAAGTCTGAGTACTTATTATCTCTTTCTTTTCTTAAACAGTGCCTATTTACAAACTTTTCACTGGTGAGTAAAAACATTTACTGGCAATAAAACACAGCAGTGTTTCAGAACGTTAACCTCTTCCCTCAAAACCTGACAAAGTACTCTGAGTGTTTGGGAGGAAAAAGCTGCTTTCTTTTCTGTTCCTTGCTGCAAACACAGGATGAGGAGGGGGAAAGAAAAAAGGAAGAAAATCAGAAATAGCTAACATGCATAGAGTTGGATAGATAGATTACCTAGATAGACATTTTTCTGGAGCTATCTAGACCACAAAAAAAAGCAACTGCACCCTACCTTTATAAAACCTCAATAAAATCAATAAAACAATGGCAGATTAGGGAGGGCTAACTCTTACTCTGCACAGAATTATACTGGCAATAAAACATAGGTCAAAAAATGAAAAAAATATAACAACCTGGTAATAAATCCTGTGACCTCTGACGTAGACTAGCAAGTCCCTTGCTGTCTGGATGTTTGTTTTCTGAGAAGTAAGTGGGACCTTTTGAAAACATCCTTGAGCAAAAGTCATGCTAATAAAGATGCTATATAATTTTAAGATATCCATAACTGTATCCAAAGATATTAAGAAATAATTGGTAAACAAGATAACAATGAATTCAGTTTTTTATATACTCTGCATGTACTAGTTTTATTTTTTTAATTAATTTTTTAATTAAAGCATAATTGCTTTACAGAATTTTGTTTTCTGTCAAACCTCAACATGAATCAGCCATAGGTATACATGTATGCCCTTCCTCTTGAAACTTCCTCCCATGTCCCTCCCCACACTACCCCTCTAGGTTGATACTGAGCCCCTGTTTGAGTTTTCTGAGACATACATCAAATTCCCACTGGCTATCATTTTACACATGGTGATGTAAATTCCCACGTTACTCTCTCCATACATCTTCACCCCCTCCTCCCCTCTCCCCATGTCCATGTCTGTTCTCTATGTCTGTTTCTCCATTGCTGCCCTACAAATAAATTCTTCAGTACATCTTTCCAGATTCCACATATATGCATTCAGTTCAGTTCAGTTCAGTTCAGTCGCTCAGTCTTGTCCGACTCTTTGCAGCCCCATGGACTGCAGCACGCCAGGCTTCCCTGTCTATTGCAAACTCCCAGAGTTTACTCAGACTTATGTCCCTTCAGTCAGTGATGTCATCCAACCATCTCATCCTCTGTCATCCCCTTCTCCTCTCGCCTTCAATCTTTCCCAGCATCAGGGTCTTTTCAAATGAGTCAGTTCTTCCCATCAGGTGACCAAAGTATTGGAGTTTCAGCTTCAACATCAGTCTTTCCAGTGAATATTCAAGACTGATTTCCTTTAGGATGGACTGGCTGGATCTCCTTGCAGTCCAAGGGATTCTCAAGAATCTTCTCCAGCACCACAATTCAAAAGCATCAATGCTTCAGCACTCAGTTTTCTTTATAGTCCAACTCTCACATGCATACATGACTACTGGAAAAACCATAGCTTTGACTAGCAGACCTTTGTTGGCAAAATAATGTCTCTGCTTTTTAATATGCTGTCTAGGTTGGTCATAACTTTTCTTCCACGGAGCAAGTATCTTTTAATTTCATGGCTGCAGTCACCATCTGCAGTGATTCTGGAGCCCAAAAAAATAAAATCTGTCACTGTTTCCCCATCTAATTGCCATGAAGTAATGGGACCAGATGCCCGTAAATATTTATCTTTTTCTCATTTACTTCACTTTGTATAATAGATTCTAGGTTCATACACCTCATTAGAACTGACTCAAATGTGTTCCTTTTTCAGGCTGAGTAATATTCCATTGTGTATACATACCACAACTTCTTTACCCATTCATCTGTCAAAGGACATTTAGGTTGCTTCCATGTTCTAGCTGTTGTCAATAGTGCTGCAATGAACAATGGGATACATGCATCGTTTTCAATTTTGGTTTCCTCAGGGTATATGCCTAGGAGCGGGATTGCTAGGTCTTATGGTGGCTTTTATTCCTAGTTTTTTAAGGCATCTCTATACTGTCTTCCATAGTGGCTGTATGAATTGACATCCCCACCAACAGTGTAAGAGATACTAGGGACCTTTTATTTTTTAATTATCATTTTTTCTTACCATGCAGTGTGGCACATGGAAACTTCCCTGACCAGGTATCAATCGTATGCCCACTGCAATGGAGTCTTAACCACTGAACTGCCAGGGAAATCCTGCATATACTTTTAATAACATCTGGCCAGTAACTACATGTTCCAATGTCTTCTTCAGCATCAAGGATACTGAAATAAATCTGGGGAAGAGTTGTGAAGATGTGAAGAACTAACTGTACAAATGTTATGTCCTCTTGAGAGTAAAATTTGAAGTCTTGCTGCCATTGTATTTTTCTCATACATTTGTGATTTGTTTCCAACTTATCTTTTTGTCAGAGTTTTCACGTCAATTAAAAAGAGCTAAGTACTAAATGGGAAATAGATGGGGAAACAGTGGAAACAGTGTCTGACTTTATTTTGGGGGGTACTCCAAAATCACTGCAGATGGTGACTGCAGCCATGAAATTAAAAGACGCTTACTCCTTGGAAGAAAAGTTATGACCAACCTAGATAGCATATTCAAAAGCAGAGACATTACTTTGCCAACAAAGGTCCGTCTAGTCAAGGCTATGGTTTTTCCAGTGGTCATGTATGCATGTGAGAGCTGGACTGTGAAGAAAGCTGAGCACCAAAGAATTGATGCTTTTGAACTGTGGTATTGGAGAACACTCTTGAGAGTCCCTTGGACTGCAAGGAGATCCAACCAGTCCATTCTAAAGGAGATTGGCCCTGGGATTTCTTTGGAGGGAATGATGCTAAAGCTGAAACTCCAGTACTTTGGCCACCTCATGCGAAGAGTTGACTCACTGGAAAAGACTCTGATGTTGGCAGGGGTTGGGGACAGGAGGAGAAGGGGATGACAGAGGATGAGATGGCTGGATGGCATCACTGACTCGATGGACGTGAGTCTGAGTGAACTCCGGGAGTTGGTAATCGACAGGGAGGCCTGGCGTGCTGCAGTTCATGGGGTTGCAAAGAGTCAGACACGACGGAGTGACTGAACTGAACTGAACTGAAGAACTAAAAGGAAACTTTTTATGAAGGAAAATGTGTTCACTTCACAAGACTGGCAGACTCTTCTATCTGGTCCACTTTGGGGTGACATTCATTTCAATTAGCTACAATTGAAAGCAAAAGAACTGTGAAGACAGGAAAAGAATGATGCCTGCTCTGACTTTTCCACAATGTAATTTTCCACTCTTGCATTTTTGTGGTCTAACATGTTCCCCATTGGACACACCAGATTACTAGCTTCATTCCTAGAAACCTTTTATCTCCTCCTGCTGGAAGAATGAAACATAACTGGGTTCAAGAGAACCATGTACATATTTCAGAAAGAAAAAAAGTTTTATGCAAATTAAGATTTTAAATGACCTATTTTAAACTATGTCCCTTGGTACATTATGTCTATCATTGAATCGATTCACCTAAAACTTGTGCTTTGTGATCGTCACAAGGTTTAGTCTTCGTGTCTCTATCTTTTAAAGTTTTAAAGCTGGTCATTTTATGTCATCAAAATTGTCAAGCAATTACTTTGCAAAGAAAATTATGGAAATACATAATAGGTGAATAATAGCTAAGTTATGGTCCTTAGGAAAGACAATGGTAGGGAAGGGTCATTTAACATCTATCTTGAGTTATGAGGAATATAATGCTACATGCATGCTAAGGGGCTTCGGTCATGTTGAACTCTTTGTGACCCTATGGACTGTAACCCACCAGGCTTCTCTGTCCACGGGTCTCTTCAGGCAAGATACTGGATTGAGTTGCCATGCCCTCCTCCAGAGAATCTTCCCAACCCGTGGATCAAATGCTTGTCTCCTGCATCTTCTGCATCCCAGGCAAATTCTTTCCCGCTGAGCCACCAGAGAAGCCCTTTAGCTGCCTTAAGAGGTACGGAAACAGAAAACAGCAGCCCAGGTTCACCCTCTGTTGTATAAATTAATTGTCACTGTTGATTATTCCCTAATTTACTAAAAACAAATCTATCGAAAGAAACATTGCTCTTTCAGATTGCTTACACATAACTGAATGTAATAAATAATTTAGTAGATGCCTAAAGACTATTATAAAAAGGCAAAATAAAAGTTAATGTGTAATGGGTATAAAAATAAAGTATTTGCCTTTTGGTTAAACATTTTTATACCTCAATGGTGTTTAATGATAGCCATAGTCACTGCAGGGAAGAAAAAGAAAGGGGAAATTGCCTGCCAACACTGAATTTTTTCTTTTTAAAACTAACAGTAGTTTTTAAAAAAAAGTTTCCTTATAAAATACTTAATATGCTAGAATTTTTTTCCTAACACAGTAGTTTTTTCTTTAATACTCTTTCAATCATTTTTGATTGGTAGTGTGCCATTTCACTCATTTGTATGCATAAGAATCTATGAAGAAACCATTTTTCCAGTAATATTTCACAATTTTATATATTGTGTATTTCCTCCAGCTTTTAAGTAAGAGAAAAGTAGAATAATTCACTGAAAGTTTACCACGCCACACACAAATGAATCCAAGTCAGATTTCTGATAAATAAGCCAGTATTCTTTTTTAAGCTAGTTATAAGAAAAGGTGAAAATGAATCCACTGCAGTTTCACTAACATGTAACCAATAACAAAGCAATGGGAATGCATTCATTTTCAATATGACTTACGAATGGTTATTACTTACTAGTGCTGTATTTAGCACAGGAGAAATCATGAACAAAAAGCTAAACATCTCCCATCCCATTCTAAATTTAAATCTAGCTCACCCTAGAATGAGGAAGGTATTCATATTCTTTTTCAAACCTCACTGTCAGTTATTTTCCTTTAGTTAGGCTTTATTAAAAGTCAAATTGTTTACATAAAACTAAAGAAAGTATATTTCAGGTCATTCACAGTAACTAGCACTTCACAGAGTTCCACAGATATTTGTTGAATGGATGAAAGAATAGCAAAAGAAATTAACCCTGAATTTAGCTGTTTACAAATTAATCTGATTAAGTAAGCTTGATAAAATAAAATGGTAAATATAAACTATTGCACACACATTTAAAATAAATACACTCTGTAATAGAAAGCAGTTTGTACTGGTTCCATTTAGGTGTCTATTAAGCACTGTGGAAATATTATTACTATATTCTACCGAGTTATTATTATAAGTAATAACTTACATTAAAAATCTAATTATGCATTATATTATGCAAAGTAGTAGTAACTGATTAAGATGCCTAATCATGCACATACAATGGCCTCCACTCTTTCTAAAGTCCCTGACACAGAAGTTCTGAGACGGGGCAGAGGAATGGCAATCGCCAATAAACAAGAGATATTCATATGTTTCTGCTGGAAAAAGAAAGAGTGGGAATGTGTTAGGAATTAAATAGAGATTTGTAGCTTAGAATCTGCTGTGAGGAGGCTCTGAAAAATGTAGAAGAGGCAGCCTGTCTGAAGAAACAGGCTTTGGAAATTAAGATTCATCCAGCAGCTACTATGGAAGATGGGTGTGAAAAGGAGCTAAAGATACGGGAATTAAATTAAGGTCTGTGTAAGGGCAGCTCTCTCACTTGTCACCCCCTTCTTTCCAAGTGCAGAAACATCAGGTAGCCGGTATTATCCTCCAGCAAAAATAGCTGACCCTTTCCCAGTGAAACTGAACAACCTGCCAGGTGAAACCGTGCATAATCCTCACTCTCTAATTTGAGTGATCCTATAGTCTGACAGCTGGTTTCTTGCTGATCCCCCTCAAGCAAAGTCTCACTTCTGTTTACCTCACACAGAACTCCTAGGGAGATTTCCAAGTGAGAATCAGTTGTAACTCAGAGACATTTATTAATTACACAGTCCTTCTTTCAATTGGAAGGATGACTGGACATGCAAGAAAAGCTGCAGAATGAGAAGCTAGAGCCAAAATTTAGGGACTAAAATTTGATCCTAGAGAGAATTAAGGGAACAATCATGTCCAATTCTTTGTGACCCCATGGACCGTATAGTCCATGGAATTCTCCAGGCCAGAATACTGGAGTGGGTAGCCTTTCCCTTCTCCAGGGGATCTTCCCAACCCAGGGATTGAACCCAGGTCTCCCACATTGCAGGTGGAGGGAAGCCCAAGGTAACTCAAGCATCACATAAGAAACTAGGTTGGGAGAAGAAGAAGAATACATTCTTACTGCCAAATAATATCAGAAATGTTCAGGAAGATATTGCATCTACAAAACAAGAAAAGAATGCTATGAAAAAGGAATAATCAGAAAAAAATTAAACATTCTTGTATAGATTAAAATTATGACTAAAATGATGGCTAAAATTAAAAATGAAAACTATTCAGTAAGCTTACAGAGAAGACTGTCCAGATTGGAACATGATGATGGATTGCTCTGGGACAGTGGCTTCCACTAATGGGTACAAGATAGAATATGTTTATTTAACAAAGAACATGGTGAGCATACTTTTTCCCAATGGCCCTGCAGTCATTCAAGTATCCACTCCTTGCCAGCTTGTCTCAGGTGAAGGCAATTTCAAGTGAACCATGTAAATGGCAGAATTGAGAGGCAGAAAAAACACAGTGGTTTCTGGCCTCTGTGAGCAGCTTATGTCTCCTGGATTTCTGCTCATATGACATAATACATCTGCTTACTTCACAAAGCAGTGTGAATCAATCAGTTTATGATGACTTGGCAGGAAAAGCTCCGCAACTCCAGGGCTTCTTTTTTTTTTTCCCCAGGGCCACTTTTCAATAGAAGACACAGACCCTTGGAATTGTGTCCTGTGTCAAGTCTGCCTAAAGTATTAAAGTCAAGATGGAAGGCACAAGAGATTCATGTGGTCTCAATCTAAGTCTAGAAATAGAACGTGATCACAAATTGATCTCAGACCAGAAGAAGTTCTGGTCTAAGAAGTTCAAGCAATCTAAGAAGTTCAAGCATCTCTTGTACATCCAGTATTTGAAAGAGCAACACAAAGCCCTGTTCAAGCAAAGCTCTGACACAAATCAGATTCTTCCATCTTTCCAAAACAAAAGCAGCAGTAAGGACCAAGGAACACATCAAGACTGGCTTGTACCACATGGATTCAGTGTATTCAGCACATGTATTCAGTCTGCCATAGAGTAGCAGAAAAGCTAAATGATATTTTATCTAAGTGTTTCATTACATTGCGCTGGGACTTTCTCAATGCTCCTCTGCTAATCTCCACCATTATAGAACCGAACTAAATTTAAAATCACTGATGTCATCAGACAAATTTTTCTGACTACAAGAGGACTGAATTCAAAGAAAATAAAGTTAACTAATGTATGCCCTTGAATTAGGCATGTTCCATAACAACATGTGTATGTGCAAAGATTAATTTTAAGAAGTGTATGCACAGAATACACACACACCATTTATAAGAAGAATCAATGTTACCAAGCATACTTTAATCCTGAGTAAACCATCCTTTAAGACTTTTTTCCCCTCATAGGTATAAATTCTTTGAATTTGCATCATTTAGCAGGAATACAAATGCATAAAGCCTTCATGTACTGGTTTCTTTTAGTTCAGGAAAGTGCATAATATATTTATATATGCAGCTGTATATACATGTGCTTAGTCACTCAGTCGTGTCTGACTCTTTGCGACCCCATGGACTGTAGCCCACCAGGATCCTCTGTCCATGGGAATTCTCCAGGCAAGAATATTTGAGTGGGTTGCCATTCCCTCCTCCAGGGGATCTTCCCAACCCAGAGATCGAACCCAGGTCTCTTACATTGCAGGTGGATTCTGCCACCAGGGCAGCCCATACTTGTAGCTGAACCCAATCAAATCAGTTCTGAGACTTATTAGGGCATGACGCTGTTGACACAAGGCTAAGTGCAAAGCCTTGACCTTGCATTTCCACTTTGACCTCAGGGACCATACCTACTCATCTCACCCCAACCTTTACAACTTGAATGATGTCAGATCAGGCTGCTCTGTTTTTTTAAAGGATCAGTTAGCCCAAATGAAAGCTATTTACTTAGCCCATTATTGTTCAATTCTTGGAGGTTCCCCCCCCCCACCCCCCAGGGCCTCCAAACAAATCTATTCAACTTCTGTAAAAACAAAATGTTCCCAAAATTCTTTAAAGTTTACATCTAAAATCTGTTAAGTCAAAATGTTTTTCCCCACAAAATCCTGTCATATTTTGAAAGACATTCAAACCAAAGCAAAAACTATAAATAAAAATAGAGCTGAATATTAAAGGGGAAGAGAGAAGCCAATTTATTAGATATAAGGATTTTTATTGTCTCAAATATTAGTTTCCAGTTTACCCTTAAAAAAAAATCTGGTCATTAAGGCAATGGCACCCCACTCCAGTACTCTTGCCTGGAAAATCCCATGGATGGAGGAGCCTGGAAGGCTGCAGTCCATGGGGTCGCTGAGGGTCAGACACAACTGAGCACTTTCACTTTCACTTTTGACTTTCATGCATTGGAGAAGGAAATGGCAACCCACTCCAGTGTTCTTGCCTGGAGAATCCCAGGGACGGGGGAGCCTGGTGGGCTGCCGTCTATGGGGTCGCACAGAGTCGGACACGACTGAAGTGACTTAGCAAAGCAAAATGGGTCCACTTAAGCATCAGATTTCTTTTCTCATCTGCCTTTAAGATCAATGCAGATACTAAACACAGTTTTTCAAGGAAGACTTACTCTTCTAATCCCATTGCTGGGTCACAGGAAGCAACCTTATGCCTTCACACTCCATTCCTCGACTGAAATCCGGTCTCCAAGATTTCAATCTTACTAGGAAAAGACTATATCAAATTACCCATAAGTACTTACTCAGAGAAATGGAAGCATTTGGGGGAGCTGGATCTATTAAAAACAGTCAGTGGAGAGAAAAGGGCAATTTTCCCCTCTTGGAGAGTGCAAGTATATTTATTGTGGTAAGTTTCCTTCTTTATGTAAAAGATACAAAATCTGTTGATGCCATTTGTTAGGATAGTCTATCTTAACAAAGGGCAGAAATTCAAGGTCTAAAGTTTCTGAATCTCAGCAACGTTAAACAGGGCTTTACAAGGAATTTTCAATTTGAAATACTGAGTAAATGGGTTCACGCAGCACAGATTTTTATTATAGACCAACCTAATTTTCACATTTTCCTCTATATAACAAGCTAGTCATTTGTTCTCTGCACTCATAATGAAAAGAAAACAAGACTTTCTTTGTTTGTGTACATTAATTCCATGCTATAAAAGTCACTCAGTCAAGCTTCACTATACTTTCACCTTTAAACCTTAACCTGACTTGTAACAATATTTGTAGCCTCTAAAATTACACTGGTTGAACCCAGACGGAGTTAATCACCCTTCACTGTCTCAGTGAAAAGTATAATGACCTACCATTTAATGTGAAACCATTAAAATCCTAGAAAGGGCAAGAATTCACATGGTGTGTTTATAAATACCGTGCAGACATGAATCCATACATTCAAGCTACCAAGACACTTTTCATATGACACTTGTTTAGAGAACCAGATGGAAAATAATGACTGCTACACACTCAAAGCCAGAAGTGTCTATTCTGCTGCTTTATACAGTGCACCTTATACTTTTAGCACTGACATAAATTAATTCTAACATTTCATCTGGAACTAAACAAAGAAAATCCAAATCAAAGTTGGGTAATTCACGATATTTTTTCCTTTCCCAAACTACTGCTGCTTCCACACAGGGCAAATCCATCAGCAAGAGCCTTCATGTCTACCTGCAAGGCCTGTTTCAAATCCTACCTTCAGGACCATTCTACTACACAAGTCCAGAAGCCCGTTCTCTCATTACACTCAGGGCCTCTGCTCCAGGGGCTGCGCCTGAAACTGTGCCACACAGAGGCCTAGACCACTGTTCTCCATCTCCCTGGTACCACTTCAAGGCACGTCGCCTTCATCCCCATCTGCAGCATCCTCTAAAAAATTCTCCCCATTTCCACGCTTGTCTCTATAATCTATCCTTCCAGAGATTGCTGAGTAATCTTTTTGTTCTTTTTAAAGCAGATCATGGTACTTAAGAGAATGAAAACTGCATACCTACAGGGACATATATGAATAGCTAATTAATAGGACAACACAGGCTGGGCCTTAGAACCTGAGCATACGCAATATGAGTGGAAGGTGCCGAAAAACAAAGGTGCGGGGAGACTGCCTCAATCCAGCTCCAGATGACAGTTTCCACAGCTGAGGACAACTCTGAAGGAATCAGACAATCTAATTTTTCAGGAGAAGCTAGAACTCTTGACTTTCATACAACACTGTAATATTTAAATGTTGCCTAAAATTTTAAACACTGCAAAATAAGCCAAATATCCCTGCCAACTGGCACCGGACATTGTTGGGTGATGACATTTTATAATCTCCTCCTTTGTTACCATCCTTGGACAAAACGCCCCTTCTTTTCCTCAAATTTACTTAGCTTTTTGTTACCTCAGACCCTTAGCACTTACTTTTGCCCATGTTTTTTGCATTCATTCTTATCTTTTAGACCTCAGATCAAAAATCTCCACTTCAAACCTTTCCCTGACTACTTTATCTATTAATATTAGAAGTCCTCCCCACAAATCACCATCATATCACTCAATGTATTTTTTCTTATAGTGTATCTCCTCACAGAAGATGATTTTAATGTTACATTGGTAAATTTAGTCTGTAAGCAATGGGTTTCCTCATACAGTAATAAAACCCACTTTCAATAAAAATCAATACAGAATGTGCTAAACTGAGCCAGTTCAGACACACACACACACACACAACTTTCAAGCTTCATTACTTCATAAAAGCACATTATCAGGCTGACTGGTTATTGTTTGTTCACTAAATATCTACAATAGTTTTTTGGAAGAAGAGCGAAAAAATGCTGTGTGTTATATACTCATCATATATATATAATCTGTATAGATACACAAGTTTATTAATGTGCTTATATGTGTATGCTTTCTACTAAAATAGTTAATATGCAAATAAATATTAATCTGCCTCAGTTTGGTTCTGCCAGATGGACCCTGAGGAGTTGAGTCTCCTTACGTTGATATAAAGCAGTGGTTCTCAACTTGAGGTAATTTTTTCCCCTCAGAGGTTTGGCAATGTGAGGAGACATTTCCTGCCTCTCACAATTAGCGGGATGATATCGACATCTAGTGATACAGGCCAAGTAGGCTGCTAGACATCCTACAAGACACAGGACGGTCTCCAAAAGAAAGAATCAACTGGCTCAACGTATCATTAGTGCTAAGTTGAAGAAACCCTTAAGTTTGTCTCACTCCAATTTTGCCAAAAGAAATAAGAACCAACCTATATCTTTTTTGATTTGGGGATGTAGGGAATAATTTTAAATTAGTTCCTCAATACCATTGCATATTTTTTTTAACATTGTTTAACTGACTGTCAGCATGTATGTTGGGGCTTCCCTGATCGCTCAGAGGGAAAGAATCTGCCTGCAATGCAAGAGCTGCAGAAGACTCAGCTTTAATCCCTGGGTTGGGAAGATCCCTTGGAGGAGGGCAGGGCAACCCACTTCAGTATTCTTGCCTGGGAAATCTCCTGGACAGAGGAGAAGGCTACAGTCCACGAGGGTTGCAAAGAGTCATACACGACTGAAGTAACTTCGCACACATGCAAAAAATTTTGTTGTTGTTTTGATTTTGGTTTACACCCAGCACAGTCTCTGGTCCCTTCTTAGCCTTCAATAAAGAATACATGAATCTAGTACCAGTGATTTGTTATTTTATGTTTCACATGGACCATGTAACTAAATGTTGGCTGCATACATGAAGCACTCAGGTTGAATTGAAAAATACTGTTGAGTTCCAGGGCATATACAGATGAAGAAAAAAAAAAATTCTCTTTGGCCTCAAATTATTCAGAATCTGACACTGGCAACAAATAATATAATACAATAAAATTTATACATTCCTACAATAAGGCATACCAGACTAGCACAGTAGGACAGAGAAAGGTCAATTCACCTAGACTGGAAAAATTGGAAGATGGAATGGAAGGGATAGGAGTCCAAAATGTCCCTCTAGACTTGATGCCTGGCCTGCCTCATATGTGTTGAGTACTAATTTAGACAGAAGGATAGGAAGAAGAAACAGCACTTTGAAAGATGAGACTTAAGTTGGAAAGACCAGCTAGTTTAGCCTTGCTGAAGTAAGTAGGTGACTTTTGCAAGTAAGAAGTGAAACACATTAAGGCCCTAATATGTGAACATAAATGAATTTCTGTCTTAGTAGGCACACACAGACATCTATTGGGCCAGACCTCTCTATTTCCTGCCTACTAAGGGATTCTGTGAGCCTATAATTTCTTCGTTCGATTACCACATGAAGGGCCTGCCCTTAAACATCTTTCTTCATAATGTTTTTGCCACACTTGTTGCCAGAAAGTCTTTCTGAACACATACAGCATGATCATGAACCAACACTGTAACCTCAAAATTAGAATAGCTTGTAACTCCAGGAATGCCCCAGTGGCCTAGTGGTTAGGAGTTCAGATCTTCACTGCCATGGGCCCACAGATCAGTTCCTGTTTGGAGAACTGAGATCCTGCAAGCAGGGTGAACCAGTCAGTTTAAAAAAAAAAAAAAAAAAACAGGAAAGAAAAACTTGTAATTCCAAAGAACAAAACTTATCTAAGATCATACATCAGTGTTCATGCAATCTGGTGTCCACTGGCCTAAGGCTTTGTCTGAATCACTTTTATGTTTCCAGTGTTTATCCCAGATTATGTTACATAGTGCTTACTCAGCAAATATTTGTGGCTTCAAGTTACAACTTGAATCCACTCCAGACTCCATGTTTTTCCTAAATCAATAGTGCATATCAAAATTGCAATGTAATTGTTGTTGTTTAGTCGCTAAATCATATCTGATTCCTTTGTGACCCCATGGGCTGTAGCCCGCCAGGCTCCTTTTTCCATGGGATTTCCCAGACAAGTACCAGGAAATCTTCTCCAAGGGATCTTCCTGACCCGGAGATAAAACCCTGGTTTCTTGGATAGATTTTTACCACTGAGTCCCCTGGGAAGCATACTGAAATTGCAATGTACTTATCAAAGGATGAACCTGTTCAAATTGAGCTTCAGAAAAGATCATTTCCTTTCATTTTCCCTTTAACAATATGTCCATCTAAATTGTATATACAGGTTCATATTATTGTAATCTAAATAATAATAATAACAAAGCAGGCAGAAGGCACTCTTTATTTTATGTTCTTTTTTCTGATTCTCTCCTAACCTTCTAGCCTCTCACACAGGAATCTTCTCTTACCATGTACACCAAGGTTTTTCCCAAAGCTGTATCTCTAAGTTAAAGATTCCCTTCAACTATAGATGAAGGTTTTTTTCTGGTTTTGTTTTTTTGTTTGTTTGGTTGGGTTTTTTTGGCATTTTAGGCACTGTAAAATACTCCAGTGGACAACTCACTGGCATCATAAGCTCAATCTACCAAGGTACAAATCATAGTTTGTTTCTCTGAACAAACGGTTCTTGCCTATTACTGAAATCCTAGCCCAGGAAGTCTTCTAAGAGTCACATGAAATACCTTCATCTTGCATATATTCTATCAATTCAATTTATTCATTCCACTACCCAAAAACTCTATATCTTGCCATTTGCTTCATTTCCATCAATACTGTATTTATGTATCATCTCTCCCTCTTATTTTAATAGCCTTCCAAGTCTTCTCGGGGCTTCCCTGGTGGCTCTGGAAAAGAGTCTGCCTGCAATGCAGGAGACCTGGGTTCAGTCCCTCGGCTGGGAAGATCCCCTGGAGAAGGGATGGCACTGCAGTATTCTGGCCTGGAGAATTCCATGGACTCAAAAGAGTTCATGGGGTCTTAAAGAGTTAGACATGACTGACTTTCACTTTCAAGTCTTCTCATGGCCTATAATATTCTGCCTGTTCAATCCACTGGCCATGCCACTGGTTGGGAGATCTTTCTATCCCACCCAAGAGAGCAGGTCTTTTCCTAACGAAAAACCTTTCCTCTGCCACATAATGAAATTCAGTCTACTTAGCATGGAATAAGAGAATCTCCATATTCTGACCACAAGTTTGTCCTTACCAGCACTTGATCTGTAATTAATTCCAAACTAATTCCAGTTACCCCAGCATTCAACACAATTTATCTTGTTTTTGCTAACACATACATGTTTCTTCTGCCTAGTGGGAGGTGCAAACAAGCAGAAAAAAGGATATTCTTCAATACTTACTTCAATTATTCTGTACTCCTGATCTAAGTGGAAGCATATTTTCCCTTCTTGCATTTCTAGTACAACGTTTGTATTTTTTTCACCACATTCTAGTTTATCATATAGCTCCCTCAATTATCAAACAATGTGAACTTCATGTGTAGGGACTATAACTAAATCCATCTTCAGATTACCAGTGCTTAGAAGTCTCTCACCTTCTCCAGGAATCATTATTTTAAATGGCAAGTACTCAAGAATAAGAGAAAATTGCACTGTATCTTTCATGTCCACCTATTTATGAATGAGTTTCAATAATGCATCGGTTTTTAAATTTTCCTTTTTTAATAACTTGAGGTTCTTGAATTCTCCAGATGTTTCTCTACAGCCTCAAATATAGAGCTCATCACTATAGATGCTTAAAAGAAACAAAGATTTAAATCTCTCTTCTTAGCACTATGGAAGGTAAACCCAAATATTGTGAGTTCTCTACTATTCCATTTATGGAAAAAATAACATAAAGGACAGCTAAAATATCACATAACATAGCCTTATTTATCTTTCATTTATGGGAGGATTTATTATTTTTTCATTAGATACACTTCTTTTTTTTTTAAGAATGATAAAATGTCAGTTCAGTCTTTGTCCATTAGGCAAATGTTTACTGATTGCCTACTATGTGCTAAGTGCATAGCAACTATTTATTGTTGTTGTTGTTTACTTAGTCACTAAGTCATATCCAACTCTTTTATGACCCCATGGACTACAGCTCCTCTGTCCATGGGATTCTCCAGGCAAGGATAATGAAGGGGGTTGCCATTTCCTTCTCCAGGGGATCTTCCCAACCCAGGGATCAAACCCTCACCTCCTGCACTGGCAGGTGGATTCTTTACCACTGAGCCACCAGGGAAGCCCAGAGCAACTACTGTGCTAAGTCGCTTCAGTCATGTCTGACTCTTTGTGACCCTGTGGACTGTAGCCCACCAGACTCTGTCCATGGGATTCTCCAGGCAAGAATACTGGAGTGGGTTGCCATTTCCTTCTCTAATAGCAACTACTTGGGGTCCTTAATTCTGTAATACAGTCATGGATCATCCCTCACAGAGATGTGAGACTATAGTAAAAAAGCAGAATTTAAATATCTGTGGAAACGAATTAATACTGATGCTAATACAGTGCTTTAAATAAGAGAGTACAATGCCTTTAAGAGGGTCTGTAAGTAAAGAAGGAAAAGCAGCTTCCTGAGAAAGTGACTGTGAGCACATGTCAAGTAAGCAGCCGTGACAAGCATATTGGGAATACTGGACCAGGATGAAATACAGCAATATAAGGGAGGATGTGCCATGCTGCAACCAAGAGCAAGATGACAAAATAGACAGACGGCTCCTCTGGCCATGAAACCTCCCCACAACTCTCTCTACAGCTCTCCCCATTCTCTTCAAAGTTCTGCTGATGTTAGTACTATTAACTCATACTTAATTAGCATTAAATACCACTATTCTAATATTTTGCTGCTTTCCCAGAAAATACATTTATATGGAGAGATACAATGAGCTAATATTTATAAGATTTATGTGTGCTACAGCTTCCCTGGTGGCTCAGATGGTAAAGCATCTGCCTGCAATGCGGGAGATCTGGGTTCGATTCCTAGGTCAGGAAGATCCCCTGGAGAAGGAAATGGCAATCCACTCTAGCACTCTTGCCTGGAAAATCCCATGGATGGAGGAGCCTGATAGGCTACAGTCCATGGGGTCGCAAAGAGTCGGACAGGACTGAGCGACTTTACTTTCACTTTCTTGTGTGCTAAGGTTTGGAGGTAAAAGTTCTATACATAAATATGGAGATCCAACCAGTCCATTCTGAAGGAGATCAACCCTGGGATTTCTTTGGAAGGAATGATGCTAAAGCTGAAGCTCCAGTACTTTGGCCACCTCATGCGAAGAGTTGACTCATTGGAAAAGACTCTGATGCTGGGAGGGATTGGGGGCAGGAGGAGAAGGGGACGACAGAGGATGAGATGGCTGGATGGCATCACTGACTTGATGGCCATGAGTCTGAGTGAACTCCGGGAGTTGGTGATGGACAGGGAGGCCTGGCGTGCTGCGGTTCATGGGGTCGCAAAGAGTTGGACACGACTGAGCGACTGAACTGAACTGAACTGATTGTGAGGCTGAGATGATGTCTTTATTTAATAAGTACCATAATTTACAACTTGTCTCATCAACAGACATGCTATTTTATCTTATTAAGCACACGCACACACACACTAGGTCTCAGAAACCTAGAATGGTTCATTTATATATTACCTATTTTGGACTTTGAACTTCTATTACTTATTAAAATATTTCTTATGAGGAAAATAATGCCTGTTTCCATTCAATCTCAAAATACTTCAAGATACTATCAGATGCGGACTCTCAGGGTCAGAAAACTTAAGTAATATAACCAAGTTTACATAGTTCACTAGTACATTATCCCTAATTTCTTATTTTTTGTTTTGAAGCTCTGGCATCTGGGGCCTTGATGACTGGGAAAGATGACTGCTAGTCACTTTCTAGAGATAGCAAACCCTCACGGAAGGGCATACTCTTCAGATATAAAGCAACCAACCCAGAGTCCACACGCTGAACCACCTATTCCAGCTGGCCCTTCTGTTCTAATCACCCAAGGCCATGTTCCTAACTAGAGACCGTCCCTGTGGCTGACAACCTGATGAAGTCATTGAAACTATTCAATCCTTAATCTTCTCAGCTTTCATACTGTGCCTTCCTAGCTCTTTCGCACGAAAACCACAAGAAAGCCTTTTGCCCAAGTTCTCTCCTTCAGCCTCTCAACCAACCCTGGTGCTTCTCCGGGTAGCAAAGTCCCTTCATGGAAGCCTGTGCCTCCTGTTTCTTGGATTTCTAAGTACAAACCTCACGACAGTCATTTCTGTGTCTGCATGTCTTGCCATATCTGATTAAAACAAATCCTGGGTATTTTCTACAACAGCTAGTGATAGTGCCAAGATGAGAGCACGGCCAGCCAGACACACAGAATGTGATGTCATTATTTATTAACTGAATGAATTAGTCAAGAGGCTGAAATCTTACCCACCTAATTATTCCAAAAATGACACAATCTCCCAAATTTATGTCAATGACTCATCTGAAAATCAGGTCTTTGTACCACAGCATTAATGCTTCTAATTTGGGTTTTCGTTTCTTGAAGGAGCGACTTAAGCAGTCCAGAAGGGGGGCTGGATTCGAAGAACATTTTTAACACGGGAAGTTTGTTACTGGTACTCTTCTACTACTCTCCTGGGCCCCGACTTCACCTTTCACTTCCCACAGCCTGGCCCCCCCAAAGAACACAGGATCCAACATGGCCTCACAGCTCTCCACCCCTGACACTTCCCAGGGTCTGTCACCACCCCACCCTCCAAGGGAAAACTCCCATTCCCCAAGTGCTGAAGAGCTGAACTCCAAGTAAAAGAGGACCTTTAATCTGATTAAAATAATTCACAGTAAATTGCAAATCTCTTAATCCTCTTAGAGGCATTAACATTTTTTTTTTAATTGGGGAGGAGAAAGCAACTTGATACAACCTCTAATTGTTGGCATTTTTGTACAGAGTAAACATAATATATTTTGCTTTATTCGGATAGAAATGGCTATCACATTGGCATGGCAATCTGCCCAGAAATCTGTCTCCAACCTGTCAAATTAACCCTGAGTTTTCTCTTAAGAATATCTACCCTTCTACTTGTATTTATTTGCTGTTCTTTTAAATTCCTGGTAAGAGGTCTTAAGGTTTGGAGGGATACCTCTGTAGGGATAATTTTCATGTTTCGGGTTTTTAAATCAGGGTCTATACCAAGCAACAATCATAAACCAGTTCCCTTTAAAAAAAAAATCTTGATAAAGAGGACAATCAGCAAAATAATAATAAAAACAACACTATTCATGCTTAAATAGACTTGAGAACATGTCAAACACTGTCTTAAACACTTACTTACTTAACCTTCACAGCAACCCTATTATTCCCATTTTACTGATTAAGAAAACCGAAAAGTGAGATGAGCTCTTACGGTGACTTGACTGGGGAACGATGAAACCAGATTTCAAACCTCTGTACCATTTTAACTCTGAAGCTCACTCCCTTAAAATCACTATACTCCACTGAAAGATACACTGCTGAAAAACTCAGGGATAAATAATC
Organism: Oryx dammah; assembly: GCF_014754425.2. Lineage (NCBI taxonomy): Eukaryota > Metazoa > Chordata > Mammalia > Artiodactyla > Bovidae > Oryx > Oryx dammah. Next base: position 130,041,377 of record NW_024070186.1, on the reverse strand, counting down.
TAGCTCACTATGCTGTTCGGAGGTTAAAAACTACAGTATTTAAATCCTGGAAGTGACCTAAGTATCAGTTTCAATTCCAGCACTTTATAGGTGAAGAAACTAATTCACTCAGGGCATAGTGAAAAGCTACTTAGTGACAGATTCAAAGTCAGGGTCAGTCAAGTCTAAACCCAAGTTATGTTTGCTTCCCTCACTTAAGTACAGTTAGTCTCTAGAAAAATCATAGCAAAACCTACCAACTCCACATAAAGGCAGAATACAAAATTCTGTCCAATCCATTTAGTAGGATCCAGTAAATAGAAACTACTGAGAGCTCCCATTTATAAATTACTTACTAATTTGGCAATTTAGGTTTTTCCTCTTTTCAATTACTCACATGTCTGTTTCTAAAAGAATGAAATTTTATCTAAAAACAAGAGGGAGTATTAATTCCTTTTATAACCCCTGTCGAAGCAAATAAATTCTTGTACTGAATCAATTAATTCACTGAATGTGTTAGCTGTAACACTTAAGTAGACACAGAGCCTCCTAGTTTGAAAGAAGACCTAGGTAAGTAAATGAAACACAGGATGATGGGTAAGGTCACAGCTTTGCAGACTGCTAGGGAAACACATCATGCATGCATGCATGCTAAGTAGCTTCAGTCCTGTCTGACTCTTTGTGACCCCATGGACTGTCCTGCCAGACTCCTCTGTCCCATGGAATTCTCCAGGGAAGAATACTGCAGTAGGTTGCCAATCCCTTCGCCAGGGGATCTTCCCAACCCAGGAACTGAACCCTGGTCTCCTGCATTGCAGGCAGATTCTTTATCACTGAACTGCAGGGGAAGATCCCAGGGAAACACAAAAGGAGTACATCAAATCTACACTGGATGGCTGGAAGGGGTGGCAAAGGGTTGCTTCTGGAGAAACAGACACCTAATTTATTCATTAGGCCTGACAGCAGTTGGGATGGGGGAAAAGGGAGGTAGAGGAGGAAAAGAAACATTTAGACAGAGCAGTCCCAACCGGAGAAACAGTATTAGAAGAGTGAGAGGAATAAGAGGCTGAAGTTTTGTTCATAGGCGAGGAACCCGAATTAGGCAGGTGTGCAATCAATATAATCAAATCAATAAGGCCAATACATCCAAAGACAAGGTATTCTCTCACAAGAAAATAAATTGCACATAACATTTCTGTGATTCACAGAAAAGGAAGAGTGTTTATATGGAAAGAATAGGGACAAGAAACAGACAATAGAAATCAACAAGACTTACGCAAATTAGCCAGTAAGTTTTCACTACATTTTCTTAAAGGCTGCAGTTCTCAACTAGAGAAAAAAATTCCAAATACACATGGAAGGGGTGAAGAATCCATTATTATTAGCAAGCTATTTTCTCAGAGCATCAAACGATGCTCATCTTTAAACATGCCTCCTGTGGACAATGAAATGTTGGTGACAGTTTCCAGCTTCAGATGAATCAGCTCTCATTGCTCAGGGCACATTACTGCTTCTGACCTCTTCCCCTGCCCGTGGCTTGACCTTCTTCCACTCCAGCATTATTCCCTGCCTCGTGCCTGTGAGCATCTCATATTATTCGCAAGCCATGGCTCTAGAATTTAGCATGAGGAGGGCTGCCTCTGATAGACGTCTAACATGAGTAATGCTCTTAATGACCCCCAATGGGACTCTGCCATATTTTCCCAGCAGGATGAGTCGTTGGAAGACAAAAAAGAAATTCTGCCCACTTTACAGTGAAACATAATGAAGACAAGAAATTTCTCCAGAGTGGAATATTTTACTTAGATTTGGTAAGAAATGACCAGTTTGGGTTTTGGGTTTTTTGTGTGTGTGTTTTTTTTTTAAGTTAACAAAAGTTTCTCCATATGTACTTAGCTTTGCAGTATAGCTTGAACACCTGAGGAAATTATCTCATTTTTATGTTACCTAAAGAAATCCTCCAAATGTCATTTTAGAAATACATATGAATTATGCACAAAGTTTCCTCACAGAAATGCTAGATATGCTCTTAAAAGCTGTGCATAAATCAATATCTTGTAAGTTAAATAACATTTTCACTGACAAATTATTTCTGAGAGGCTTTATTTTCATTTCTCGTTAATATTCAATTGGCAATGATTACTGACCCTTTAGATTAAGCGTCTCTCCTGATAATATTTCTGTCAAACAGCTAATGATCTATAAAACAAATTATAAAACAAATATGGGAAACTAGGTTTTAGAAATGATCCTACAACAAATATATGCAGAAGGTAAAGGCTTCTTTACAATTCAGCCTTAGCCCCAATTTTACTTCTATTTCTTCAGATTTCCTTAATGGTCCTTTTCAACCTGTAATTCATATGCAACACAGTGGTGTGTCTCTTCATAGCAGTCAGTAAACTTTTAGATGGTCTCTATTGATAATGTCCCCCCTTATTCAAGAATATATTTATTTATTCAAGTTCATCAGAGGCTCTTAGCTCATCAAAGGACTTGTGGTTTTGTTTTCTTTGTTTGTTAGCTTTAAGACAAAAGAATAAACAGTCAAACTGATCACTTTTCCTGGCTTAACAAATACAGTTTGTAAAATGTAAATAACTCCCAATAAAGGCAGAAGCTTTTGGTTAAATAAATAAGCCATTACCTAACTACTTAGCTAGTAACAATACAGTAAGGATGACCAAATACCAGAAAAGTAAAAGCTTCTAAAATGCTGAAGATAACAGAGAGTGAGGGGATACTGATGTTTTTAGAGTAGGAATAAACAGCAACAAATAAGTCAGTTCTATATGAGATGGACGATGTAAAATTATAAATACAAAAGGATGATCTGTTGGTCACAGTTGCTGTGATGACATATTATTGTTGTTGTTATTATTATTATTTGGACTTAAGTGTCCCCATTTGTCAGCTGGGAGATTTTACTTTAAAACATAGACTTTGGCCTCTTCTTGAAAACTCTGAGAGTGTATGAACATTAAGTCCACACATCTCCATGGCAACATCCAGTCAGCCATCCCTTAGACTGGTACAGGACCTTGCTCTCATAGGCCCTGTACTGGCATTTGTTTTCAACCATTATAAAATATTATCAGAAAAGAAAAAGAGAATCTCACAAATTAAATGTTTTCTTATCTTCCTTGACAACAATCATGACTTCAGACCAGGAAGAGCAGTCTGAAGATGGTTCAGCAGTAAATGAAGGTGGGAAGATAAGTATCTAACTTACTAATATATTTTAAATCTCGTGATCCAGAAAAGCATTATATTGCTAACTACTGACAGAAGTTTTAAATGAAATCTTTATTTGAAGACTAGGAATAAGTTAAAAGTTATCTACATTTTTACTAAAAAATAAAACAGGATCCTCAACATCCATGTTACACTTCAGAACACTGACAAAATGTATATTAAAAACAATAACAACAAAATAACATAACCAAGTGAAACGACTCTTTATGAAAGAAACGAAATTGGAAGAAAATGGATATCTTGTGCACAGAGGACAGAAAATTTAAAAAGAGCTTAACTGTCTTCAAAATGGAAACAGTTTCACGAAGAAACTGGACTGAATTTACCATGGGTAGTTTGGAGGGTAAAACAGAGTCCAGTAGAAGAGGAAATAGAGTTGAATTTTAGCTTAAGTAATGAGGAAATTTACACAAAAATTATAAATGGAATCTTCTATGATATGAGGAAATAATTCCTGTCATAGAAAGTAATGAGAGTAGGATAAATAATAGTTGTTAGGATATTGCAGAGAGTAGAAGCATAGAGATAAAACTGTTCTAAGATATTGTCCAAATGATTCTCTGATAGGTTAAGAAAAATAAAACATATATCACTGTATTTAAATATATTTATATGTATACTGCTATGCATACATGCTCTCAGAGAATATACCAAAAAGTAAGTATATCAGTTTCTAAGAATTATGGTTATCAAATTTATTTTTTATCACCTCTTCTCCACTTGGCAGAAGCTCTTTATGGTCCAAGCATAGGCTCACAAGGCACTCATGTATTAAATTACCTATTGGGCAATCAACCATTTAGCATATTTTCCTTAAGTGCAAGGAATGAGATTTTTTTTAAATAATTTGTTACTTGGTAGGATTGATTAAATGAACAAAATAATGAATGCTATTATTAATGTCCTCTAAAATATTATATGGTCATAAATGAAATTCCATAATAACTAACTGTAAAATCCATCTCTTTGAACAGTTATATCATTTTTTCAGATTACCACTCCTGGATGCACCTTTTTAATAATTCACTTTGCTCAACAAGACATTCTATTCTTTCTTTCAACACTCTTTGGCAAGCTACTTATTTCAGGGAGAGTTTGCTGACTAAGTAAATCCCCTTATCAGTTCCCAAATGTAATTCTCCCTTCTCCCATCATATGAAAATGTCTTTCATTCATCGACTGCCAACAATTCACTCCTGTGATTCAACATTCATTTTCCTGTCTATATGTATATTACCTGAATGTTGTGTTAAAAGCTCCTATACATTATCAGGTATGTCTGAAACATGCTTTAAAGTCTCTAATAGCAACAAAGAAGACAGTTGGTTAACAATAATTTTTCATTATTATCAAGATTGATAATCTTGATTTATGTAATCAAGAAAATCAAGATTGAAAGTCATTTACTGAAGAATAAATAATGTTATTAAGCTCCATTAATAATTAACATAGCATTATCAAATGCAAATGAATGATAGGCTGCAAAGCAATAAATGCATAGAAATACATTTATTATCAAGTAGATTTGACAGAGTAAAAACTTTAAGGTTGTGACCCCAGGTCTCATATAACAGAGAGTTTTAGATATGATACCATTTTGGTTCTTGGTAAAGGGTAGGAAACTGGGGAAAATGTTCATTTTCATATAAACTTATGTATTCCAGTATTGTTGCCTGGAGACTCCCATGGACATAGGCCTGACTGCAAAAAGTTGGACACGATTTAGCAACTGAACTCCAACAACAAAAATCATAAACCTATGGACACAGAGATGAGAACAGAAATGTACCATTCCACCTGCATATTTGGAAATAACTTTGGAAGACTACTGGGTTCAGTAGAGAAAACAACATTTCAGAAATTACAGAACAACCTTAAAGAGACATATCTACTTAAAAGAGTAAGAAGAGCAAAAGTGCAAATTTTTTTTTAAAAAAAGACAACTGTATTACTTCTGAGTGTTGATTACAGTACAGGGATCATGTTTCCCAACAGTACAATGTTTGATTTCTAAAAAACTTGCCATCTGAGGATACAACTTTAAAGGGATAAGTTCAGTTCAGTTCAGTCTAGTCACTCAGTCGTGTCCAACTCTCTGCAACCCCATGAATCACAGCACGCCAGGCCTCCTTGTCCATCACCAACTCCCAGAGTTCACTCAAACTTGTGTCCATTGAGTCGGTGATGCAATCCAGCCATCTCATTCTCTGTCATGCCCTTCTCCTCCTGCCCCCAATCCCTCCCAGGATCAGGGTCTTTTCCAATGAGTCAACTCTTCACATGAGGTGACCTAAGTATTAGAGTTTCAGCTTCAGCATCAGTCTTCCAATTGACACCCAGGACTGATCTCCTTTAGGATGGACTGGTTGGATCTCCTTGCAGTCCAACGGACTCTCAAGCGTCTTCTCAAACACCACAGTTCAAAAGCATCAATTCTTCGGCGCTCAGCCTTCTTCACAGTCCAACTCTCACATCCATACATGAATACTAGAAAAACCATAGCCTTGACTAGACGGACCTGTGTTGGAAAAGTAACATCTCTGCTTTTCAATATGATATCTAGGTTGGTTATAACTTTCTAAGGAGTAAGCGTCTTTTGATTTCATGGCTGCAATCATCATCTGCAGTGATTTTGGAGCCCCCCAAAATAAAGTCTGACACTGTTTCCACTGTTTCCCCATCTATTTCCCATGAAGGGATAGTAACACCCCCCCCACCCAAAATAAAAGATGTCCGTTTCATTATAGGGGACTAAAATGCAAAAGTAGGAAGTCAAGAAACCCCTGGAGTAACAGGCAAATTTGGCCTTGGAGTACAGAATGAAGCAGGGCAAAGGCTAATAGAGTTTTGCTAAGAGAATGCACTGGTCATAACAAACACTCTCTTCCAACAACACATGAGAAGACTCTACACATGAACATCACCAGATGGTCAACACTGAAATCAGACTGATTATATTCTTCGCAGCCAAAGATGGAGAAGCCCTATAGAGTCAGCAAAAACAAGACTGGGAGCTGACTGTGGCTCAGATCATGAACTCCTTATTGCCAAATTCAGACTTAAATTGAAGAAAGTAGAGAAAACCACTAGACCTTTCAGGTATGACCTAAATCAAATCCCTTATGATTATACAGTGGAAGTGAGAAATAGATTTAAGGGGCTAGATCTGATAGACAGAGTGCTTGATGAACTATGGACGGAGGTTCCTGACATTGTACAGGAGACAGGGATCAAGACCATCCCCAAGAAAAAGAGATGCAAAAAGGCAAAATGGCTGTCTGAGGAGGCCTTACATATAGCTGTGAAAAGAAGAGAAGCAAAAAGCAAAGGAAAAAAGCAAAGATATACCCATTTGAATGCAGATTTCCAAAGAACAGCAAGTAGAGATAAGAAAGCTTCCCTCAGCGATCAATGCAAAGAAATAGATGAAAACAACAGAATGGGAAAGACTGGGGATCTCTTCAAGAAAATTAGAGATACCAAGGAAACATTTCATGCAAAGATGGGCTCAATAAAGGACAGACATGATATGGACCTAACAGAAGCAGAAGATATTAAGAAGAGGTGGCAAGAATACACAGAAGAACTGTGAAAAAATATCTTCATGATCCAGATAATCACGATGGTGTAATCACACACCTAGAGCCTTCACATCCTGGAATGTGAAGTCAAGAGGGCCTTAGGAAGCATCACTTCAAACAAAGTTAGTGGAGGTAACGGAATTCCAGTTGAGCTGTTTCAAATCCTGAAAGATGAGGCTATCAAAGTGTTGCACTCACTATGTCAGCAAATTTGGAAAACTCAGCATTGGCCACAGGACTGGAGAAGATCAGCTTTCATTCCAATATCAAAGAAAGGCAATGCCAAAGAATGATCAAACTACCACACAATTGCACACATCTCACATGCTAGTAAAGTAATGCTTAAAATTCTCCAAGCCAGGCTTCAGCAATACATGAACCATGAACTTCCAGATGTTCAAGTTGGTTTTAGAAAAGGCAGAGGAACCAGAGATCAAATTGCCAACATCCACTGGATCATGGAAAAAGCAAGAGAGTTCCAGAAAAGTATCTATTTCTGCTTTATTGACTATGCCAAAGCCTTTGACTGTGTGGATCACAATAAACTGTGAAAAATTCTGAAACAGATGGGCATACCAGACCACCTGACCTGCCTCTTGAGAAGCCTATATGCAGGTCAGGAAGCAACAGTTAGAACTGGACATACTGTTCCAAACAGGAAAAGGAGTACGTCAAGGCTATATTGTCACCCTGCTTATTTAACTTATATGCAAGAGTACATCATGAGAAACGCTGGGCTGGAGGAAGCACAAGCTGGAACCAAGATTGCTGGGAGAAATATCAATAACCTAAGATATGCAGATGACACCACCCTTATGGCAGAAAGTGAAGAATTAAAAATGAAAGTGAAAGTGGAGAGTGAAAAAGTTGGCTTTAAGCTCAGCATTCAGAAAGCTAAGATCATGGCATCCAGTCCCATCTCTTCATGGCAAATAGATAGGGAAATAGTGGAAACAGTGCTGACTTTATTTTTCTGGGCTTCAAAATTACTGCAGATGGTGATTGCAGCCATGAAATTAAAAGACGCTTACTCCTTGGAAAGAAAGTTATAACCAACCTAGACAGCATATTAAAAAGCAGAGACATCGCTTTGTCAACAAAGGTCCGTCAAGTAAAGGCTATGGTTTTTCCAGTAGTCATGGATGGATGTGAGAGTTGGACTATAAAGAAAGCTGAGTGCTGAAGAATTGATTCTTTTGAACTGTGGTGTTGGAGAAGATTCTTGAGAGTCCCTTGGGCTGCAAGGAGATCCAACCAGTCCATCCTAAAGGAGATCAGTCCTGGATGTTCATTGGAAGGACTGATGTTCAAGCTGAAACGCCAATACTTTAGCCATCTGATGCGAAGAGCTGACTCATTTCAAAAGATCCTGATGCTGGGAAAGATTGAGGGCAGGACGAGAAGGGGACGACAGAGGATGAGATGGTTGGATGGCATCACCAACTCAACTGACATGAGTTTGGGTAAACTCCGGGAGTTGATGATGGACAGGGAGGCCTGGCGTGCTGCGGTTCATAGGGTCGCAGAGTCGGACACACCTGAGCACCTGAACTGAACTGAATCACAGATTCTAACCAAGCTGTTGCCTAATATATTTTATATATCATATTACTAATTACACTATTTTCAAACTCAAATAAATACTCTTGCGATCCCAAGAATTTGAGCCCATCAGGCTCCCCTGTCCATGGGATTTGCCAGCAAGAATACTGAAGTGGGTTGCCATTTCGTTTTCCAGGGGATCTTCCAGACCCAAGACCAAACCAAGGCTCCTGCACTGCAAGCAATTCTTTACTGCCGAGCCACCAGGGAAACCCTGCTTGGTTTTTACAATTAATATCTCAAACTTACTCCACAAACTGAACACACTGAATTCCATCAGATCATGTTATGGGGGTGCACTTATATTTCTGTGATCTTATCGTGTATATTATCAGGGTTGCACTCTCTTTTGTTACTTATAGTGTGACAAGCAGAAGAGGGCAACAGACAATGAAATATACCAGAAAAATCCATCATCTAAAAGGGAACTAAAACAGCCTGGTAGCACAAGCAAGTTCCCTCACAAAAAAAGCATCTTGGCCTTGTTATATATACACATTTTATACTGTTTCATCTACAATCATTTTCTCAGAAGGGAACAGTGTAGTGTCTATAATGGTGAAGACTCCAAATTCTGGGATCAGACTGGTTTCAAATTCTGACTCCATCACCCTAGGTGAGCGACCAGTCAAGGAAGTAAACTTTTCTGAGCCTCTTTTTTCCATACTGATAGGCAGGGATAACAGCCATGCCTTCATTCTCAATGTGGAATCAAGTAAGATGTGTGAACACTGTGCCAGCCCATAACTTTATATGTTTAGACTTTTATAATAATTATTATTAGAGATATTGATTCCTAGCCTTCAGATTCAGTATACATATTTGGATCCATACTTCATCATTTAATTATTTTTTCATTAACAGGCTATATACATATGTGTATACATCTATACATATATATTTAATAACTATGTGTGGTTATTAAAGGACTTTGTTCAACATATCAAATACAAAATGGTGAAAGGGTAATTTTGAATATGGGGTCCTAGGAAAGAATGAGTTCCTGGGATGGAATGACGCTTAGCAAGAGAAAAAGACCAAATACTGCAGTGCTCCTCTCAGGACATACTTAATCTAAATAAAAGTGCCTTCATGATGCATCTATTAATTCCCAATTATTAGCTGATGAAAAGCAACAATCTTGTCAGTGAAATGCCCCTCCTCTCTGTGCAGTATCCAAGCTTCTGCCCATTTCCCATTTTCTTTCTACATCTTTAGGTTTTGGCAATATACTAAGTTCATTAATTTAAGCAAATCCCAATTCCAAACTTAACACCAGATTGCTAAGGAAATGTTCACTTCTTTTCAAATATGAGGGAGAAAAACAGATGAGTCTATCTCTCACAGGCTATACAAGCCAGTTTACTTTAGTCAGACAACTTGCTAATTGAATGGTCTGGAAATACTGAAATTACTTCCCAATCCAGGCAACTGAAGTAGTTTAAAGTTACCCAGAGGTGTGCAGTTAACACTTACAAATGCATTTTAACACTTTGATATATGAACAAACACCATTTTAGTGAAGTTTCCGAGTAACAGAAGACTGCCTTTTAAGTCAAGCCTGAGTAAACAAAATCAGCTTTAGATCAGTAAGACTAAAAAGTGTACATTTTATATTTCCGTTATATAGGAAAGGAATTGAAGGCAGACACTTTTAACCAAACTAAAACCTAGTATATTGTTATTGGAAGAAAACAATCACACGTTAATACAGAAAACAGAGTATGCATGCTATTGAAGTTTGGAGATTTAAATTTTGAAAAGTACCTCATTAGCACCATCTGATGCCAAATAATCTTGAAACAGACAAGTGTAGCCCGATTCACTCACTCATTGGTCCCATTTTCTTTCCAAATTCTACCAGGGATTGCTAATGACAGAAAAGGGCCTCAGTCACATGGGTAGAGAAAAAATAAAACTTAGCCTCTGTCTCTTCTTCTGCTAACAACCAGGAATGAGCTTACCAAGTTGACATTTTTTTTTCCATAATGGTCATAAGTTATGACCATACATAACATACTACAAAGAATCTGATGGTCATAGAAGCATATCTTTTGTTTTTTTCACTGAAATTTAAGCTAAATCAAGAGAGAGATAACATATGCCTTAAAGATTTTTAAACTATTAAAAGGTCATATGTAACGATTTTATTACTTCTAAAATAATTTTCCTCACAGTAAAAGAAGAATCTACAGGGAATTCCCTGTCATTTCTGTGGTTAGGACTCTCTGTTTTCACTGCTGAGGGCCTGGGTTCAATCCCCAGTCAGGGAATTAAGTTTCCACGAGCTGTATGGTATAGTCAAAAATAATAAAATAAAAAAGAAGAATACACAGAGTGTTTCAGGGATACAAAGTTGGCCTCTTATATTGTTTAGCAGAACCTCTGTCAGACAGAAAGTTAGCCATGAGCCACTAGAGGCATCCAAGTCAGCTGCCATATCCAAAAGCTATTAACCAATGCTGCCCCAAACACAGCATCAGTACTCTAAAATGGTCAGAGGACCGGAAAAAACCCCCCACTAGCCAACTGGAAGGGTTTGTGCCCCATTCTGGTACTCACACATGCCTCACACTAGCTATGGTGTCCTTAGATAACCTTTGTTTCACTGGGCTTCTTAAATGTTCATAAATATTCTATGAATACATATATCTAATTTTAATAGGCTGAATTATAGGAAGAACATGCACATCACAGCCTCTGGTTATAAAACCTGCAGCTGTCATTTAAAACTGTCAATCAATGACCAGCCTGATTAAAAACTCTACACCTCAGCGCTCTGGGCCGCTGCCTCCCTAGGCCTTGGCCCACCTCTCTCTTGAGGTGTTTTCTCTGTTCTCTCTTAATCTTCAATAAACTCTCTTGCAGCAGGTGAGAACTCAAGATTCTTCTTTGTGTTTTTACCAAGAACCAAGCCCCATGGAAGACGGGTCTCTTGACTCTCTTCAACTAACACCTCTTGCAAATAGCTGAGAGAAAGTTCCAGACTCCATGCTCCTTTCATGGCTGACTGTGGATAAGCTGTCCCTGGTTTTCAAGGCATGTACAGATGAGCTGAACACAGGCATAGGTGACCTCGAACTTGACACTTTCTGAAATCCAATCAAGGGCATTTGGGGGGCAGAAGGAGAAGGGGACGACAGAGGATGAGATGGCTGGATGGCATCACTGACTCGATGGACGTGAGTCTGAGTGAACTCCGGGAGATGGTGATGGACAGGGAGGCCTGGGGAGCTGTGATTCATGGGGTCGCAAAGAGTCGGACACAACTGAGCGACTGAACTAAACTAAACTGAACTGAACCATGAGCTACAACTTGCCAGAACTGTTTTAAAAATGTGTTTTCTAATATGGGAGACTAACGTGATCAAAAAAAAAAAAAAAGGTCCCAGAAATATACTGTATTATTACTACTTCCTATATGCTGCACATAAATCACTCACTGGATACAAAAAATATATATCCCCACTTAAGGCAGAACCACACTGCTCTGCTGACATTTGCTTGTATCCACTGGTGGTGCTTTTTAATGGTCCATTTACCTGTCAAACTAGGTGACAGGCATTAGGCCTATAGACTATTCGGCATCAAACTCACAATCCAAGAACCTTGTCTACCATTGGTTACCTTCTATACACTTTCCTCCTTTAATAAAATAAGTTAATTAAAGAAAATAAACAGATATTCTTTTCTGGCTCTAAGCCATGGACAGCTGTGAACACCAAAGAGGTAAGCTACTTCTCTCGCTGAACGAAGTCAGAAAGATATGCACGGTCATGCTGTTCAAAATATTGTTTTATGTGTGGAACAACATTGCTGTAAGACGTTTGGAAGCCAAGTAAAATCACAGAAGTAAGGGAATTTGTAACAGTCTGTTTTGGTTTAAGGGAAAGGAGATTGAGCTCTCCCATGAAGCAAGCAACGTGACACCTTCTAGCATTAGAAATAGCCTTTTGGATGGCTAAAGAGAAAAAGAGAGAGGCAATGGAGTGGGGATCAAAGCTATCTCCCTGTACACTACAGATAATCTTTTTTCCTCCTTTCCTTCAACAGCAAGATTGAAAGAAAGGGCTAAAGGTAGAGGGAGAAGGGGGAAAGGAAACCATCCTAATCCAGAATTGTAAAGGAAAGAGGTGGCCTTTGATCTCCACAGGATGGCAACTTTATTGGCTATGCATAAGCAGTTTCCAACCAGCTGATCAACCAGGTATTAACACACAACACCCTTCCATGATCAGTAACCATGAAGTGAGTCATCTGTGAACGGCAGTCAAGCAGAAGGCTCATCTGCTGCTAAATGACCACCAGCCCATGCCCAACCCAGAGAGGAAAGAGCAACCCCAGGGGAAATGACTGCTTCTCCACAGGCTCTTCCCTGATAAGCACCAATTATTTGCCTTGGGACTCAGAACAAAATCTTTCCTCAAGTGTGCATGAATGAGGATGGCATTCATTTTTCAAAATACAACTTGGAATTGTGTGTTTCCACATCACCAGAAGTCATTGTTTTGACTTCTGTTCAGTCTCTATTTTTAAGCATGCCAGAAAATGCAGACATGATAAAGGCTGGATGTGAGTTAACTGAAGGTAAAGAATCATTGTCTCACCTGGTGATCTAAAAATCTGAATATCGTTTACTTAATGGCAAGATAAGAAAAACCTCCCTTCCAAATTCTCAAGTGTTCAAACCACAGTCTTGTTTGGGTGGATTTGGTGGACGTGCTTTAAAATGAAACAATGACTGAACTATAAGCTTTCTTCTTTTAAATCCTTCATTTCTCTCTTTCAACTCGGAAAATGCACAGTGGTTAAGGGTTTTGGAATCAACTTGGTTCAAATCCCCTCTCATCTGTATCTCCCAACATCTCTATGATGTTATAACTATAAGACACAGATAAAGTAATATTTTACTAATAATAGCACCTACATCATAGGGTTCTTACAAGCATTAAACAAGATAATGGTGAATGTTCAACAAATGATAGTCATATCTTCATAGCAACGGTAGTAGTCATCATCATAAAGTTTCTTAGGGTACCCCAGAATTTGAACATGATCTCATTTTTTTTATTATTATTATTTCTTTCTTTCGCTCTACTGGTCTCCTCTAAGCAAAAACATTGTGATATAGAAGGTAACTACTTAGCTTTTCACTCCACTAAATAAACTGAAGCAATCAATATTCTAAAGTCTTATTAAATTAGCAGCTTTTAAAAAATTATACAAATTCTTTAAAGATTTAGACCACTCCTTTGTTTCCAAATGATTCCATCTTCCAAACTACTCAGTTTTTAAAAAGTCTAGCTCTTTATATAGTTGTTAAACATACAGCATATACCTTGACATCAATTTTTCAAGAGTCCACTTTTCAGATTTGCTTTTTGTCCTATGTGTGGTCAGAGGAGTGCACTCAGATTTGGCTGCTCTATCTACTGCCACTCCTCCTCCTATGGCTTAAAACTTAATTACAGATTAATTCTGAATCTGGTTCTTCTACTGTACTTCTCTAGACTTCTGCTTCTACTTTTTTTTTTTTTCTTTCTTATTACCAAATTTCTTAATTTATTTAAGATTACCTAAGGCCTAATTTTGAGTAAAATTTTTATTTCCTTGTATTTTTTCCATAAGAAATCAAGCATTCAAGACAGTTGTATTTTTGTTTTCAGAATTAAACATTTTTCAAAAGCCAGAAATTAACATGAGCATTACTCTAGCATCTCTTATAAACACAGAAAATGATACATACTCAACTATTTACAATCTTCATTGGCAAGCGATTATTCTAAATTTCCCAGCCAATTGTATACCTCTTGCCCAGTATTTTAAATTGTACCTACTCCATGTAAAATAAATAAACAAACAAATAACTGTGATTACAGGTTTGAAGTTTAGCGTTTCATATCACTAATTCACACAAGAATATTTCATTTGTCACAGTGAAGACTAAAGGAAAATTTCAGATAAACTTACTGTTCTGAGACATTTTAATTGCAATTATCTCATGTATTAGAGGGCCCATTATCGAGAAATTGTATGCTTTAAAAGATGTCACAGTATTCAGGCAAGTATATTTAAAAGCTAACAAGTTTATTTTAAAATAAGGAATTACCAGAATTGCCAAAGAATTTTCTAGTTAGAGACAGAGAGACTATAGACCCAGATAAGTGGATTACTGCGTGAAACTTTCCCCAAAAAATTTCCCTCCCAATAAGAGAAAAAGACTCTCCGGGGCGCCCCCACCCCCAAAAGCAGAAAGACAGGACTAGTGAACTTCCACTTCATTTGAAGTTCAGATCTCATCCTAAGTCTGAACTGAAATTCAATCACTTTTTTCACTTAAAAGTAGCTTTTAGCAAATGGAGTTGAGGAGAGGAAGTCCATAAAGAAGGAAACAATGTTTAGAATCAGGTCCTGAGAGATCACACAGGTTGGTTTTTTTTTTTTTTTTTTCCAGTGCTATTTCATCTGCTCCGCTCACCAAAAGTCTAGCTCTCCATAGAAAACAAATGAGGTATACAAACATGAAAGAAACCCACTATAAAAAAGTATTTCTAAAGAAATACTTATTTTTTTGAAAATCTTAGTTTCCTAGAATAAAAAGTTATATATTATAGCATTAGTGTAATAAAAGGTACAAAAAGCAAACATATAATATTTGATGTTAAGTATGATATCAACACATCAACATGAAGTGTATAATGTTTGAAGAACTGTTTGAAGAAAACTATTGGACTTTGTTAACTTGGCAGCCAGGTTAAAAAAAAAAAGAAAAAAAGAACTGACAACCAATAGATGCTTTTACAGGTTAAATCTTGTTGAAGGTACCTTAGCCCCTCGGTACACTTTGATTTATTTAAACTCACCACATTTCTCTTAAATACACTCCATTAACAAGTGATAGACTGTGATCTTAGGCTTGAGGCAAGATATGAAACACAATCTTTCAAGAACTTCATTCATTCCCTGTCCAGGTGTCTTGAGCACGCCCAGCTCGACTTATCTGAGTTTTGTGAAGGTTTACTCAAATCAATAAGATGGCATTAGAATAGCACACTCTCATGAAATCTCCTCAGCAGACCAATAATTTGGCCTCCCCAAGTTCAAATGCACGGCAGGAGTTAAAGTCAGCGGAAGAGCTAGGAACAGCTTCAGGTTAAATATGAGAGAGCATCTTACAAGGACACACCTCTGACCCTGCCAACAAAGTAGATGACCACACCTATTAGAAAATTTAAGACTTAGGAAAATAGTCAGTGACTTCAGTGGAAAATTAACTTAGAAAAACAAAGCCAGGAATCATTTCAGGTCTAAATGATTTATATCTATTTCAACTACAAATCTCCGATACTAGGTACTCATCAAATTACAAAATCTGAGAGGACAGTACACACACTCCAAGATATTTTTCCAAGTGAAGACAGAGAATTCCCAAGCTGATGTGACCAGCTTTCAGTGAGACCCTATTAGTGTGACCCTATCTTTAATCTACAGCCATGATAAAATGTCCCAACATATACAAACTCAGCTCAAACAGTGACTAATGACCATTAATCCTCCTATCTTCAGTAATCTGGCTCTCCAGTCATTTATCACACTGACACTTCACTTTACACACGTGAATAAACTTTAACTGAGAAGGTGAATCAACAAAAACCTCAAAGGTATCTGAAGCTGTAAATTAAACTAGGGGGAGACGCAGCAAAGACAGACAAATAGAGATCAGATCTGAATGTTTCTGATTTGCATCCTCGCCAGGTCGTGAGGGTGGGGAACTTTTCAATCATTCAGACCTGCAAACTAAGAAGAAGAAAAAAAAAAACTACAGTAGAGAACGGGGAAACTGAAGTAAGAAGAGGTGGCCCCAAAGAGTTGGTTTCATCTATTCATCTTCCACCGTGACATACATGAAAACTTCAGTTTTTTTGTTTTCTTCAAAGGAGTAACAATTTAACGAATTCCTCATTTAGTTTCATTGCAAAGGTTTCTTTTAGTCAGAAAGCATATCTCGTGGGCTGAAACTATTTTAAGGGTTTATTCGCTATCATTTGGCTGATGTATGTTTTTCTTTTACATATTTCCTTAAGTAAAATCCTTCTTCAAAATACACTATAGCCATAGACCACAAAAATCTCAAACCAACCTTCCAAAACTGTTTCATAATCACAGAAACTGAGTGACTCTAACCTACAGGCCTTGATGCAACTTGAAGCTCAGTACAGGACTATAAAAAATTCCCTGAGGTGCAGTGCGTGTGTGTGTGTGTGTGTGTGTGTGTGTGGTGCAGTGTGAGTGTGTGTGGTGTGTTTTAAGGCCTGAAATCGGATCCTTGATTGAAACCAGAATCTACCAAAAGAAAGAAAGAAAAGTTGAGTCGTGGCTCTGTTTCCCCATACTAAAAGTTTCTTAGGGAGTGTCAGAAAACTCTTGGTAAGTGTAGATGCATTGTATACTCTTAAGGTCAGACGTACCCCACTGCAGCATCCTTCCAACGGTTCATATGAAGAGTTTCCATACTATATAATGAATCCCCCAAATCCTAAACCCAGCCTTCAGTTTTCCCTTGCCAATGAATATTCCCAGGCAACTAAGTGTTCCCTTTCTGATACTTGCAACCGCCTGTTTCCCTTCTAAACTCAGCCAGCCAGAGTGGCTAGTTTATATCCTACCGTAAGAAGGAGTTATTTCCTGAAGTTTCTTCAGCATTGAATTTAATTACAGACTTTGGTTACATAAAACAACTACTAATAACCCGTTTGCTCGGAAGAGGAGGGGCGAATAGCACGACCAGGTTCAGAAATCCTGACGGGTTTCTGGGCTATCGCTCCCTGGGCGCACAGCTCCCTTCCCCAGGGACGCGGCCGAGCCATCGGACTGACTTTGGCTCATCCTCGGGCCCAAGCTCACCGCCACCCGCTGTCTCTTCCACCCCGGGCTCAGACGTGCGTTTGCCCGGAGATCTGGGCGTGCCTCGAACTTGGCAAAAGGCCTAGGTCTGCAAAAAGGCTTGGAGGGTCTTGGGGGATGGGGGAGTAAGGACAGCACAAAGTACCATCTAAGAACCCTTACGTCTAAAATTCCTGCCAGGGGTCGGGCCCCTCCGGCCTTGGAAGGAGGCAGAGGTCGCCAAAATTCAGCTCGGGGTTGATTCGGGAAAGTGGAGAGAAGGCGTGCAAGGGGGGAATGAAGGGTGAAGAAAGACGACGCGGGGTTACCTGAACAGAGACATATGAATCCAAAGAGGTAAAAGTGAGCAGGCTCCGCGATCATTGTCCTTGGGTGGATCCTGCATACAGTCTCATGCCAAGAGGAGGGGGTAAAAATGAGGTCCCCAAATTTATGAAGCCACACACCACACACACTGCACACAAAGGCTTAATATAAGCAACGTGGGTCAATCCGCCAGGACTTTTCAGGGCAATTACTGGTCCACCTTTCCGGACGCTTGTCAATATCTCAGAGCCCTTTGCAGACTAAGGATTCCAAGGTTTGCCTTCTCTGGCGCCAGGGTTTCCGAGGCGGCTCGGCCACTTCCAAGGACCATCCAAAGCGAACAACAAAGAGCCGAAGCAGAAGAGCAGTTGTGCGGTTTCCTTCCTCCTCGATCTCTCCAAGCCTCCCGGCGTGCGCCCCCACACTGTGCGCCCGAGCGCCGCGGCGAGGGCCGGCGCGGCGGCAAAGTTGGGGTGTGAGAACGTATTAGGGCGAGCCGAAAAGTGCTTCTCCGTCTATCGGCGAGCCCAGTCAACAGCTGGCCACCCGCGCCGGCGGCAAAGGCAGCGGCAGCACTTCTGGAGAGCAGGCACAGGGTGCCGGGGGTGTGCCTGGGTGACTCCGCGCGCTGGGGGCGAGCAAGGGGGCGGTACGGCGACAGCGGTTCCCTGGGCGGGCCCTTGTTCCCATCACTTGGGGGATGCGGAGGGCACTAAGGACGGCAGCCGGTCCGCGGACACACTCACGCCTCCCGGGCGCTCCCAGCCCAGAGCTGCGCTCACCATCCCTCAGACCCCTCGCCGCTGGGGCGTGCGCGCAAAGCACCCCGAACTCTCCGCGGCTGGGACGCTGGAGCCCAAAGTTCCAAGCGGCGGCTACCCGCAGCCCAGGCTCGTGGTAGCGGCAGGGAGGCAGCTCCCGGACCTCCCCGGGGTAGCGGAGAGGGGTGAGGAGCGTGCCGCTGCGGGTGGGAGTGACGGCCGCCGCGGCTCACCCGAGCTCCGCCGGGATCAGCAACGTCTGAAGTTTCTGCTCTCACGCTGCCCCTTCTCTGGCTCGGTCGTTTGTGGGTTTCCCCCACCTTCCCCGCGGCTCCCAGTTTCCTCCCTCTCTTTCCCGGCCCGAGAACACTTAAAGGGGCCGCGCGGTCCTTTCCATGCGTCAGGTTACACTCTCCAGACGCCTCCCTGGCAAGTTCTGCTTGTTAATATTTCCATCCACGAGCCAGGGTGCCCGACTGCGCCCTCAGGTGAGAAATCAAATTGCTCAGGATCACAAATCCGAGCGAATGGGAACTTGCCTTGTTTCTCTTGCCACCCCTGGCTCCCCTGCACCTTTCTCCAAATGGAATCTCCCAGCCAAAGACTTCAAAAATCCTCCGGTCCAGCTTAACCTCTTCCCTACCGCTTCCAGGAGTTGGATGAACTCTCAGATAACTCTGTATTCACCCTTCCCTATTCCCATTAAAACAGAAAAAAAAAAAAAATCAAATATGGGCAAACGAACCTTTGGGATAGGAAGCAGGGAAATAACTACGTAAAATGTATCAGGAGATGGGCACTGTATTACAAAAATCAGTTTATTTTACACTGTGGTCGTTGAGGCTCTTGTAGAAAGACCATCCAAGTCCTCGAGGGGAGCAGGGGTGGGTCCTGGGGACCTTTTTTTTTTTTTTTTTTTGTAACCAAATACCTCTCCTTCAACTTTATTGACTCTCAGTTTCAGAATGCTAACCATGGGGAGGTAACTAAGGAAGAGGAAATACGCAAAAAACATTCTTGACTACTCTGGAGTTTGTGCTTATAGAAGAAGCCATTCGGTGTTTCAAAACCAAAAGGTGTGGGCTTTAACATCCCATGCACCTCACCCTAAAATACTAACCAACCAGTTATTATCTCGGTTACCAGGCCAGATCTCCGTTTTCCTTTCTGAAACAGAAACTCTTGAGATATTCACAAATCCAAAGCAAAACAAACCTATCACATTTGATGGGTGTTATTGCATTCATTCATTCACTCATTCATTTTTCTTCCTTTCTGTTAAAAAACACACTATACAAAAACCACCCAAGACGTGGTGAAGTGAAGTGAAAGTCAGTCATGTCCGACTCTTTGTGACCCCATGGACTGAATACTGCAGTGGGCAGCCACTCCCTTCTCTAGGGGATCCTCCTCCCAACCTAGGAATCAAACCCAGGTCTCCCCATCACAGGTAGATTCTTTATCAGCTGAGCCACAAGGGAAGTTGCCTCCGTGCTAAGTCGCTTCAGTGGTGTCCAACTCTTTGCGACCCTATGGACTTTAGCCACGAGGCTTCTCTGTCCATGGGCTTCTCCACTCAAGAATACTGGAAGGGGTTGCCATGTCCTTCTCCAAAGACATGGTGAGTGCCCAATAAATGGTAGATACTGGTACCAATACTTTGGCTATCTGATGCAAAGAGACAACTCATTGGAAAAGACTCTGATGCTGGGAAAGATTGAGGGCAAGAGAGAAGAAGGCAGCAGAGGATTAGATGGTTGGATGGCATCATTGACTCAATGAACATGAGTTTGAGCAAACTCCAGGAGATAGTGAAGGACAGGGGTGCCTGGCATAGTCCATGGGGTCACAAAGAGTCCGACAGGGTTTAGCAACTGAACAACAACAGCATTGGTATTTAGGGCTGTTATGTGCGTGTGCGTGCTAAGTTGCTTCAGTCATGTCCAACTCTTTGTGACCCAATGGACCGTAGCCTGCCAGGCTCCTCTGTCTATGGGATTCTCCAGGCAAGAATCTGGAATGGGTTGCCATGCCCTTCTCCAGGGGATTTTTCCGACTCGGGATGGAACACATGTCTCTTATGCCTCCTGCATTGGCAGGCGGGTTCTTTACCACTGTTATACTTCTCAATAAATTATTATGTGCCAAGTTATTTATAAGAAGTTCAAGATGCTTATTTGTCATCTATCAGGAAATACCAGAACCTGCTTTCAGTGATTGACTCTGGAAAAGAGAATGCATGATAGATGGAGAGATGGGAATGGATTTATGCTTTTCTAAATACTGTTGTACATGTTTTAAAGTGAGTACATGCATTACCTAACAAAAGATACAGTTTTAAAAGTGAATCATACATTCATTTTAGTTGCTGATGCTGCAACCAATGACCTTGGAACAGGATTTTGTACAAAGAAACTCTGGTTCACAGCACCTATCTCTGAAAGTGAAAGATAGTTTAATCCTGAGAAAGCTGACTGAAAATTCAGTAAACAGGCTGGAGATAAGAATTCAAAGACTCCAGCCAAAACCTTTCCAGCAATAAAAAAAAAAAAAAAAAAAGAAGAAGAATGTGCAGTAAATGCTGAAAAACATACATTGATTCAGGCTTTGTGAAAGGATATTTAGTGAGAAACATAGAATATGTCTTTTCTTTCTCCCCTTGGGCTAAACCTGCTTTTAAGATAAGCTTACCTAGTAATAGAAAATAAATAACCTAAAGCATGGTACTTGAGAAAGAGAGAGAGGGAGAGAAATTCTTCAGATCCTCATAGTATCTGAGTGCATTTTAAAATAAAGATTTGAATTTAATAAAGGATGTATGCTTCTAAATGTAAAGTAAAATATGTGTAAGAATGCCACATGTATTGTTTCCCACGAGAATCCCACTTGTATCCCACAAGAATCCCACACTTGTATCGTTTTCCCAAGGTGAATCTCCTGGTCTCCAGAAATTTGCTAAAGTTTTTCAAATTTTCCTTTACCATTTATCTCATTGTCATTGAAAGGAAACCATATTAATACTCCCATTTATCCTTTTATTTCTCAACTTCAGTTAGCAACAACATCCTCCCACCCACCACCAGGCTCCTTTTTGCTACTCCTAGAGGCTATACTACCTGGAGGAGTCAGCAGAAAGAATCCTCTGGGAGCTAACTTTTGGCCAGCTGCCTGCCCCCCGCCACCCGCCACCATGAGGGTCCTCATCACCAGCTTATATATGCTGATCCTCTCTGCTTTCCCTGCCTCATCCAAAGTGTACTTTTCTGTCAACTGTATCAGTAAAGGTGATACCTGAAGGCAAGAATTTGTATTCAGAAAGTATAAAGACTCTGTAACAAGTCAAACTAATGGTACCTGAGAACTTTCATAACTTCTTTCACTCCCTCACTTACTCATACAAACAAACATAGTGAACATTATCTACCTGCAGGAAACATTAAAGGGTTCTGTAGAGGCAAGATTCAAAGAGAAACCAATTCCTCAGGCTCTCAAAGCTTTTATACAGGGAGCTACACAGACTCCAGGGTGGAACCTATAGGAAGAATAAAAACTAGTGTCTCTGGGATTAAACGACAGCTCCGTACATTCCTGGAGGTGGGTGAATCATAGCAACTTGTCACCTTCTCATTTCCACTCCTGCACATTAAGTTACTAGGACAATGCATGAAATAATCATTGTGTCTGTATGACTAGTGTGCAAATGTGTGTGTACACATGGACATGGTGCCCACAAATGACAGGTCTTCAGGCAGCGCTGATACATAGAAGAGAACTCTGACTCATTCCAGGCTGATTGGTTGGAACACAAAGATCAAGGTAAAAAGAACATGTTGTAATTTGCACTTAGAAGCTCTATTCTGATCACCATGCTCTAAAGGAGTTGTGGATTCTCAAGTTCCATTTAGACAATTCTGATCATTTAAAGCTTATGAAATTCAAGCGCTCTAAAATAAGAATTGCAAGGAAAGCCTGAAAGTAATACATTCCAGTAGTCTTTTTAAATGAAGGCTTCCCTGGCAGCTCAGCTGGTAAAGAATCCACTTGCAATGCACGAGACCCTGGTTCAATTCCTGTGTCAGGAAAATCCCCTGGAGAAGGAATAGGCTACCCAGTCTAGTATTCTTGCCTGGAGAATCCCCATGGACAGAGGAACCTGGTGGGCTACAGTCTATGGGGTCAGACACGACTGAGAGACAGAGTTCTGTAAATAGGAGCTTCTTTGACATTCAACATTCTAGAGCAATAAAGAAATATTGAGTCAGTCTGATCTGATTTTGTCTTTCACAAGGATAGTTATAGGAACTCAGGAAATAACAAAACTCCGAGGATCTTTGTAGCGATTCATCAGTTCCCCCAATCAGGAGGAGCCCAGTTGAGTTCTTAAGGGAAATACAAACCATAACATTTCTCTCTCTTCCACCTTACCAGGAAGCCAGAAACCAGAATAAGCCTGAGATGCAAGGTGAAATTCCAGGAATTCTGATGAGAAGCAGCCTGATACTTACCAAGGCCAGGCTGTACAGCCTCTCAGAGTACCACAGCTACATTAGCAACTTTTATACAAAATTGCCAAATAATCTGTGCTGTTTCTAGTATATAAACTGATGAACTACACTGAATATTTGAATAATTCAATATCTGAATATTTGGATTCAGTCTAAGTTTGGATATATAACAGAAGTCCCATTTAAGAAAGTAACCTAAAATAACCCCAATAAAGGAGAATAGACACATATCTGTTGGAACATCTACCATACTTTGAAACGCCCTGTCTCTGTAGTAAACATTGCTCAGTATAGACCATGCTGCCCTTGTAGTAATGTCTCTAATCTCCCACTCCTGAAAATTAAAAGCTTTCGTTTTCCCCACTAAACAACTTATGATAGTTACCTACAGAAAACCTTATTTTTTTAAGTGCTCAATACTTCCTGATTCTAAGTGCCATATGTGATATCAGCAAGTCACATGTAATAAATCACATATGGTTGGTATAGATTTTACATGCAATAGGAGTTCAAGGAAATTTAGGATTAGAATAATGAAAGAGAAAGAGAAGAAGAAAGGGAGGAAGGGGAAAGAAGGAAAAGAGAAAGAAAGGGAAAGAAAAGAGGATGCAAGGTAGAATTTTTAAATATGTGTAACTTTATTCTGTTCATGAAAGAGCATAAAATTACCAGAATGTTTTCTTTTAAATGTGCATAGGGCACATTTTAATGGTATTGTTTTTGTTTGTTTGCTTCTCTGTTATTTAGAATGGGTAATTATAGGCCCCAAACCAGGAACCATAGGGATAAGAGATTCCCTGGGTTATCTGTCTTCACTTATTTAGGGATTTAGTGTGTGTGGGGGGGGGGGGTGGAGGGGGATAGTTCAAGTGCTAGTTTCTCAGTTCTATCTGACTCTTTGCAACCCTATAGACTATAGTCCACCAGGCTCCTCTGACCATGGGATTTTCCAGGCAAGAATACTGGAGTGGGTACCTTCTCCAGAGGCTCTTCCCAACCCAGTGATGGAACCCAGGTCTCCTGCAGGCAGATTCTTTACCACCTGAGCCACCAGGGAAGGCTCCAAACCAGGAAACAGGCAGAAGAGATCTCATGGTTTACCAGTCTTCACTTAGTGAAAGACTTAAGGCACTGTCAGGGTTTTCAATCTAGGAAAATGTGGAATAGAACTCCTTAGGCTTCACCTAATCTCGTGCCCCAGTGTCACTAGGGGTCTCTAAGTCTCATTTAAAAACATAAACTATGATATACTGGCTTTCACTATGGAATTACTGTGACTGTGTTTGCCTTTTTGCATCTTAGCATCTTGGAGACATTGTAGATACTCTACAACTAGGTGCTCTTTTGGACTTCCCTGGTGTCTCAGTGGTAAAGAATCTGCTCTGCTAATGCAGGAGATGTAGGAGATGTGAGTTTGATTCCGGGGTCAGCAAGATCCCCTAGAGTAGGAAATGGACACTCACTCCAGTATTCTTGCCTGGAAAATCCCATGGACAGAGAAGCCTGGTGGGCTACAGTCCATGAGGTCACAAAAGAGTCAAACATGGCTTAGCAACTAAACTACAAGATGCTCTGTTGCTAAGTCGTTCTGATGGAACCTGGGACCCTAACTATTAGCAAAATGGGTCTCACTAGGGTTTAATCCTTTAATACTAACAGATAGTAAGTTTTTTTCAGCTAAAGGAGGGGACACTGGGAAGTAGATTGACTGAAGGCAACATTTGGGGCACTTTACAAATGTTATCTGATCTAATACTCACCACAATCACATGAAGTGGTATTATCATCCTAATTTAGAGACAGGGATGAAAGAATAAATCATTAACTCAAAGTTCTGAGGCCCAGAAGCCATGGACCTTATATTTGAACCCAAATTGTTTTGAACCAAAATGCATGGGGGGGAAAAAAAGCACTTTGGTTCAAACCAAGCTGGTTCAAATACAAGCTTCTGCTCAAAACTCTCCAGTGGTTTACCATCTCACCTAAAGTGACAGCCTACTCTTTTCAGAAACCTACAAGGCTTCACGAGAGCTGCTCTCCCAATGTCCTGACAGCATCTCCTTCCCCATGTACTTGCCTCTGCTCACTTGCTTCACCACAACAGTGTCTAAACTATTCCTAGAATGTTATCAGGCAACCACAGCATGAGAGATTTTGCACTTGCTCTGGCTGGAACACTTAGCTCCACACATCAGCAAACCTACTGTCTTTCCTCTCTCGGGTTTTCATAAAATCACACCTTCTCAGGGAGGCTTTTTCTGACCACCAACTTTAAAAGTACATTTTTATGTGATATGCTTTCATGCTTGTTTTTCTGTTTTGTTTTGTTTTGTTTCCTCCAGAGCACTTATCTCCATCTAAGACACTACATATGTCCTTATTTATTTTTATTGACTGACTCACTCCTCTTAGAATGTTCTGTGAGGTCAGAGATTTTTATTCCCAGCATCCCAAACACTCTCTGGTAACTTGTCAGCACTCAGATGTTTGTTGAACGACTAAATGAATGAATGAGTCTTATTTCATTGTTTGTTAATATATTTTTTGAAAAAATGCTTCCTTAATAACCTATTTCTGTAGTTCTAAAGTATCTTTTTTCAGCTATATATGGTTCAATCATTTATCCACTTCAACTAACAGAGAAGTAACATGAAGGTGAGACCCTGGGTTGATGTTTCTCAGTGGACTTCAACAACTTGAAAGTCAAGGTTCTGACTAAGTAGACACATGCTGATTTGGGCCAGGTTATTTGAAAACAAAGAGATTGGAGTCTGAGTTTAAAGTATATAACATTCAAACTGGAAGTGACCTTCACGATTAAATTTTCATAAATGAGAAACCTAAAGTTCAAAGAAACTGACTTTCCCACCTTTAGTGTTTTACTCAAAACTAGAACCCAGCCCTCTAAATCACTGGAGATTTCTTTCCACAAGAATAGGTTAATCAAAAATTTTTGGTCAAGATTCTCTAGATTTAGAATACTGTCGATCACTAGATGTGGTATAATACAATTCATATTATATTACTCCTAGATTATATAGAGAGTTTTACATATTTCTGTTTTATCTTCAGGAATATAAGAACCATAACTTTTTAAAATCCCCATTTCCTAACAGAATAAAACTAACAACAGCCAACATTTACATAACATTATGCGCTAGCGGTACTGTTCTAAGAATTTTATGTATTCTAATTCATTTAAATTCTCAAAAGTGTATTAGTAGATCAATTACTACTATACTATTATCCTATTTTATACATCAGAAGATGTTAAACATTTAACTAACATGAGACTAAACACAGATTTGAACTTTGGCTCCCTGGATCTTATCCCCATGCTAGATTGTGAAATACTAATAAAAATTGCTGTTTAATGTTTTTTCTATGGATTTGGTTCCAGCTTGAGGAAGCCATTGATGTGTAAATTTTGTTTTGTTCATTTAAAGATCTACTTTCATTCTGGAATAAAAAACTGAGTGACATACGCATCTGTACTACTTTTGCTTCTATATGGAATTTAGGTGTTTAAATTTTATTTTATTTCTAAAGTGTTCAAAGGGTTTTTATGTTTCTCTTTAAGGAGAAGGCATGGAAAAATACATACTACAAGTTTGTTAACTCATTCAGAATATATTGAAAGATATAAAGATGGATATGTATTAATATCTTACCATAAAACTTGCTGTCTTTTGGTTTTTGACTTCCAGATATATCTGGAACCAAGTGTATACTATTCGAATCAGGAATTAAAATTCTCTTAAATTGGCATCATAGTTAACAGCTGTGCAGCTGAATGTCACACTCTACAGGCTTACAATTTGAACACGAACTGACTAGTTTGTAAGTAATTTACATTATGTTTAATTCTGCAGATGTGTTGTACAAAACTGTTCAATGTTTTTGGTTTTTCCCCGCTTCTTAAAAAATCCATTCAATAAGTATTTAGAGGATTGAGGTACATATGTAAGGATTTATGTCTCATTTTGTACATTCGTTATATTTAGTCCCACCTGCTGCTTTGTTTATTCTGAATAGTATTTTACCTAGATTCTAACAGTTATTTTAATCAGTGCATTAAAAATGCATTATGTTGACTTGAAATACATTTTAAAATTCTATTACAGTTCCCTATTTACAGGTAACTTTCTGAGATAGTAAATAAAAAGTAGGCCTAAATGTTTAATACTATAATAACTTTTGAAAAAAAAGTATCCAAGTTAATCATAAATAATAATGCTATTAAATTATAGTATTATAGGGGCTTCCCTAATACCTCAGTTGGTAAAGAATCTGCCTGCAATGCAGGAGGCCCCGGTTCGATTCCTGGGTCGGGAAGATCTGCTGGAGAAGGGATAGGCTGCCCACTCCAGTATTCTCGCCTGGAGAATTCCCCAGTCCATGGGGTCACAGAGAGTCGGACACCACTTTCACTTTCATACCATACTGAAAGTTTTATGTTATTTGTTTTACAGCCTATATAGTATGTTTCTTTTATGGAAAATGACTTCTCATTTGAAAAGTTCAATTAAGGATTTAGTATTTAATAGAACTGGCCTGTAATAACTAGGATTCTAAATATGAGGTGCTCATTCTTACAAATAAATACTAAAGCCATATCCTACAATTGTCTCTGAGAAACAAACTGCTGTTGAAAATTAACATGAAATGTAAACCTACTGTCTTAACAAGGATAATTATATATTTTCCTAAGAGTTTAATCACCTCCTTTCTAACATCCTGGCCACATTCCAAAAGAAATAATCCAATTCCATTATTCTAACTGAAAGTCTTTGTTGATTTGATCTAATCTCACCTTCTCGATTTCCTATCACGATATACTACTTTAAAGCTGCTTTACTACACCTAGAAGGTAGAATTTCACTGGCACAGTACATATCTTGTTGCATTTATGTATCATATGGGTATCTTTGAAATAAAACAGATGTTTGCTGAAGCCAGTAAAACAACCTTACAAAAACATCATACAAAAATTATTCTATTCATTCAAGGATTTCTAAACTTTATTTTTTTCTTACAGTGTTTCAACTACAAAGTTTAAAAAAATTTTTTTTACTAATTTAGCATGTCAGTATTTTCCACAAATATTATTTAAGTGCATACTGAAAGTCATATAGCTTGCATCCCTGTATTCAGATGCTAATTGGTTCTAATGAGATTTTATTTATTTTTCTTCAAAATATCAGAGGAATATATTTTTAGAACATTTGGAAATGCAAGAAATAAAATTTGCAATAACTCTCAAGTACAATCACATATGCAATCAACATTTTATTATAGCCCTTTCTTTTTTTTTCATTTGTTTGTTCTTCATGTATAGACTTTTATTCTTACAATATGGAACAATATTCTAAAACTGCTATGTTACCTACATTTTCACTCAATTTTTTATGTCATAAAATTTCTTCTGTCATTAAATATTCTTCAACACCCTCATTAAAAAGTGAAGTAAAATTCCATCATATAATTTTATGAAAATATATATAACTAATCTTTGATGGTTAGATAATTATTTTCAATTGCCATTAAGGTGCGTAGAATCTACTTTAAAAAATGATATTAAGATGTTGTCTAACTAGTTAAATTGTTAATTAGTTTCATTTTAATCATTGATATTTTATTGAGGCAACACATGCCCCATGTTTTAAGTGACTCAATTGTTTTTCGAGTTACCATGCAGATTGCAAATGGTCTTAGAATCAACATGCCTTAGGAGTCAAGCATCATAGACAACAATGAATAACTATTATTAAACAATTCCTAACACCTGAAATTTTAACTTTTTCCCAGTAGGATAATTTTGTTTGTTCAAGGGGTGCTTTTCCTTTCATTAGAACTGATTTAAAAATAAAAAGTTTGTATTTCACAAGTATGTTTGAATTTCACAGCAAAAAGTAAATGTTTTTCTTTTAGCAAGGACAATAAATCAAGACATAAGGCTTTTCTAAGCAATTATCTTTTGGAAAAATATAAATTTAAGCCCAATTTACTATTTTACTCATTTGTCTTTCCTGATGGCAGGAGATTATTAAACATTTGTTTATAATAATTATATTGACAGTGACCATAATGTGATCATACTTAAATGTCTAAATAGGAATCAACCTAGAGGTGTAATGTGTATCTTACTTTATCCAAATCACTTTGTTTCAGTCAACATCACCTATTTCTTTATTTTCCTCTAAATTCCATGTGTGACTAATTGTGCAATAGGAGCCTGAAAATTTAATTATCCTAGCTTTCCTGCCAAAAATATGAACTATAAAGTTAAAATAATTAAAGGAAAGACATTATGTCTCATACTGGATGCCTTAGTGACTGAAGATGTAATGTCATCATTTCTTGAGGGCAGTAATCTTACCACTTAAAAATCAGATCTTTATCTGGCAAATCCATCTGTTTTAAATAACTGTGATTTTTTTTTTTTTTTGGTCAATTCTGTTTAACTCATACAGAAATATACAGAATACTTGGCAAAGCTTAATAAATCAGATTATTCACTATACTAGATTTTTTTCTGATCTTTTCTCTTTAATATTTTACAACACGAAGAATACTTGAAAAGGTGATAATGAATATAGAGGTGTTTCTTTAGACATGTTTATACATTCTAGAACATCATCAAATGTGTTTTCCAGGTGGAAACTATGTGATTAAGAGAGCAGAACACAGTCTGAAGAGCTTGCCTTTTAGCCCAGATTTCCCCTGGATACTTCATACTCATCCTTAAGTCTCTAACGAAAGTCTCCTCCCTCAAAAGCCTTCCCAAACTGTATTTCCCATCTTCCTCAATAGTTCAGAGGTGTCTCTGTAAAATGCTTAAAAAAACTTTGACTGTTTCTCCATAGCACTGATCAAACATAATTGCTGTGAAATATATATATATATTTACATATCTATATATCGTTTACGATTGCTATATTCTTATAAACTCCACTTATAAACTCCCTAGTGGTAGTAATGACTTCTGACTTGTTCACCAATGGTATTTATAGCTCATATCAAAGTATGTACGTGGAACACAACTTTGTGCTTCACTTTCCTACAGTATTCTTCAGTTTTAGGAAATACTCAGCTAGACTAAGAGAGGAATACAAAGAAAGTCTAAATGCGGATATCTGGCCTTCATGCTTTTCTTGCTTAATCTCTCCAGTTCTGAAAGGAAAATAGGCTATTCCTAGGAGAGTTTCTCTGTTTCAGAGTTCTCACTTGGGGCCATTTTTGTCCTCTTTCCCTGACTCAGAGGATACTCGGCAATGTCTAGGGACTTCTGTGGTTGTCACAACTGTGCGGAGGAGGAGAAAAGTACCGCTGTCATCAAGTGTCTAAATGCAAAGACTGCTGCTAAACATCTCAGTGTTACACAGGACAGTTCCCCACCCAAATCCAAGAATGATCTGGCCCAAAATATTAATGGCATCAAGACTGAGAAACACTCTTCCAGTCGAATTCCTTTAGAGGGAAATTTTTTCCCTTGAAAGGATGAAATAACTTAGTGGAAATGTATCTTATTAATGAGGTACAGTTAGGTTTTAAAGTTACTAGGCAAGCTCTGCTGTAAACCTTACTGTATAGGAAAATATTGTAAAATTTTATGTAAACATAGCCCAAAGCATTACTAAATGTTTATATATCTTTAAAAAGAAAATTTAATTACATTCTTCTGATAAATTGAAATTTAGATCTTACATAAAGAGGCATTTTTTTCAATAATATGTTACTTATTCTACATAAACTTGGAATTAATAGAGTAAGAAAGATGATTGGAAGTAAAGGCAAAGTGTAAAGCTTTGAGTTGGTGTGGACTTAATGAAATATGACTTATACTATACAAAATAGGGTTTCCCTCATATTCAGTTGGTAAAGAATCCACCTGCAATGCAGGAGACCCAGTTCAGTTCCTGGGTGGGGAAGATCCGCTGGAGAAGGGATAGGCTACCCACTCCAGTATTCTTGGGCTTCCCTTGTGGCTCAGTTGGTAAAGAATCTGCCTGCAATGTGGGAGACCTGGGTTGGATCCCTGGGTTGGGAAGATCCCCTGGAGAAGAGAAAGGCTAACCACTCCAGCATTTTGGCTTGGAGAATTTCATATAGTCCTTGGGGTCGCAAAGAGCTGGACACGACTGTGACTTTCACTAATGAAACATGAGTTACAGAGAAGTGATCCGAAAATTTCCATGGTGATAGCTCCTAAGTGCTACAAAGCTTGCAATAGGCATTCATGGGCTTATTGTGCAGACATGAGCATATGGGAACAGTTATATGTTCCAGAGTGTATATACTTTCATTTATGTCTTTAGGAAAAAATAGATATATAACATATTTAAGCTACTCATCATCTAGTGAACTACAAGATAAAGGAATGTCTGAGGCAAATTCAAATTTAAGAGCATTTGGTGTTTATTCTCTGGTGGCTCAGCTGTGAAGAATCCATGTACAATGGGGGAGACCTAAGAGATGTGGGTTTGATCCCTGGGTGGGGAAGATTCCCTGGAGGAGGAAATGGCTACCCACCCCAGTATTCTTGCCTGGGAAATCCCAGGGACAGAGGAGCCTGGTGGGCTACCATCCATGAGGTCTCAAGAGTCTGACATAACTTAGAGACTAAACTACCTCCACCACAGTGTTTATTTAAACTTTGCTGTTTGGAGCAAGAATAGTGATAGAGTTTGGTGCATACTTAGAATAATGACTAATAAGGCACTGTATTTGTTTCTAAAATGCATGGAGAGTTCTGCCACTGACTACAGGGTGACCATGGTCATATCTCCTAAGATGTCTAAGACCTTTTCCCTTTTATATTAAGTAAAGCGAATAATTGTTCTTACCTTACAGGAGGGTTGCAAGTATTGAAACATAATATGCAAAAAGTGCTTAGCACAGTGCTTGGAATAGAGAAAGCAAATATTTAATATCAATTGGAAATTATTGTTGTGATTTTCTTGTGGAAAAAAAAGAGCACTATCCTGGGAGCCTCAAGATTAAGTTTACAGTTGGTAGGACACAACTGAAAACTTTAAAACAAATAAAGCAAAGCATAAAAGGGCTATGGTTTGAAAGATTGCTTGTCAAGCCATAAGTACAGTTTAAAAGACATCTACATATAATAAAGTTCTAGCATAACGAATTTCAAATTAATGTTGTACTTAGAAACCATATTCTTAACTAATAGCACATCAGTGGTGACCTATTTTTGAACAGCCTTAGTGAAGTATATGCTATTAATAAAATTAAAGTTGCCATGGTATATCTGAAATGTGATGGTCCAATGGTGCTCAAATATTATTACAGTAATATCCTTAAAGTATATCTGCTCTTCAATGCTATGAGAATACATAAATATGACTTCACAAACAACCAAGGAAACTTAGAATTTAAAAGATGTATATGTTTCCATTTTATTTCTCTGACAAAATAGTAAAATCTGTTTAAAGTAATATTTCATAATGAGTTCAGAAACATACAGCCAGGCTTATAAAGGGTATGCAGTCAAGAGAACGAAAAGAAAGTATTCAATGTCTATATTTAGGTGTCATAAAGAGAGCTTTTTAATGCTTATCTGTTTGTGGGTAGGTGAGACTTAAGGGTGGGAAACAATAGCTTCTAGAATCAAAGAATCAGTCAGTTAACGCTGGGAGGTCTGGAGAGATTTTTCATGACATTATAATAGTGATATGTATCGAATAAATTAACTTTCTTATACATAGGAAGGAGTGGCAAAAAACTTCAGAACTGATTTAACCTTGAGAGAAAATATCACTTGTTTTTAAATTAGATTTTTGTCATGTATCCTTATATTGCATATATATAATCTTCACATACTCTTTAGGTAAATGTCATTAGTCCCTCATAAAATTATTTTGAAACAATAACTAATATAAGAATATAATAAACTGAGTTTAAAACATGAAGCTTAGGATAAGTACTGGGTAACTATTTATTTCAAAACCATAAATGAGATGAGAGGGATTCTTTTAACTCAAAGATAATTCTTTTTGCTATTTTGCCCCTATAATTGGTAATATGATTTTTTGATAGAAACCTCATTACAAATATTGGGAATTTGTAGTTTTTGAAGTTCCTCTGAAAGACTTGATAACATCTTCCACTAAGATATTTCTTATTTCATGTATGTTTCCTTGGATTAATTTTGGATTGTTAATCTACCATAGGTAAATTATCCAAAACATAATTTAAAATTCAAAACACATACACTCACATCCACATCCACATTTTGGTGAAATGGAAGTTCACAGTAGGTCTCTTTATATTTTACTTTGTGTCTTTGTACAAGAGGGAAAAAAAAAAAATCTATGAACTGTTTTAATTGGCTGAGGGTGTTTAGTATACAACGCTCTGTTGCCCTCTGCTGGCTAGAAATTGATAAAGACTTTCCATCTGCTCTTTATCTTTGTGGGGGCCTTAGAAGACTATGAAAAATGCACAGTGCAAAATAAGAAAACAATAAATGAGAGTGATAGGAAATAAGACAATACATTTATAAAAATCCTTATGTTTCCTAGATTTCCTAAAGTTCGCTGATTTTTAATTATTTTTCATATTAGCTGAATATTTTGATTATTTTATATAACCCTAAACACTCATTAATTAAAAAAAAAAACTCTACTTCATGATTTGAAAGTGATAATTGCAAGACTCATTATTTGGGGTATGAGTTTTGGGTATTTACTTACAGGATACATGTAATTTTCTCATTGTTGGCACATTTGTGGAATATTTTTATAGTGAAACTATGATATACTAGTGCTTGTATTTTTTATAAATAAAATCTTTTTAGCTAGTTTAAACACTATTTTCAACATATTTTTAGTAAAAGTGTGTAAGATAACTAGAAATTAATCTGAATTCTTCTTTACTAATTAAACGAGGGACTCATCTTGGACATTTCATTCTCTTTTAAAGGATTATTTATATGCTGTTCACATATCACTAAAGAAAAACTAACATTGGTGTATAGTGACACATAAATTCCTTAATAAAAATAACAGTGACAAGGCCCTAAGGAACATAAAAGGCATAGACTTATGAATTTACCTGGTTTCATTTTAGCACTGCATGCTTCTTTAATGCTTGATTACATTTAGTTAAAAAACATTTCTAGAGCATAGCCTACCATCCATGGCAGAAGATGTAGATTTTATTATTAAGGGGGACTTGCTGATATTTCTAAAATATACTTAAGTAAAAAGTTTAAAACAAAGTTGTCACTGAATCTCTTTTGCTTTTTTCAAAAATTTGGCTGGTATTTTTGAATCTGGGATTTATTTTATATTTTCAATAGTTTCTCTCAGCTACAATATAAGTAGAAATAATCTGGTTTTCATTTCTATGAGTGTATTTCTTTGGAACATTTATAAAACTTGGGTCATGGTTCTTTGAAATAGGCTTTATTCCATGAGGTCTGCCTTCCTATTTTATCCACAGAACCAGTGTCTATTATGAATCAAGAGGATAATTTTCCCCATCGCTTCCCTGCCAAAACAACTGTCAATCCTTTTTAAATTTTCTGGAGCAAATGGTGTTTTATAACTTTAACCACCTCTGTTCCAGAATATGTGCACATCTCAAAATTTCCCCAAACCAAACAAAACAAAACATTTTCAGCACAGTCTGTAAGTCACCAGAAGTCTTTGGTTCTCCACAAACTGAGAGAAAAAATGTTTCATCCTTGAAAATATAATAGTAAGATGGAAAACAAGTTTCATACTTTCCAAATTATGAGAGTTGTTTGTTTTTTTTTTTAAAGAAGATACTCTACATTTTTTCACATTTGAGTTGCATAAAAACACTAGAAATATATATGAGTTTGGCCAGGCGGCTCAGATGGTAAAGAACCTGCCTGCAGTGCAGGAGAGTAGTGTTCGATCCCTGGGTTGGGAAGATCCCCTGGAGGAGGAAACAGCAACCCACTCCAGTATTCTTGCCTGGAGAATCCTATGGACAGCTGTGTGTCCAACACTTTGCGACCCAACAGGCTGTATGTAGCCCACCAGGCTCCCCTGTCCATGGGATTCTCCAGGTAAAAATACTGGAGTGGGTTACCATTTCCTTCTCCAGGGGAGCTTTCTGACCCAGGGATCAAAACACATCTCCTGCATTGGCAAATGAAACCTTTACCACTGAGCCACCTGGGAAATATATGTATATGCATGCGTATTTCCATACATATACATTCTACACATTCAATTTCCATCTTAAAATTCAAGAACATGGGAAAATGAGATTCAGAGAGATAGAAGACTCATCCAAATTCACACAGAATAGCCTGTAGATCAAAAACCAGGTAGGTCTGCCTGACTTCATGCCCATGTTCTTTTATGACACCTCACAGCCTTTAAAGGGGGAAACAAAGCTGGGAATCTATTTATATCAGGGTCTTATAATGATCATGCCTTTTAGTCTAACGATTCCAGCTCTGGGAAGCTAAAGAAACATTCCATATACAGTTAAAGATGTCCATGACAGCATTCATTAAAATAATTTGGAACTAAAAAAAAAAAAGGGAAGAGCTACATTTTTAACAGAAAATAATGGATAAGAAAGTAAACTATGTATACAGTCACTGAAAATAATAGTTTTGAGTTACTTCAAAAGTTACTAGTTGTTTAGGATAAAACTGACAAATAAAAGTTTGCATATTATGTAGTTTTATTGGAAAAAAATGTTGTACTGACAGAAGTATCATACTGTTGGGTGAAGAAAGTTAGTTATGAAACAATAATTTTATGTGTATTCTATGACAATGCATTTTGAAAGGAAAATATGTTCTAGCATATGTGGAAAAAATTCTGTAACATATCAACCTTTGAAAGTAAATAACTTTCAAAGTATACATCATACTATATAAACTTTATAACATGTATTACTTTCAGGATTATAAAAATTATCAAGATATAATATTTGCAGTATGATTATAGCTATGTTGAAATATACCAAAATAGCAATAGTTGCTATTTTAGGGTAAGGAGTATATATTTATTGCTCTTTTAAAAAGTTTAAAATGTTTTCAATATGATTATATTTTTATTAAAATAAACATTATAAAAATAATTAATTTCCAACTTTTAAGTCATGCTTTTTCTTCCTATTTCTCTATCTTATGGGTTTTGTGAGAAATACTGTTTTATTTTACTGTTCTTAAAGTAGTTAGCAAGTTCTCATGATGAATAATGACTTCATGTAGGTGCATTACTCTTATAGAACTTAGTTAATTTCTATAGAACATTATTGATAAAACAGAAAAACATTACTGTAGTATTACACTAGTTCAAAATTCATCAATTCTCAAAAATAGCAACTTGAAATTAAGCTTTTGCTAAACAACTTGAATGTCACTGCAGATGGTGACTGCAGCCATGAAATTAAAAGACGCTTACTCCTTGGAAGAAAGTTATGACCAACCTAGATAGTATGTTCAAAAGCAGAGACATTACTTTGCCGACTAAGGTCCGTCTAGTCAAGGCTATGGTTTTTCCTGTGGTCATGTATGGATGTGAGAGTTGGACTGTGAAGAAGGCTGAGCACAGAAGAATTGATGCTTTTGAATTGTGGTATTGGAGAAGACTCTTGAGAGTCCCTTCGACTGCAAGGAGATCCAACCAGTCCATTCTGAAGGAGATCAACCCTGGGATTTCTTTGGAAGGAATGATGCTAAAGCTGAAACTCCAGTACTTTGGCCACCTCATGCAAAGAGTTGACTCATTGGAAAAGACTCTGATGCTGGGAGGGATTGGGGGCAGGAGGAGAAGGGGATGACAGAGGATGAGATGGCTGGATGGCATCACGGACTCGATGGACGTGAGTCTGAGTGAACTCCGGGAGTTGGTGATGGACAGGGAGGCCTGGCGTGCTGCGGTTCATGGGGTCGCAAAGATTCGGACACAACTAAGCGACTGAACTGAACTGAAACAACTTGAATAATACAAAGAAAACTGCCACAACCACTGATGCATTTGACTAAGGGATCTCACAGTTTTCAAGCTCTCAAATAACTCAAGTTCTTCAAAGATACCTACTTACTTATAAATTAATATGTACTTTTTTCAAAAATATTTCATGTATTTTAAAGAACATTCTCTTTAAAATGGATGAGGCAGTATTTTCTTTTCCTAGTAATATCAGAATAATATTTATAAATTGTGACTATTAATAATCTTGACTTGGGTTACCAAGTCAATCTAAATTAATGGAAATTTCATATGAGAACTAGAAAATGGTATTATGAAAGTTTATTTCTTCATGTTACTAAGATAACTTCTAAATATTTAAGAAAAATAAAAAATGTTAGTCTTTTTCCTTTCTTTCTCTTTTTTTATTATAAAGCACATAGATAAATAAGCTTTTGTAGAAGCAAGACATTTTGGGTTTTGTTTGGGTGTTGCCCTCAGTAAAAAATGGTGCCTGTGAATTTATTCTATCTTTCCCTTCTACTTGATACCTACTCTTTGATTCTATGGCAGAAAGAGCTAAACATAAACTTGCTTTAATTTCAACATCAAGTTAGACAGATTTGAATGTGTATTGCCTTTCATGTATAAATATCTTTTAAATCTCATACCCAAAGAAATACTTTGCTTTTGAAAGGACTCTCTATGCATTTGAATAAATCAAGTATATTTTCTTTAGTTCTCAACTTCTTCAGTAGATGGTCTTGTACAAATCAAGGAAAAAGCCCTTAAAATCTTAAACACATTTATGACTAAAATAATCAGATAATGATGTCAGTATGTTATTGAATAATACAAGTATAATAGAATTATCAGTTTCTTTTATTCTCCCATTCTGAAAAAGAATGACATTGACTGGGAATTCTATAATGGCCCAAAGGAAAGAAGGCCTCTGGTGTGCCTCAAATTTGGTATTTTAAGTTGAAGTCAGCTGTTAAGAATTACTGAATTATCCAGGGCAGAATCTTGGCTATGGCTCACATTACAGTATGCTGGATATGAAAAGTTGAACACAAGAGGGGTGAAAACTTTTTAGTGATTAAAAAGCCCTGTGGGATTGAATTTTTAAATTCCAGAGCATCACATCAAGAGGAAAGTTGCAGATTCTCAGGTTCGTGCAGCAAATTGTGTCTGTAAATCGATGAAGTGTTTCTGAAGGAACATATCAAGATGGCTCTAAAGAGTATCTAAAGTTTCTTTCCGTTCTCATGGGAATGAAAATTAAATCTGATGGGTGAAACCAAATACATAATGAAGCTAAGAAACTGAATGTATCTAGATTTCAGTCAGGCCAGAAAGTAGGATGACTTATTTCACTTATTTTCTCTTTTAATATCTCTTGTAACAACATTTACTAATGCTTACAGAATTAATTTTAATTGATCTTTATTGTGTCTCAAATACTTTAGGCATTCTGTAGGAAACAGTGTTTCTCTGTATGAATATTACATCATTGTTTCAGCCCTATTATTCAGATTTCAAAAATTTCTCTGCCATTTTGTATTGATTCTTCTCTGAACCATTTTTCCTCAAAAATGCAGCTGCCATCTAATTAAACATGATCAGTTACTGGATAAGTGAGGATATGGAGGTAGTGTTGATTTAAACATGTAACCCCAACATCAATATTATAAAAGAATCCCATTGTTTACTCAAATAAAATAGTCTTCTTTTGTTTCAGAAGGAATAAATTTTGATAAAATTTGTCACAGAAAATGAGTATACTGCACAGGGATTTTATACTTACCAAGTAAATTGCTTAAAATCTATGCTGCTAGATACAGGTTGTTTTTAATGCATGTAAATGTGTCAACACATGTGCATATATGCACTCAACTCCAAGAAAAATAAATGTCTAGAGTAAAACATATCTCAATTTTTTGGTAAAGAATATCATAAAAGTTTGTGAAGTTACTGAAAGTCAACCACAATTACATATTTTCACATTTTATTTTACTTTAGAATTTAACTTTGAGGAATTTGTGGATGAGAACTAAACATTTTAAAAAATGTGTCCTTTGAGATATTTAACTGTCTCTTCATTGTTTTAATTCTTATCAAATAAAGATAGACAATTATTTTAAATAGAGTTCTTTGGGAAAATAAGAGTAGTTATCATTTCAATCATCTCCCCATTGTCCCTTCATCATGATCCAGGAAAGACTTTTCTTTTTTTTTAAAGCTATATCAGCTGAGATTTAAGCTCCACTGAAATAAGAAAGTACTGTATAATAATGTTCAACAATTTTATAGCAATTTGTAATAAAATTTTAAATGGTAAGAAAATTATACCATAGACTCTAAGTCAGAGCATGGAGCATCTAAAACTAAGTTTAGTAGAAACTCATCTGTTGCATATGGTGATTTACACAACATAACTGAAACAAGAACCCATTTGACATATGCTCCAGGAAGACTCACATATGCTAAATTACTCAGGCAACCTTTAAACATATATGTGGTGGTCTCTTATACCATATACCCTTGTGATCCCTACCCACAGCTATTGCATAGTTGTGAGGTTTTCTTTTCAATCAGTTCAGTTCAGTTGCACAGTCATGTCTGACTGTTTGAAACCCTGTGGACTGCAGTACGCCAGGTCTCCCTGTCCATCACCAACTCCTAGAGTTTACCCAAACTCATGTCCATTGTGTCAGTGATGCCATCCAACCATCTCATCCTCTTTCGTCCCCTTCTCCTCCCCACTTCAATCTTTCCCAGCATTAGGGTGTTTACAAATGAGTCAGCTCTCCGCATCAGGTGGCCAAAGTATTGGAGTTTCAGCTTCAACATCAGTCATTCCAATGAATATTCAGGACTGATCTCCTTTAGGATGGACTGGTTGGATCTCCTTGCAGTCCAAGGGACTCTCAACAGTCTTCTCCAACACCATAATTCAAAAGTATCAATTCTTCGGCACTCAGCTTTTTTTATAGTCCATCCATCTCACATCCATACATGAATACTGGATTAACCATAGCCTTCACTAGATGGACGTTTGTTGGCAAAGTAATGTCTCTGCTTTTTAATATGCTGTCTAAGTCTTTTCAATAACTTGCTCTAAATTTGAATCTTGCAGAAAGTTAACCCTTTGATCCTTACACGCTCATCTTTATGTACCACAATCAGCACAAATAAGGAAGAGGAGCTGTAGACACCAAGAAGACACAACTTTGCTTTATAGAAATAAATTTCTTAGATGATCTTTCAATGTATTTCTCTGGTGGAAGTGAAGGTGAGGTGAACTTTTTACTTCTGTAATTGCTGATCTTACACTTTTCTTTCCTTGATCTCATTTCACTACTGGAAACTGAATACCTAGGTGGATTTTAAGATTTGATAAAATGTTATCTATAAAATATTAAACTAGAAGCAAAGCTCACTTTTATAAAAAGCCTCTACTAAGCTACAGTAATCAAAGCAGCATGGTCCTGAAACAAAAACAGACACGTGGAGCAATGGAACAGCACAGAGAGAAGAGAGTGTAGTGAGCCTGGAAATAAACCCACACTCTATGGGCAATTAATCTGTGACAAGGGAGGCAAGGATATCCAATGGAGAAAGACAATCTCTTCAATAAGTGGTGCTGGAAAAAATTGGATGGCTACATGTAAAAGAAATTAAATTAAAAGATTTCTCAATTCATAGAGAACTCTGCTCAATGTTATATGGCAGCTTGGATGGGAAGGGGGCTTGGAAGCGGGGGAATGGATGCATGTATATGTATGACTGAGTACCTTTGCTGTTCACCTAAAACTATCATAACATCGTTAACTGGCTATATCCCAATATAAAATAAAGTTTTTTAAAAAGAGAAGATTTTCTCACAGCATATATAAAAATAAACTCAAAATGGATTAAAGACCTAAATGTCAGACCTGAAACCATAACCTATGTGAGAACATAGGCAGGACACTCGACATAAATTGTAGCAATGTTTTTTTGAATTGATCTCCTAAGACAAAGAAACAAAAGCAAAAATAAACAAAAAATCAAACTTAAAATTTTGCGCACCAAAGGAAATCAACAAATGGAATGGAAGAAGATATTTGCAAGTGATATGACTGATAAGTTAATATACAAAATATATAAACGACTCATAAAATTCAATATAAAAAATAACCCTATTAAAAATGAGCGGAAGACCTGAATAGACTTTTTTTTCCAAAGAGGAAATGCAGATGGCCGACAAGCACATGAAAAGATGCTCAACTTTGCTAATCATCAAAGAAATGTGAAATCAAGACCACAATGAAGTATCACCTCACACTTGTCAGAATGGCTATTGTCAGAAAGTCCTTCAATAACAAATGCCGAGGGTGTTGGGAAAAGGGAACTCTTGTATACTGTTGGTGGGAATGTAAACTGGTAAAATCACTATGGAAGATACTATGGAGGTTTCTTAAAAATCTAAAAATATAACTACCAGATGACGCAGCAATTCCACTCCTAGATACATATCTGAAGAAAACAAAAACTCTAGTTTGAAAAGATACATGCATCCCCATGTTCCTAAGAGCATTACTTATAACAGCCAAGATATAGAACCAATCTAAGTGTCCATCAACACACATATGGATAAAGAAGATATAAACACTAATCTACAAACATAATATATATAATGAGATGTTACTTAACCATCAAACGGGATGAAATTCTACCACCTGCAACAATGTGGACGGACCCAAAGGGTATTACGCTTAGTGAAATATGTCAGGCAGAGAAAGACAAATCCTTTATGTTATCACTTATATGTGGAATCTGAAAAATAAAACACACGAGTGAGTGGATATTGAGTGATTACCAGTGAGAAGAAGGAAACGTGGAGGACAAGATAAGGATGTGGAATTAAGAGGTACAAACTGCTATTCATAAAATAAATAAGCAACAAGGATATATTGTACAGCACAGAGACAGTCATTAATTTGTAATAAGTTTAAGCAGAGAATAATCTATAAAAAACATTAAACCGCTATGTTGTACAACTAAAACTAACATTGTAAATAAGTGGTATTTTAACAAAAAAATAAAAGACTCTCCCTGAAAAAGAGTATCATCATGCCTGGTATTAAAAATGAAATTCTAGTGACCTATCCAATGTCAGATGTGATCATGGGTAAAATTCTATATTTCCTACTCTCAGATCCAGACTGTAGCACTCCCCGTGGCCAGGTATAATAAAAAAGGCTCACAAGCATATCCGCAGACCAAGAACCAAAATGGCGGCACTCTCTAAGCCCTGAATATAGGCAGTGGTCTCCACATAGAGGTCGCTGAGTTCCCTTCAGCAGAAGAAAAGCATCCCTTTGTTAGCAGATATGTCCATCGAATGTAGAAAGACAGCCACACAAGCAGCAAGTTTGCTGTATGGGGAGTTCCTATAGTGGGGAAGAAAGGTGATTGAAGACTCTGTGGTTTAGACAATGGCCCAGGACTGATGTACAAAAAGAGTTTTGATCCAATGTTCTGTGTATTTTGGTAAAAATTACAAAAACAATTTTAAAGAATTGACTTTAATACCTATTTAACACCTATTTCAAAAGACAGAGACAGTTGTTCTACTTAGAGTAACAATGGAGGTATTTTTTTCTTTTCTTTTTATTTCTCTCTTTAGAACCCAAATCTCTTATTTTCTGGTGAATGTATCTTCCCCTAAAAAAAAAAAAAAAAAAACCATTTATTTTTCCTGTGAAATTCACCCCTGAAGCTGACGTGTTACATAATTTTAGAAATTTAATTGTCAACCAGTATCATCTATGGGTCAAGAAAATAGGGAGTATTGTACTAAATTCTAGGGAGGAGAAGCTGGGAAGTAGAAAGCAGCAATGGTTTTGGATAAAGATGGAAATTGTTTTAAAATTCTAGCCATCTACTTAAGTAATATGTGACTACAAGCAACTTTCTTAACTCTCAGTTTCCTCATCTGTAGAATGAGAATAGCATCCTTTCAGAATTGCTGTGAGGATGAAATGAGATACTTGATACCTAGAAAATGTCAGGTGTATAGTAGATGACCGATAATTAACCATCATTATTATTACATGGTTGATTTTATGACCTATAGAGAGTTTAAGTAGACTGATATGAATAAACCTTGGAGTCAACCACAGAAATATAAAAATTTGTTTCTGATCTAGGCTTTCAAAGAACGTCTGGTCTTTCTGAGTACTCCAGGTGGCCACCAAAACAGAAGGGACCAGGGTTCTCCTTAAGCTTTCTCTGGAATCTTCAGCAAGTTTTGTTTCATGTTGTCTCTAATAATGGAGAATGTACCTCCCAACAATGGTTTGCAGATCGGATGACTTAATAAGTCAAAATGCGCTTTGTAACCTTTAATATTAAAAAAGTTAAACCATCACAGACTTTTCAGCTATTCATACTATTTCATAAACTTAATACCACAACACTCTAAATCAACATTGATGTGTCTGTTATTGACACCATTTCAATAAATGCAAGACAAACTTTAAGAGCTAACAACAAAAACTAAAACATTAAAACAACATCAAAACAAAAAAGAATAGCTTACTAGAAAAGGTGAAATTGCATATTGTGAAATAGTTAATCCTAAAAGTCTAATAATTTATTTATCTCCAAACTGAAAGCACAACTCTCATTTTACTTTTGTGTTTCTAATAAGACACATCAATCTTTTACCATTACTCATATCACATAGCTTTTCCACTCACTCTTTTCTCTCGACATAATATACATTTAATCTTTTTTAGCAATTGTTATTCTTGTTGCTCTACAGCCCCTGATATGGACATGGGACACCATAAATTATACTTTAGTTTTCATTTTGCCACTTCAGTGGTTAACTCCTAGCTCCTGATCGCATGAGTCAGAGTCAGAGTCATGTCTTTCTCAACATAAAGCATCTGATTATGTGATACTTCCCTTTAAACTTTGATCTCCCTCTAAACAGCTTACAAGAAACATTCCAGACACTTTATCCCAAAAGGCTCTTCTGAGTCCAGCTCATTCCTTAACCCTTTCCATCTTTTGCTTCCTTGTGTGCCTTGGCAGAAATATCAGGCCCTAGAATCTTCTCAGATACCACCCCCACCTCATACTGAGGACATGTCTTTTATCATAGAGTTCCCCTCGGTTTTCTATTGGGCAGTGAACACCAGCTCAGATGCCACTTCTTCCATCACCATCCTCACCCCTCTGGGAAGAATGGATCTGTTTGGGCAAGTCAGGATTTTGTAGTCCTAGATCCATTTATGCATTCATCAACCTAGCACTAGTCATGTCTTCCTATTTCTTTATCTCTGTCTTTGGTGGTTACTTGTGCGTCAGTTTCTCTTTTACAAAGTGAAGTCTTGAATCACCCACACATTGTCTTATTCATCTTTGTGTCCCCACAACTTGGAGATTTCTCTTTTACCTCCTCAATTGACTCTTTGAGGCATTCATATTTGTGAGCCATTGGTTTATATCTTAAAGTTAAAATCAAAACTCCTAAAAGTAATTATTAACCCTAGTTAGTAGAAATATTGTTGTTTTTCATACATACCATAGGATGCTAATGGATATAGTTTTGACTGATTTTTCTCTTCTCCTATTTCTGAAACCACAACAATCAACGAATGAAAGATAAAAGTAAAAGCTGGAATTAAGGTAGAATAAAAACA
Organism: Oryx dammah; assembly: GCF_014754425.2. Taxonomy (NCBI): domain Eukaryota; kingdom Metazoa; phylum Chordata; class Mammalia; order Artiodactyla; family Bovidae; genus Oryx; species Oryx dammah. Next base: position 129,996,859 of record NW_024070186.1, on the reverse strand, counting down.
GGCAGAAACAACCATTTACCCGAGAATGCCAATCAGAATGCTTTGTTTTCTGACAGCTTTCATGCCCTTCTTCTACCAGATGCCTCTGTTAAAATACAGCTTGGCTAAATGCTGCAAGGACAGATCTGCTTTTTCCAAAAGGAGGGGTTCATATGGTTATCCCACACAGGCAGCCTTTAACATTTTCCTATCTGTGAACAGGAGGTTACGGTGCTGTCAATCACTCTGTGGTCTCTGAGCAGATGTCACACTTGCCCGCACCTTCTAACAGGGATTAGGAATGTGAAGCAACATCATGCCCAAGTTCTGGCCGCATATTCACAGTCACTGTGGTGGTGGAAGTGAACAAAGTCCTGGTGTTGCTTTCAGTTTTTATTCATATCTGTGACAGAAGGAGTAAAGCACCCTGGCAAGATGGGGCTGTAGCACAGACATTTCCCTTTTCTTTGGCTCTGTATTGTGACATTCTAGGCAGGCAATATTCATAGCACTGAGATCTTAGAGACACTTTGGAGTCATCACTATATTATTTCTCAGAATCATGAAGAAAGAATGATAGCTACCACTTATTAAGTACTTTTATTATCCAAGAACCAGACACACACAGGCACAGAGGTCCCAGCTATGTAAGCAACACACACGCACAAACTCGCACACATGCACACACTCACACATGTGCACACACACACACTCATCCATTTATTCAACAATATTTTGAGCAGCTAAAATATGCCAGGGTAATATTCTATACACACATATCAATTTGATGTTTATAATATTGCAGTATATCTTTATCTTTTTAAAGTTGAAAATTGAGATAGGAAACTGAGATGCAGAAAGATAAATACTTTCCAAACAGTTAACTAGGAGCAGAGTCTGCTTTTAAACTCATAAATGTCATCAAAATTCTCACTCTTTATACTTTCTGGTGTCACAAAAAGAAAACAATAATTTAATCCTGAAATTTCTAAAAGAGCAAGTCAAATATATTAGTAAGGCAAGGGCATTGGTGTTATGAAATTAACAATGGATTACATCAGATTTCCAAAATGTAACCCCACAGAGAGTTCCATGCACACGTTTCATTTTATTGTTGAGTTTCTTGATCAAAACTTCTATATGCAAAAAGTGATAAATTTGTTATTGAATCTTTAGACAAATATACATTAAGATAATAACTTATCTCTACTATGTGATTTAAATGATAGATGCTTCCCCAAATGAACAAATCAGTCCATATTTTAGATATGCTAGGAGAGTACTACTGAAATAAATTTTATAATAAAATCTGAATTCACAATAATTGCTTCCTGAAGTTCATTTTACCATTTTAATGTTAGCTTTTTCTCCCTACTGCTTTTTTTCCCTCATATTTTTGATGCTAAAATTCAGACAATAAAGTTGTATTTTATCACACCTTTAATTTTTGCTTCATAATATAAAAATTGCCTTATTCTTATACTCTTTCTTTTTGTTTCTGTCTTTTCCTGAGACCATCACACAAAGAGATCTAAAATATTATGCTAATGCAATACCTTCCATAAATATATAGCACAATTGTCTAATGCTTAAGAAAACTGTCAATAAGATTCACTAGATACAACACAAATGCTATCAAGAGACTTATAATTGGAAACTTGTGCATATTCCTCTTAATGGAGCACAAAAAATAAATTTCATAAAAAAGAGGGATGTTAATAAATCAATTATATTAACACGAAATTCCATTTCCCCAATAGTTTGACGCTTTATGCTTTTTGAATTTGCTTTTCTCAGGCACAGCAGTCATCTTAGCAACTATTTTCAATTTAAAAATTCTCTTTGGAAAATGATCCATCTGTTTATTGAAACAATCCTTGGCAAAGCCAAGGAGGTCACTTTAGGTCAAAACCCATATCTAAGTTGGTTTAAGCTTAGGGTAACCTTAAGAGTGTGTTAAATTGGACTACTAGATATATAAAATGACATCACATACAGTTTTTTAAAAAACTCCTAGGTTCTGCATTCCTTATGGAGAACTGGCTTTAAGGTTAAGGTCTGGGGAGAAAAAAACCTATTGGAATGCAAAAGTGCATTTAACACTTGTTTATATTTCCACAACATTATTCCAGATTTAAGCTGTCAAACTAAGTTGATAACAAATGTTAAGTATAGAAATGTATATAGCAACCAGTCTACTGCCAAACCAGGCAAACAAAGAAGTCTTGTCGGAGGCTTACAAATTCCAAAGTTAAATGCAAGGTAATATTTTCAGGGCAAGGTTTGCTTTTTATCTCTTAATGGAATGATTTCTTTAAATGGTTGCACTTGGACAGCATGAGCAGAGCAGCATGGATACATTTTGCAGTGGGATTCTGCATAGGGATTTGTCCTCAAAACTAGCTCTTACACGTGTGATTATTGCCTGTGTGAACTGAAAATTATCCTGAGAAATAGTATTTGGGATAGATATTTTAAAACTGAGTAACTTTCTACTGCTTGATGTGAGAAAAGTAATTTGCATCTTTGTTCTTTTTTGTTAAACAAGTGAATACATATGACCAATATATGTGAAACTCAATTCCCATTCATTAGGACCATGTTTCTCTCATTTAACTTAATAGTCAATGAAAACATTATATGTATTAAAGCATATATTACATGACCAATATTTCAGACAAATATATATGTCTGGTTTCTCCACACAAAGCAATTATAATTTGGTTTCAGATAAAATTCATCAGTCAATAATGCAAACCCCCCCCCAAAAAAAAACTAACAACATGGTAATAAATAGGAGTTTCATGAAAGCACAATTAACTGTTTGATGGAAGGGACCTTATATTATTTTCCTCCTGTGTCCAGTACCTATTGTGGCAGTTAGCATAGAATTTGGAGGAAGGGGGAAAATCAAGACTACAATGAAAGATACCTAAGTTTTTAAGGCCAGAAAATTTATTTACTGGCTGAATGAGGAAATAATTAAATCTGTTTCCTTTTATGCAAATTGAGAATAGCAACACTTAATCAACACATAATATGTAAAACAAATGTATATATTTCACCCCTTCTGAAATACACAAAATTGTTATTTTCCACTACCTACACCTCTTCTAGCATGTTGCATTAGACACTCAGTAAGTAACAGTTCTTTGAATGAGAAGTTCTATGGAAAAAATGAGTTTGAATTTTCAAAATGAAGGGCGATGCCAGAATGAAAAACAAACAAGAAAAAAACCAGAATTAAAAAAATTTTAGAACTATATAAAGCAACCCAGGAAAGATACAAATAAAAATAATTTTTGGATTTTTCCTAAGTTTTACTATTATAATGATGAAAAAAGTGAAAGATATTAACTTTTAGCACGAACAGGAGTTTATAACCGCATGTTTAAGTTTTTACTAAAAAATAATAATGAAAGCGAAAATGGGAGTGCTCAATGATCTGTTACCGTTCAGTTCAAAACCATAAAAATCATTAACTCAATGTTCCACAAAATTTTCAGGTTAAAATTCCTCCCTTGTAGAAAATTAAACAATTATAGATAAAGATGTAAATAGAGCTGATATACATATAGATGTGAAAACAATAAAAATAACAACCCTAAAATACTGTATTTTGAAAACTGCTCTCTTGCTTCCTAATCTGCAATTCTTTAGTTATTTTTCAAGAAACAATCTACTTGTGAGGGGCTAGAAAGTAGTCTTGGAGGAGGAAATGGCAACTCACTCCAGTATTCTTGCCAGGAGAATCCCATGGACAGAGGAGCCTGGTGGACTACAGTCCATGGGGTCTCAAAGAATCAGGCACAACTGCAGAGACTTAGCACGCACGCACGCATGCAGAATGTGCTCTATCAATACATCAACAAAACAACATTTTTATATGAGTAAGTATTTGATCCTCATAAACTAGTCTTTGTGTTAAAGTGAACATTTGTCAAACTTCCCCAATTTTGCCAAGTAATAGTTTATCAATATGGGAAGAAAAAAAAAGGGTTTTTGTGTTTGGGGGTTCTTAACACAAAAGGTCCCTGAACTTTTATGAGGAAACTATATCTTTATTTTTAGTAACTGCTAACTAAATGCTAGCATTTTCTTCAGTTATAAATGTACATAATTGTGGTGGACCATCTCTGAGATACCCCCACCTGGTATTTATGGCTATGTAAACCTTCTCTTTAGTAGACTCTGGATCTAGTGATTTCTTTCTGACAGATGAAAGACAGTAAAAGTAATGGGATGAGACTTTTGAGATTATGCTTCAAAAAGACTAGCTTCCATCTTGCGTGTCCTTTCTTGCCCCCTCACTTGACTACTCTGAGGGAAGCCAGCTGCCGTGTTATAAGCTGCTCTCTTAACACAGTACTGATGTCTCCGGCCAACAGTCAGTGAGGGCCCGAGGCTCGTTATAGCCTCATAAGGGAGCTTGCCAAAGAACCTTCCCAGTCAGATCCAGAGGTGATTTCAGCCCCAGTCAACACCTTTAAAAGCCTTAGGAAAGACCCTGAAGCAGAGCTACTCAGCTAAGCTGTAGGTTTCTGACTGAAAGAAACTCTAAGATAATAAATGTCTGCTGTTTAAGCTTGGAGGCCATTTGTTATGCAGCAATAAACAACTATTACAGATTTTGATACCTGGCATTAGGTACTTAAAAACCTAGAGGTAGCTTTGGAACTAGGCATGTGTGGAAGAAGGAAGAATATTGAGGAGAACATCTAAATTGCCTTGAACAGGATGTTAGTGGATGGATGGCATCACTGACTCGATGGACGTGTCTGAGTGAACTCTGGGAGTTGGTGATGGACAGGGAGGCCTGGCGTGCTGCAATTCATGGGGTCGCAAAGAGTCAGACACGACTGAGCGACTGAACTGAACTGAACTGAACAACTTTGAGAATGCTCCTGATGAGGGCTCAAGAGGACCTGGGAAACACGCCATTGGAAACTGAAGGAAAGGGAATCTTTGTTACCTAGAGCACAATATAGGGACACTTAAATGTGCCCCCAAACAGGGAGATCTTGGTAAGGAGATTTCTAAGCAAAGTCTTGAAAAAAGTATTACTTTTTTGTGTGTGGCTTATAATAATATATATATATATAATATATATATATGAAAGGAAAAAAGATGAATTGAAGGAAAAACTATTCTTAAAAAAAATGTGCCAGGACTTAAAAAATATCTCGGAGTCTCAAGATGGCAGTTGGAATAAACATTACGAAATGGCTTCTGAGAAAAGATCAGATCCAGAACACTGACAGGAAAGGGTAGTCCAGAGATGAATACTCTACATTTGGGGAAACAACCTTATTTGTAAACATTCTCTTCAATTCTAGCTCTAACGGAAATTTGTATCTTTCCTGAAAATGTCCTTCTAACTCTCCCGAGATACAGCTGTTTTCCCTTGCACACTCCTGGTACTGCTTGACATTAATGTCAGGTATGTGTCCTCAAGTTTCCAGTCCGTTCATGCTTCCAATTACAACCCCTCACTTTGATTGCCGGATCTTTAAATTCTGTTACCATGCCATCTTAAAGCAGTTATCTACTGATTTTTGTTTACTCCTCCTCCTGCTTTGAAAACTTTTATATGTTTTTTAAAGTTTTAATGTGATGTTTCTGTAGTTTAGCTGTTCAGTCATGTCCAACTTTGCAACCAAATGGACTGTCCCTCACCATCTCCTAAACTTGGCCCAAGTTCATGTCCATTGCATTGGTGATTCCATCCAGCCATCCCACCCTCTGATGCTTTCTTCTCCTCCTGCCCTCAATCTTTCTCAGCATCAGGGACTTTTCCAATGAGTCAGCTGTTCACATCAGAATGACCAAAATACTGTAACTTCAGCTTCAGCATCAGTACTTCCAAAGAGTATTCAGGGTTGATTTCCCTTAAGATTGACCAGTTTGATCTCTTTGCTGCCCAAGGGACTTTCAGGAGTCTTCTCCAGCACCACAGTTTGAAGGCATTAGTTCTTTGGTGTTCCGCCTTCTTTATGGTCCAGGTTTCACAACCATACATGACCACTGGGAAGACCATAGCCTTGACTATATGGACCTTTGTCAGCAGAATAATGTCTCTGCTTTTCGACACACTGTCCAGGTTTGTCATCGCTTTCCTGCCAAGAAGCAATCATCTTCTGACTGCATGGCTGCAGTCAATATCCATAGTGATTTTAGAGCCCAAGAAGAGGAAATCTGTCACTGCTTTCCTCTTTAATTTGCCCTGAAGTAATGGGACTGGATGCCATGATCTTAGTTTTTTTTTTTTGTTGTTGTTAGTTTTAAGCTGGCTCTTTCACTCTCTTCCTTCACTCTCATCAAGAGGGTCTTTAGTTCCTCTTCGCATTCTGCCATTAGAGTGGTATCATCCTCATATCTGGGATTGATGATTTTTCTCCCACCTCTCTTAATTCCAGCTTGTAATTCATCCAGCCTGGCATTTCTCATGATGTGCTCAGCATATAGATTAAACTGATAGGGTGACAGCAGACAGCACTCTCATACTCCTTTTTCATTCTTGAACCAATCAGTTGTTCCGTACAGGGTTCTAACTGTTACTTCTTGACACACATACAGATTTCCCAGGAGACAGGTTAGATGGTCTGCTGTTACCCTCTCTTTAAGAGATTTCCATCGTTTGTCGTGATACACACAGTCAAAGACTTTAGCATAGTTGATTAAACAGAGGTAGATATTTTTCTGGAATTCCCTTGCTTTTCTCTATGATCCAACAAACGCTGGCAATTTGATCTCTGGTTCCTCTGCCTTTTCTAAACCCAGATTGAACATCTGGAAGTTCTTGGTTTGGAAATGCTGAAGCCTAGCATGTAAGATTTTAAGCATGACCTTTCTAACATCGGAGATGAGTGCAGTATCTGATGGTTTGAACATTCTTTAGTACTACCTTTCTTGGAAATTGGGATGCAGATTGACCTTTAATATGATATTTAGTTTTAAATAATTCATTAATTTTAATTGAAGTATAGTTGATTTTCTATATTGGTTTCAAGTGTGCAACGTAGTGATTCAATATTTTATAGACTATACCACATTTAGAGTTGGGCTTCCCTGGTGGCTCAGACGGTAAAGAATCTGCCTGCAAAGCAGAAGACCCAGTTTCCATCCCTGGGTCAAGAAGATCCCCTAGAGAAGGGAAGGACTACCCACTCCAGTGTTCTTGCCTGGGAAATCCTGTGGACAGAGGAGCCTTGTGGGCTACTTGTAAAGAGTCAGACACAACTGAGCAACTACCATTAGCTAACACAGTTAAAGTTACTACGAAATAATGGCTATATTACCCTGTGCTTTACAGTACATCTTTGTTTATTTTATATATAGTCTTTTCGATCTTATCAATCCATACACTTATCTTCCGTATTCTCTCCCCGCTATTAATTTCTAGTCTGTTCTCTATACCTGTGAGTCCATTTTTGTGTGTTATATTCACCCATTTGTTTTATTTTTCAGATTCCATATATAAATGATAGCATAGAGTATTTGTCTTTATCTGACTTATTTCACTCCGCATAATCCTCTAGGTCCATCTGTGTTGGTGAAAAATGACAGAATTTCATTCTTTTCATGGTTGAGTATTCCATTTAAATTAAAAATAAATAACTTTTACTATTCCTCTCAACTCATATCCTTTTCCCCTTTCTATTTAATGTTCCTTCACTATCATTATTTCCTTGCATATTCCTTTGTACAGGTCTTGAAATCCTTGTCTTTTCTCTTTCACTTTATTTCCCTGATAAGAATCAACCTCCAGTTAAACTTTCCTCCAGATGGCTCAGCATTAAAGAATCCACCTGCAACGCACAGGACACACGGGTTCAATCCCTGGGTGAGGAAGAGTCCCTGGAGGAGGGCATGGTAACCCACTCCAGTATTCTTGCCTGGAGGATCCCATGGACAGAGGAGTCTGGTCAGGGCTACAGCCAGCCCATAGGGTTGCAAAGAGTTGGATATTACTGAAGTGACTTAGCACGCACGCATGCATTCAGCACCCTACCCACTAATCAGATTTCCTGCTTCAAGGAGATAAGTGACTGATAGCCCCAGCTCTTGTCATTTATACATGTGTCACTGAATTTGCAACAAGGACACGGTTTCTACAAGCTGCTGTCAGCCAATGATGAAAATAGTGGCAACACTGATGCAGAACTTCTCTAACTGATGAATTTTATCCTGGCCAAAATATTTTACAACTGTAATGTAGCCTGAGAAACGTCTCACCCCACCTTCCTTCTCACCCTCACTCCTTCACAGGGACAGAGCTGCATTGTGATGGAAGACTCCCATCACATTGTCTGACACCCTCCTCTCTTTCTCTAATAGCTATTTCCCCTAACTATTCTCTGGGATATCCAATTCTATCTTGACACTTGAGTCTTATGGAACATCAGACTAACAGAACTGGCATCCATGCAGCTGAACATGGCTGAAAAACAGTGCGCAATATGCTGACTGCCCCTATTCTAGATCATGACCATTAGTTTTATGTGACTTACTCATTTAAGATGACACCACCCTTATGGGAGAAAGTGAAGAGGAACTAAAAAGCCTCTTGATGAAAGGGAAAGTGGAGAGCGAAAAAGTTGGTTTAAAGCTCAACATTCAGAAAACGAAGATCATGGCATCCGGTCCCATCACTTCATGGGAAATAGATGGGGAAACAGTGGAAACAGTGTCTGACTTTATTTTTGGGGGCTCCAAAATCACTGCAGATGGTGTCTGCAGCCATGAAATTAAAAGACGCTTACTCCTTGGAAGAAAAGTTATGACCAACCTAGATAGCATATTCAAAAGCAGAGACATTACTTTGCCGACTAAGGTCCGTCTAGTCAAGGCTATGGTTTTTCCTGTGGTCATGTATGGATGTGAGAGTTGGACTGTGAAGAAGGCTGAGTGACGAAGAATTGATGCTTTTGAACTGTGGTGTTGAAGACTCTTGAGAGCCCCTTGGACTGCAAGGAGATCCAACCAGTCCATTCTGAAGGAGATCAGCCCTGGGATTTCTTTGGAAGGAATGATGCTAAAGCTGAAACTCCAGTACTTTGGCCACCTCATGCGAAGAGTTGACTCATTGGAAAAGACTCTGATGCTGGGAGGGATTGGGGGCAGGAGGAGAAGGGGGCGACCAAGGATGAGATGGCTGGATGGCATCACTGACGCGATGGCCATGAGTCTGAGTGAACTCTGGGAGTTGGTGATGGACAGGGAGGCCTGGCGTGCTGCGATTCATGGGGTCGCAAAGAGTCGGACACGACTGAGTGACTGAACTGAACTGAACTATGACATATTCATTCCTTATTTCTTATGTCCTCGAGAACTGAGATATTCAGTATGAAAGAAAGGAGTTACAGCTATAACACAGAGGAGACAAAGGGAAAACTGGATCTGTGGCTATAGCCTCACTTTGCCCACTGAAAAGGCGGGGAAACAATGATTAGTCAGTGAGAATCCCTTGACCCAAGCTGTTGTGAAAAGAAGTCTGGGCTTTTTGGAAAAATGGCTGATACTAGGTCTAGGACAGGAATGTGCAAGATGAATCTGGAACATCTTAGCATGCCAGATAGCAAGGATGTTATCAAATATGGCCAGGGTAATGACAGTAGGTTTTGGCAACCAATGTAGAAAGACTCTATTGGCCAAAGATGAGACAAATTAATCTTGTAGAAGGACAAGACTTACAGTGGATAGATACTCATCAGATATTTTATTTATCTTTAATGTTTAAATTCATTAATTCATATTTATATTTAAAATATAATTGTTATCCTCTGGGGATGACTGTGAATCAACTCATTTTTTAAAAACTAGTTAAGAGAAAAGGAAAGGGTCTAGAATTTGTCCTGTTTTTCCATATGAACTATGCTACTGGCTAGCCAAATGATAGATGATGGTGGCTCTCTTTTTAAAATTATTCCAGCCAGTTAAGAATACAAAATTAGAATATTACCATTTTTGCATCTCCTAAGGGAATTAATAAAGGGTGAAAACCAAACATAATATACCTATGTTTGCAAGACTTTAGGCTTACCAAATAAGTATAATCTAAGTTTGCTCAATCTACTGGATCTAACTGCCAATTTATAGAAAATACAGTGCTCAGGGAAACATACTGAGCTACAAAATGGAAAAACCGACAGGTCTTGTGTTCCTCAACAGATAACCTGTAACAACAATAAAAAATGGATGGAAGAGAAACCTGTAGATAGTTGAGCCCTAAAGGATATATTGTGTTTTTTAAAAAGAATTGCCAAGCTAAAGTGTCTAAAGATGCTTACTTGCATAATAAAATAATAAAGGAAAGCATGGAACTGATTATTATAAGAGCCAAAATAGTGGATATTTGGGGCTTGGAATGAGGCATTTGTGACTTGAGGGGGGCACAGTCGAAGAGGCTTCTAAGATGCTTGGCAATGTACTATTTTTTGATGTAGGTTAGACGGGTATTCTTGAAATTATTCACTAAGGTTTGCATTTATTTGTTTGGTTTACTATGTCTACATTTTATTTTACAACAAAAGACTAAAAATGCTATTCTGATACTTTTAATCAAATTATTTACAAAAGACGGTACAGACTCACTTTGTGATGAGAACACTATCATTGCTCCATGATATTAAATATACAAATGTGACTATAATTGCCAAAACATTTCTTTTTAACATAAAAAAAAAAAACATCTCTCAGAATAAACTGCTATGCCAAGTCTGATTTTATCAGTGAAAAATGCAAGCAGGAGGTTCCCACTTACCATCTTTTTTCTCTTTGTTCTTCTTTTTACCATAATAATGAGCTCTTAGAAGACACTTGAAACTCACAGATCACATTTGAAGAAATATCATTCAAGAAGATGTAAGGCAGAGACAATATTTTAGAGGAAGCCCTAGTATGCCTAGAAAACCTGTAATCATTCTCAGCAGATAACTGATTATCTGACTGGAATATGTTTAAAGGAGAAGCTTTGCTCCAAAGTTGGATAAGTAAAGGTGGAATTCAAGCATGACAAAGAACAGTAAGTGGTAGGGGTCAGTAACAAGTATAAAGCCTTTATGATTTCTTTAATATTTCCAGGAATCATATAAAAGGTTTCCAGAGCTGACTAGATATTATTGAAAAATAATTGTGTCTCCCTTGCTGTGAATTACAAGCCTTTTATATGTGGAAAAAATTTTGGTGGCCACACAAGGCAGGAAAATAAAATTAATTTTACTTCTAAATGCTCTGTGACACAACAGAGTTTTTCCAGTTACAAAGATCTATCTCATGACCGTGAGGAGTTAGCAAAGTATATGATACTTATGTAAGAAAATGTTGATTATTTTGTTGTGAATAGTTCCCTTAATGAGTGTTAAATAAACTCTTTATAGAAATGATATTAAGGCAAGTAATACTCAGTCACAGAAGTAATATAAGGTTATTTTTTATTCAGTTAAGTTTCCCATAGGGAAATTTTAAATCTTACAACTTAATGATGCTTTTTAAGTGGTGCCCTTTAAGAAATTAATTTCATAATTGTTACATGCAGTAGTGAAATTGTTCTGAATTGAATGACAGAAGGGGCTTCCCTGGTGGCTCAGATGGTAAAGAATCTGCCTGCAATGAGGGAGACCTGGGTTTGATCCCTGGGTTGGGAAGATCTCCTGGAGGAGGGCATGGCAACCCATTCCAGTATTCTTGCCTAGAGAATCTGCATGGAAAGAGGAGCCTGGCAGGCTACAACCCAAGGGATTATAAAGATTTGCACACGACAGGGACTAAGCACTGCACAGCGTGGACTACAGCAAACACAGGGTAAAATTCTGATTCCATCAATTACAGAACTATGTAACTTTGGGCAACTCATTCGACTTGTCTGGATCTCAGAACACTTTCCACAAAATGAGAGCTGAACAACATATAGCTAAGGTTCTTTCAAGTATGAGTGTTCTCAAGTTAATTAACACATTTAATTTCAGTTTGTTTTGGGGGCAAACTAAATTCCTTAAAGACTACATGACAAAGAGTTATAATTCCTGTATTGGTTATCCATTGCTGTGTAACAAATTACCATAAAAACTTAGCTGCTTCCTAAAAACAAGCATTTATTATCATGCACAATTTCTGAGGGTCAGGAAGCTGGCAGTGGTTTAGCTGACTGGTGCTGATTAAGGTCTCTCATGTGGTTGCCGTCAAGATGGTAGCTGAGGCTGCTGTCGTCTGAAGGCTTAGCTGTGTGGGCGATACATTTCCAAGTTCACTTGCATGACTTGTCATGAGTGTGTGCTAAGTCGCTTCAGTCGTGTCCAATTCTTTGCAAGTCTATGGACTGTGGCCTGCCAGGCTGCTCTGACCATGGGATTCTCCAGGCAAGAATACTGGAGTGGATTACCCTGCCCTCCTCCAGGGGATCTTCTGCACCCAGGGATCAAACCAGCGTCTCTTATGTCTCCTGCATTGGCAAGTGGATTCTTTATCCCTAGCACCACCTGAGAAGCCCTTCAATTCTTCACTACCTGTTGACTCCCCCCTTTGGCTCCTTACTTTGAGGTCTCTCTTTGGAGCTGCTCACAGCATGGACCCAACTTCCCCCAGAGTGAGGGATTCAAGAACAGAGAGAATGTTTATGTGTGAGAAAGTACCCAAGACTGACAGCATAGTCTTTTATAAGCAAATATGTGAAGTGACACATCAACCCTTGTGTCAATGTTATTGGCCACATCGACCATCAAAGCTACGATGTGGGAGCGTGTGAATACTGCAATGTGTTGATCTTTGGAGGTAATTCTGGAAACTACTTACCAAAGTGCCTACACTCATTATATAATTAAGGCCCAGGTGCTCTCCCCCAAACCTTCCTTCACCCAGTTAGACAAACTTCTCACATACTGAGTCTTGTGGGCACTGCTACGGACATTGCTGAACATGATTCTTATCTGTATTCCTAGTCAACATAGGAAAATGTCTTAATTTTTGTATTTTTATTATTTATTTTAATTAATTGATGTATAGTTGATTTACAGTGTGATACTGGTTTTGGCTCTATAGCAAAGTGAATCAGTTATGTGTGGATACTGTATCCAATGGATATATACAGGAGGCTTCCTAGGAGGAGTTAATGGTAATGAACCTGCCTGTCAGTTCAGGAGATGTAAGAGATGTGAGCATTCATGTTCAATCCCTGGGTCAGAAGATCCTCTGGAGGAGGACATGGCAACCCACTCCAGTATTCTTGTCTGGAGAATTCCATGGAGAGAAGAGTCTGGCGGGCTACCGTACATAGGATCTCAAAGAGTCAGACATGGCTGAAGCAACTTATTATGCACACACACATATATGTATGTACATATACCCACTCTCTTTGGATTATTTTCCTTTATAGATTATTATAGAGTATTGAGTAGAGTTCCCTGTACTATATGCTGCTGCTGCTAAGTCACTTCCATCATGTCCAACTCTGTGCAACCCCATAGATGGCAGCCCACCAGGCTCTGCCGTCCCTGGGATTCTCCAGGCAAGAACACTGGAGTGGGTCCCTGTACAATATGCTATGCTATGCTATGCTATGCTAAGTCGCTTCAGTCGTGTCCGACTCTGTGCGACCCCATAGACGGCAGCCCACCAGGCTCCCCCGTCCCTGGGATTCTCCAGGCAAGAACGCTGGAGTGGGTTGCCATTTCCTTCTCCAATGCATGAAAGTGAAAAGGGAAAGTGAAGTCGCTCAGTCATGTTTGACTCTTCGCGACCCCAGGGACTGCAGCCCACCAGGCTCCACCGTCCATAGGATTTTCCAGGCAAGAGTACTGAGTGGGGTTCCATTGCCTTCTCTGCTGTACTATATAGGAGGTCCTTATTAGTTACCTATTTTACATTTAGTAGTGTGTAAAGAAATTTCCTTCTTCCTATTATGATATAGTCTTTCCTCTCTTTTCTATAAAATTTTAATATACCTAGGATTTTGCTTTTAGATATCTTTATTTCTCCATTTTTCATCTTATAGCTATCACCTGAATATATAAATAAGACAGATGCTTACTTTGGACCCTTGCCAGATATTAAAATTCTGTTAATTTACTAAAGAATATCTCTAAGTGAATTTACAACTAATATCGCAAATTCAACCAGAATTGAAATATATCCAGAACTTTATTTAGCAGATGCAGAGAATGTCTATTGTACAAACTTGCAGTCTTAAAGTATTTACCTATCATCTCTATCTATCTATCATTTTCCTCCTGTAGCCTTCAATTTCCACTGTGTAACATATAACATTTTGATGTACTTGAATTACTGCCATTTCTTTCTTTCTCTTTATTTCTTTGTTCAAACTTAGCCCTCTATTTCTCTCCTGCCCTTTGGGACCTTTCCTTCATGGTCTTCAACTTTTTTTCTTTTCATTCTTTTTCAGAGTGTTTGCTATCTGCAACCTCTGTATCTTCAATTAAGAACAAAAACTTGACATATCAGTGAAAACCTTCAATATCTGGCTTATGCCACCACCTAAACTTCATCTCAAGCTACTCTTTCCTTTTCTCTGTGCTAAGAAAGGAAATAAGTAGTTACTCAATAAACTCTGACGCTTTACCGTCTGAGCCACGAATTTGCGTGACTTTAGACTGTACTTGGATTCAGTCCAGGTTCTGCAACTTAGCTGTGACTTTGAGCAAGTTTCTGGACCACTCTGTGTGTTTCTTAATAAGCAAATAATCCAGTAACAATGGTGGCTACTTAATAAATTAGTATATTAACAGCTCCTGAGAAATAATAAGAGCTATGTTCATTATTACTATTTGAACATATGCCTGCAATCTTATATTTTATTTTCTATTTTATTCTTTCTTTTTCTCCATCTCTTTTTTAATCTTTTACTGAATTCATTAAGTTTATTTTATCCCCCAACTTTTTCTTCAAATTGTTTGAAAGTTATTCAAGCTGTTTCAATCTGTTTACTGGTTAGCCTTATTATCATTCACTTACTACTTTTAAAAGATGCATGTTTGATTGAACAAAGTTCTAGGTTATTAGCCTTCTAAAAAGAGAAGGATCTTTTAACTGTTTAAGTTTAATCACCACCCAATTTTCATATTACTGTTATGAAATGTGTTACTACCAGTCTCATTTTACCAACACCAAAAATTTGTTGTTGTTATTATTATTTGAATTTTTTTTGGAATACCAATATTTGTCCATTTAATTTCTTAATACAAATTCCTCCTTGAAGTCTAGGCCTTCAGTTTTCTTCTAAGTAAAAGTACCCCCCCCCTTTTTTTTTTTTGCAATTCTTTCTGTAGGTGACTAGGTGATAAACTATGTGTTCCCTAAAATCAGTTTTTACTTTACTCTTACACTTAAATAAAAAATGTTCTGGATAGGGACATTTAGATTTATGCAATATTTTCAGTCAGCATGTTGATGATATTATTTCACTGTTTTCTGATATGCATTGTTGCTAATGAGATGTACATTGAAAGGATTTAATTTCCAGTCCTTCATTGATAACCTGCCCTTTGGAAGAGGGGAATATTTTATAAAAAATTTTTTCTCTAAGGCTCAGTGAGTATCTTTATCTGAGGAGTCATGTACATTTTAAATTCAGAAAAATTTCAGCCACTTTTAAAAATTGTCTTTCAGACATCTCTTTCTGTTACCATAGCCATGTATTTCATGCTCTATTCAATTTTCAATGCCTTCTGATTTTTTAAATGTGTTTTTTGACTCCATAATTTTCAGTGCAATGAACTAGGAAAATAATTTTAATTTACCTCTTCAGTTATCTCTAATCTATTTAATATAGTCATAATGTTTTAATTTTAATTACCATACTTGTCATGTCTAAATATTTGATTTGGTTATTTAAAAGTCAAGTTAGTCATATTTCAATTTATTTTACTTATCATTTTGGTTTTATTCTTTACTTTTAAGATTCTATATAGTTTCTATATGTCTTTCTGGTAATTTCTATTCTTTAAATTTCTGTAGTGATTTTAGATAAAGTGATGCTTTTGAACTGTGGTGTTGGAGAAGACTCTTGAGAGTCCCTTGGACTGCAAGGAGATCCACCCAGTCCATTCTGCAGGAGATCAGCCCTGAGATTTCTTTGGAAGGAATGATGCTAAAGCTGAAACTCCAGTACTTTGGCCACCTTATGCGAAGAGTTGACTCACTGGAAAAGACTTTGATGATGGGGGGGATTGAGTGCAGGAGGAGATGGGACGACAGAGGATGAGATGGCTGGATGGCATCACTGACTCGATGGATGTGAGTCTGAGTGAACTCCGGGAGTTGGTGATGGACAGGGAGGCCTGGCGTGCTGCGATTCATGGGGTTGCAAAGAGTCAGACATGACTGAGCGACTGAACTGACTGAACTGAACAGTCACCAGATTGTTCCATTAACTCTAGTACTAGAGATGCTCTGGCTTTTTATAACTTCAGACTCTCTCTCATGGTATTTCCTTTATTTGTGTGATTTGTACTTTTTCTATGGTGAATTCTTTTCAATGGGTGTTCTATATGTTCATAATTATGGAAGTTTCCCGCTCAGTTTTTTAAATATATATATTTCAATGATGTTATGATAATTTCTTAATTTGTTATTCCTATTGTATGTAAAGTAAATTTATAATCTCTGTATTATAGACACACTTCTACAGATACTTCCCTAGTGGCTCAGAAGGTAAAGCATCTGCCTGCAATTCGGGAGACCTGGGTTCAATCCCTGGGCTGGGAAGATCCCCTGGAGAAGGAAATAGCAACCCACTTCAGTACTCTTGCTTGGAAAATTCCATGGATGGAGGAGCCTGGTAGGCTACAGTCCATGAGATCACAAAGAGTCAGACACGACAGAGCAACTTCACTGGTTCTAACATACACACATACACCCTCTGAGTATTTACTTAATTTCTGTATTCTCAGCAGCACAGATTCTCATGCATAGTAGGTATATTTTTGGTAAATATATGATTCATGAAAGGATTCATTGATGTTCCATGATTCCTTAAGTAAACAATATGTTGTAACAATGTCTGAACTACCTTCTTTTCTAAAAAATATTCCATGTTTCAAAATCTCGTGTCTTACTTGACTATTCGGTCTATCCATCATGATAACCTAGAATCTCATTTTTAACTGTTCTCTCCAAAGTTTCTTTGAAAGTTTTGTTAACTTTAAATATATAAGCTTTTCAAATAAATTAAATATTCTTATTAATATAAATTTCTTCCAGCCTTTTTTTGGACACAGTACTATTGATCAGATGTTTGTGTCCTTTGAAAATTCACAAGTTGAAATCCAAAATTCCAGTGTTATAATATTAGAAATTGAGTTCCTTGGTAGGTGTTAATAATTAGGTCACAAGGGCAGAGTTCTCATGAATGGGATTAACGGCTTTATAAAAGATTTCTGAAACAGTCTGTAGCCCCTTCGAGACTAAAACTGCTGGTGTCTTGCTTTTGGACTTCCCAGACTTTCAGAACTGTAAGAAATGAATTTCTATTGTTTATAAACCACCAGGTCTATAATATTCTGTTACAGCAACTTGAATGAACTTCAAAACTTAGGTTTTAATTATTCTCTGCTCTGTGCACTTTACTATAACTTTTAGAATATACTTAGTCAAAAAGCTTTATCCTGACAATATGTCAGGCTTGTCTTAACTCTCATGCAGAGGTTCAACTTGTTGACTCAGGGGAGAATTCAATCAGCACAGATGTTCATTTGACACTCACAGTATAAAAAAATAATAGGAAAATGTCCTCAACATTTAAAAATAAATACATTGGAAATAGAAATATGCATTATTTTGGGTGTGTGTGTGGGAAAAAAAAGTCAGATAAACTGACTGTCACTGATCTTTCTTCCCTTGATCACTGGTTAAAACTGAGATTTGCAGCTTCAATGTTTAAGTGGTTTATGTTTTATCAGTTTTGCCACAGTGTCTCCTTCTTTTTGTTTTAGACTTAGTCATTTTCACTCACATTTCTGCCTGGCTCCTGTAATTATTTATAGTTTGGGGATACGGTGTGAAACATTCTCCATAGCTCAGTGTTGCCAATTATTTTTGCCTAAGGCCACAGGGTGAAATATTTATGTACTGCTATCTATTTTAAATTGGTTCATTTAAAATAAAGAATTAATGAACATTAAGTTATAAATATTCCCACTCCAGTATTCCTGTCTGGTAAATCCCATGGACAGAGGAGCCTGGTGGGCTACAGTCCATGTGATCACAAGAGTTGGACATGACTTAGCAACTAAATCACCAAGTTATAAATATAATGATCTCTAAACTGAATTACATTGCTAACCTTTGTTCCTTTCTACTTTTTTGCCTGTGAAAACTTGCTGTTGTTATTATAGAAACAAAAATTTACACATACCTTCAAGTTAGCTATAATGCAAGATTCACCTAAATCTGTCTTGGATATTACTAATATTTATTAAGTTAATAAGTATCTATATATTATAGCTCCAAACTATGCCTTTTTCTTTTTTTTCATGCTGTGCCACCCAGCTTATGGGATTTTATTCCCCAACCAAGGAGTGAACCCAGGCCCTTGGCTGTGAAAGAGTGGATCCTAACCACTGGAATGCCAGGGAATTCTCATAATGCATTCTTAAGGAGAGATAGAAATTTTTATTATAGCCGAATAATGATCAACTGATTAGATTACTGTAGGACTATTAAAAATTGACAAAATAATAAGCCTGAAATAATGGCATTGAGCCAACTAAGCAGCAAGATAACATTTAGATTCTAAACAAGTAGTCTGAGTACCAGTTTTATTTGTTTTAAGGAAAAAGAGTCCAATTAGTTTTAAGATAAATTTAAGCTTAATAATGTTTATAGTACCTGGCATTTGATTAAAATTATGTTACAGAAATTAATATATAAAATACATATTTGAAGTAATATAGGAAATATATTCTATACACATGATGTTAGAAAACAATATATATTATTTTTCATAATAAGTCTCTAACTCCTTAACTGCATGAGACTAGTGTTTATAAAGGCTGGATCATAGAAGTATTGCTGAGATTCAGATCTGTGGGAGAGCTCTAAATGGATATGTGGGCCATCAAGAATAATAATAATATGAAATCTTAAAACCCCAGTCTTAGGACCTCTTATAGTTACATATCCCAATTATCTGAAGATGGCTTCCTTAGAACAGTGCCACAGGGAGCCCTTCATCTCCCATGCAAACTTTGACAGAGGATGGGATTATAGACACCACTGAAAGAACATAATCAATATTCAGGCAGAACATAGATTAAAAAAAATACAAGATCTCAGTTCAGGCTACCACTCTCTGAAGAGCCACTATAAAAAGGAGAACAAAGAGTGTAGTCCTAAGCATTCAAAAACATAGCTTGCTCTGTGTAGTCTAACCCTGTCTGAGCACATTTGTGCTTTTAATGCTTTGCAGGAGTAGATCATCCACACACGACAGGAAGACAGTGAATATGACAATATGTTTGCACCCTGGTTAAATCATGATTATCCTCAACAAAGTCTGCTGCAAGTGCCATTTTGTCAGTCCTTCTTTTCTATAGTGGGATATTCTTAGAAATATAGAAGCAAGAACATAAAGATAATGCTAATATTTTCGTCCCTGAAGTGGATGCAAAAGAATTATGTAAAACTGATTCCACATAATAATTCATAGATACTCACCCTTACTTACCAATTACTCCTCAAATACACTCCTATTGCTTTTTAGTTGATTGTGCTCCTATTTAAATGAGGTCTTTATCAGGTGTGGAAATAACCAAAAAGTCCTACACTTTTCTTTTTCTTTTCCTCAAGCCTTGAACACTTTCCAAATCAAACAACTTGGATTTAACTGAGCTTTTTCTTTGTTGCTTCTTGGACTTTTTGCTAAGTTCATGTGTAATATGGGTGCTTCCCAGGTGGCACAGAGGTAAAGAATCTTTAGGCCAATGCAAGAGGCGCACTAGATGCAGATTCAATCCCTGGGTCAGACAGACTCCCTGGAGTAGGAAATTTAACCCACTCAAGTATTCTTGCCTAAAAAATTGCAGAGCCAGACACGACTGAGCATACATCAACTAATTTTATACTATTTCAAAATATCCTGGTTTTCAGCACTGGTATTACTTTGCCAACAAATGTCCATGTAGTCAAGGCTATGATTTTTCTAGTAGTCATGTGTGGATGTGAGAGTTGGACTGTAAAGAAAGCTGAGTGTGAAAGAATTGATGCTTTTGAATGCTGGTGTTGGAGAAGACTCTTGAGAGTCTCTTGGACTGCAAGGAGATCCAACCATTCCATCCTAAGGGAAATCAATTGGTCCTGAATATTCATTGGAAAGACTGATGCTAAAGCTGAAACTCCAATACTTTGACCACCTGATGTGAAGAACTGACTCATTGGAAAAGACCATGATGCTGGGAAAGATTGAAGGCGGGAGGATAAGGGGATTACAGAAGGTGAGATGGTTGGATGGCCTCACCGACTCCATGGACAAGAGTTTGAGTAAACTCTCGCTAGTTGGTGATGGACAGGGAGGCCTGGCATGCTGCAGTCCCTGGGTCACAAAGAGTCAGACACGACTGAGTGACTGAACTGAACTGAAACATTTTTAACTCTATTAATAGAGATCTTTCATTATTTTTTCAAATAAATTTTATCATTTAAAGGGAAAATGTTTATATGTAATATAGTAATGAAATATATGGTTTTATACTTATGCTAATGTATATAAATTACTCAAAGAGGAATAGCCTAGGCAGTATTCTGGTGTCACAGCTAAAAATGATGTTTAGAGCAGATTGATAACCACGGATCTTGTCACAGGTAACAGAAGTTCTATGGCAGCGCTGAGGAGCAGAACAATGATGTATCAGGTAGGAGTGGAGGGGATACAGGCTGTATGTCTAAAAGACATTTCAGGTAAATTTCTGAAAGACAATTTCAGAGTCCAGAAAGAGTTCAGGAACAATTCTAAAGCTATGTAGAAATATACTTTAAGAATTAGTAGTTTTAACTCCACTGTGTTTCACCACACCCTGCAGTATTTGGAATAAGACAAAAGTTCTTGTTTCACTGAGTAACTTATGGCATAATAACATAAATTCGTAATAATAGAAATGAAAAGGGAGATTTGGACAACCAATGTTATTGGAAATGTTTGCTTGGAGATTTATTTTTAAGGAAAGACAGCATAATATAAAGGTTAAAAACAAGGACCTACCATATAGCACAGGGAACTCTGCTCACTGTTATGTGGTAGTCTGGATGGGAGGGAGGTTTGGGGGAGAATGGATACACGTATATGTATGGCTAAGTTTCTTTGCTGTCCACCTGAAACTATCACAACATTGTTAATCAGCTACACTCCAATATAAAATAAAAAGTAAAAAAAAAATAATAATAATAATATAAAGGTTAGCATTTTTGGCCCAGTGGTCAACACTGCCACTCTCTACCTATGTGGACTTGGGTAAGTAATATTACATTTTTATGCCTT
This sequence comes from Oryx dammah, assembly GCF_014754425.2. Taxonomy (NCBI): domain Eukaryota; kingdom Metazoa; phylum Chordata; class Mammalia; order Artiodactyla; family Bovidae; genus Oryx; species Oryx dammah. The sequence continues at coordinate 129,975,399 of NW_024070186.1, read as the reverse complement.
AGCTTCTCATCTATAAAAATTGGATATAATAATACCCACCTAATTGGCTTATTAAGAGGAATAGATTATTTTATACATATAAAGTACTTAGAATTTTACACAGACTGTATAAAGTGTTTAGGTAAGTGAAACAATAAGTAAATCTGGAATCATGTATATACAGATACATAATTTATATGCAAACTTGTACAACTTATTTTTACTATTTGCTATTTATTTCCATTATTTTACATATAATTTAACAAGCTACCATACATACAAACTGCTTTTTCTTGTGACAGAAAAAAAAGAGATTTAAAAATACTAAGAAACTAAATCTTTCCATATGAAGGTCAAACTCAGTAGCGCATTAGCTGCCTTCATTAATTAAATCAGAATGGCAAAAGTCAAGTTTATAGAGAAAATACTAGTATAAATTGGTAAATTCCACATAAAAAGTTATTACATTCCTGGGCCATCTGGAGTACAATGTTATACTCAGTTCCATGTCTTTTCATAAATTTAGTCAGTGGGTTTATTAAAAGAGTGGAAGAAGAACAATACATATAGTCCCTCACATAGTGGCTTGCCAAAACCACATGTTGGCCTAGATAGAAAAGTGAGAGCCAATGACCCTCATTTCTAGGAATAATGAATTTATATATATGAAAGAGCAGTAAAGTAAGTATGGGTTTTCTAAATTGAACAGGCTGCAATTAAGAGATAGTGATTCCCTTTTCCAGCAGACATTTAAGCACAGATTGGAGGACTTTTTGGAGAAGGAAATGGCAACCCACTCCAGTGTTCTTGCTTGGAGAATCCCAGGGACAGGGGAGCCTGGTGGACTTGTGTCTATGGGGTTGCTCAGAGTCGGACACGACTGAAGTGACTTAGCAGCAGCAGCAGGAGGACTTTTAGCAGATGATATTGTAGAGGGAAATTAAAGTTGTACATAGAGAGCTGGAAGAGATGATTTGTAATGATTTTCCTAAGCCAGGATTCTAAGAGCTATATGAAAATGGGAAAAATTAAAAGAAAAGTAAAAGGTGGAGGATTATCATAAAATGCATAGGTTTAAACAGTCACAAGGAAGGGACTAAAATTAAGTAAAAATAAACTTTCTGACTTTAGGTCACAGCTTATATTATACTTGTGGTATACCAACATATTTGATCCAAACATATGAGTTCTCAATGCATAGAACTAGTTCTCATGTTAATTAATTTCCAAATTTAAACTGTTAATTGAATGTTAATGGGATTAAAAAAAAAAATTGAAGGGACACTGAGCCATAGTAGGAACTATTCTTGGATATAAAATAGGAGGTTTTTTTTTTAATTTTTAAAAAGTATACATAAGTGATGTACTCTAGTGATTCCAACATGTTATTTCCTTTAAAAGAGCTAAAATATACGATGGACTTTTTTGTTCAATGTCTGTATTTTGGGGACTTCAGTAGCTGAGTTTCAAGCCATTATGTTGGATACTGCTGCCACTGCTAAGTCACTTCAGTCGGGTCCAACTCTGCAACCCCACAGACGGCAGCCCACCAGGCTCCCTCGTCCTTGGGACTCTCCAGGCAAGAACACTGGAGTGGGTTGCCATTTCCTTCCCCAATGCATGAAAGTGAAAAGTGAATGTGAAGTCGCTTAGTCGTGTCCGACTCTTAGCGACCCCATGGACTGCAGCCTACCAGGCTCCTCTGTCCGTGGGATTTTCCAGGCAAGAGTTGGATGGTTCAGGACAAAAACTCCAGTCTTGCATTTGAACATAAACATTCCAACCAATAGAGGGCAATGTGATGTCTCCGCATACATTACTGCCCCTAGAGTTCCAAGGTCTAATAGTCTCTGTAGCCAATGTTTAAACAATATTTTTTTTAAGAAACAAGGAGCACTTCAAATAGACATGAAAACACCACAGTAAAATAGCATCCTGAAGAAAAATAATAGTGTACACTTGTAAAACTATCATTAAATAGTTTACAAAGCATTCCCCATGCATGATCACATTTGATACTAAGAGCGTTTGATCCTGTACCAGAGACCATAGACAATACCAAATCTTTATCTTCTAGAAGGGAAATTAAGAATCAGTGAAGTTAGACTCAAGATCAGCTATTCTGTACACAACCAAAACAGACCTAAAATCTAGGTGTAATGGTCTGGTCACACTCTTTCATCTAGTTTACCTTATGGTCTTCTTTCTTACCTGACTCTATTCTACTGAATTTCTACATTCATCAAATTGCAGACTTGTTGAGTTATTCTAAGAAATAGAATTATTTCTTATTATTATCCTAAGAAATAAGAAATATTCTATTATTTTATTATTAATAACAATATTCTTATTATTATTTCTAGTTATTATTCTAAGAAATAATCTTATAATTCATGGGTTTAAACATACATATATACCCTAAAAATATCTTGTGAACTCATGATAATGTAAGTTGAAGACAGTGTATATATATGTTAAACAAATGCTTAGAAGAAAAAATAACATTTGACCTGGAGATAATTGATAAAGAACTCTTGTCAAACATCACAGTACTGAAGCACATAATAAAGTATTTATTGGAGAAAATACATTTTCTTTAAAAGGCATATAACATATATGTTTTGACATACAGTTGGCCAATAGGCACATGAAACGATGTTCATCATCCCTAATTATTATAGAAATCCAAATAAAATCTATAATGAAGTACAACCTCATACTCATCAGAATGATATAACTAAAAAGATGCAAATAATAATTGCTAGGGAGGCAGGGTGTGGAGAAAAGAGAAACTTCTTACACTATTGATGGAAATATAAATCGGTGCAGCCATTACAGACAAAAGTCAAGAGATTCCTGAAAACACTAAAAATTGAGTTGCCATATGACCTAACAATCCTACTCCTGGGCATATATCCAGACACAACTATAATTCAAAAAGATGCATACACTACTATGTTCATAGCAGTGATATTTATAACAGCCAAGATGTGGAAACGACCTAAATCCCCATCAACAGAGGAATGGATAAAGATGCTGTACATATATCTAATGGAATACTACTCAGCCATAACAAACAATGAAATAATGCCATTTGCAGTGACATGGAAGGACCTAGAGATTATTATGCTAAGCAAAGTAAGTCAGAACAAAGGGAAAGTGTTAGTCACTCAGTCATGTCTGACTGACCCCATGGACTGTAGCCTGCCAGGCTCTCCAGTTCATGGGATTTCCCAGGCAAGAATAGTGGACTGGGTACCTATTCCCTTCTCCAGGGGGTCTTCCTGACCCAAGGGATCAAACCTGGGTTGCCTGCATCGCAGGCAGATTCTTTACTGTCAGAGCAACCAAGGGAGCAAAGTAAGTCAGAAAGAGAATGACAAATACTATATGATGTCATTTATATGTGGAATCTAAAATACGACACAAATGATCATATCTACAAAACAGAAACAGACTGACAGCCATAGAGAACAGATGTGACTGCCCAGGGGATTAGGGGAGAAGAGGGGTGGAAGGATTGGGAGTTTGGGATTAGCAGATACAAACTGTTATATGTAGGATGGATAAAAAACAAAGTCCTATTATATAGCACAGGGTACTATATTAAATATCCTGTGACAAACTATAATGAAAAGAAGTATGGAAAAAATATACATATGACTGATTTACTTTGCTGTTGAGCAGAATATAACACAACATTGTAAATCAACTATACATCAACAAAATTTAAAAATAAATAAATGTTTTACTGATGATAATACCAAGTATAAATTGTAGAACTTAAAATATATAAAAATATCTGAATGTAAAACACAAACATACAAAATTATTGAATTTTATATAAGAATCACTCATTTCAACAAGACTATTTTCTAAGGGAATGATACTTGCAAAATTTAATCTATTTCATAAAGCTATTTCAAAGTTTTTAATGCATACATTTAAAATTGCTACAAGTCAAAAGAACGGGCTGAGAGACTACTGTCAATTTAGAAAGTGATTAAGCACTGTTTTTGCTGTTTCCACAATAGGGCAAATGAGAACAATGCTTATCAATAATTCCCTTTGGGAGCCGCATGTTTTTGATGAAATGTTTTCACTATCCACTGAATTGTTTTGTGACTTAAGATTAAACATCACCAATAAAATTAAACCTAAGTTTAGATGAAGTGAATAATAGCAGACAAAAATAAAATCTACACTCTCTAAATTAATCTTAGTGTAGTTTTGCAGACATTCATACAGTAAAGGTAAAAGTCCATTTTAAAGGCACAAGAGTTCTTTCAGTTGAGTTCAGTTCAGTCACTAAAAGACGGCCACAACTGTAAATTAGAGTACATTTCTTTAATTCAAAATGACAAAAGGAAATGAATGAATGAAGGAATGAATATATGTATATGTAAAATGGATTTACTTTGCTGTATAGCAGAAACAAACATGATATCATAAAAGCAACTATGCTCCAATAAAAAAGTCGCAGATTTTATTTTGTAGGGGGGGTCCCAAAATCACTGCTGATGGTGACAGCAGCCACGAAATTAAAAGATGCTTGGAAGAAAAGCTATGACAAACCTAGACAGCACATTCAAAAGCAGAGACATTACTTTGCCAACAAGTGTCCATCTACTCAAAGTTATGTTTTTTCTAGTAGTCATGTATGGATGTGAGAGTTGGATCATAAAGAAGGCTGAGCACTGAAGAATTGATGTCTTTGAAATATGATACTGGAGAAGACTTTTGAGAGTCCCTTGGACTGCAAGGAAATCTGACCAGTCAAAGAAAGTCAACACTGAATGGTCATTGGAAGGACTGATGCTGAAGCTGAATACTCCAGCTCCAATACTTTGGCCACCTGATGCAAAGAGCCAACACATTAGAAAAGACCCTGATGCTGGGAAAGGTTGAGGGCAGGAGGAAAAGGAGATGACTGATAACAAGATGGTTGGATGGCATCACCAGCTCAATAGACATGAGTTTTAGCCAATTCCAGGAGACAGTGGGAAGCCTCACATGCTGCAGTTCATGGGATGTGACTTAGTGACTAAACAATAATCCAATAAAAATTAGTTAAAAAATGAGAAAGTTTCACTTTCAAGATAAATACACTATGTCAAAAATTACTCAAGATTAAAGCCTCAGATCATGATGATTTTTAAATGACGTATTTCCCTGTTTCAAAAATTCACATATATTAACATTATAGAAAAAATAGAACATGAACATATACTAGATGATAATGTCAGTGATGAGGCTTCCTGTTGGCTCAGTGGTTAAAGAATCTGTCTGCCAGTGCAGGAGACACAAGAGACCTGGTTTTGATCCCTGGGTTGGGAAGATCCCCTGGAGGAGGAAATGGCAACCCACTCCAGGATTCTTGCCTGGAAAACCCCATGGACAGTAGGCTACAGTCCACTGGGTCACAAAGAGTTGGACATGACTGAGTGACTGAGCAAACACACACACAAAGTCAGTGATAGGCTCATAAAAGTGTTACAGACTTGAACTTAACTGTATTTTTAAAATGGAAAATAAAATAAGATTTGATACATTTCATACATTTATTAAAACCATCATGTAAATAACTGCTCTTAAAAAAATTAGTTTTAAGAAGCTTTTCATGTCTTAATATTAACTTTTAGTGAAGTTACTTTACCATTATATGGTATACTAGTGAGAAATCGAGAGATATTTCAAATTTTCCAGAAAAATGTATGCTTCTAGTCCTTTGCATCAGGGAAGGCAATGGCACCCCACTCTAGTACTCTTGCCTGGAAAATCCCATGGATGGAGGAGCCTGGTGGGGTACCATCCATGGGGTCACACAGAGTCAGACACGACTGAGAGACTTCACTTTCACTTTTCACTTTCATGTACTAGAGAGGGAAATGGCAACCCACTCCAGTGTTCTTGCCTGGAGAATCCCAGGGACAGGGGGGCCTGGTGGGCTGCCGTCTATGGGGTCGCAGAGTCGGACACGACTGACGCTACTTAGCAGCAGCAGCAGCAGCAGTCCTTTGCATGAGAAAGCATTTTGTTGAATGTTTACAATTTTCATAAATCAGGTATCTGAAGTTTAAACTAACATACACTATGGCATGTGGTCCCATCACTTCATGGCAAATAGATGGGGAAACAATGGAAACAGTGACAGACTTTATTTTGGGGGGCTCCAAAATCACCACATATGGTGACTGCAGCCGTGAAATTAAAAGATGCTTACTCCTTGAAAGAAAAGTTATGACCAACCTAGACAGCACATTAAAAAGCAGAGACATTACTTTCCCAACAAAGGTCCATCTAGTCAAGGCTATGGTTTTTCCAGTAGTCATGTATGGATGTGAGAGTTGGACAATAAAGAAAGCTATGACCATAGAACTGATGTTTTTGAACTGTGGTGTTAGAGAAGATTCTTGAGAGTCCCTTGGACTGCAAGGAGATCCAACCAGTTCATCCTCAAGCAATCAGTCTGAATGTTCATTGGAATGACTGATGCTGAAGCTGAAAATCCAATACTTTGGCCACCTGATGTGAAGAACTGTCTCATTTGAAAAGACTCTGATGCTGGGAAAGATTGAAGCCGGGAGGAGAAGGGGATGACAGAGGATGAGATGGTTGGATGGCATCACTGACTCAATGGACATGAGTTTGAGTAAACTCTGGGAGTTGGTGATGGACAGGGAGGCCGGGCGTGCTGCAGCCCATGGGGTTGCAAAGAGTTGGACATGACTGAGTGAACTGAACTGAACTGACCATACACTATATAAATCCCCAAAGACAGAATTGCATTATATTTTGTCTATTAAAAATATTAGAATATTTCTCAATTCTAATATTGTTTCTCAAAATTAAAAACCCTGCCTCAAATTAAATAGGTTTAAAGTTTAAAGACTAAGCATAAATATGTATAAAAATGGAAAAGAGGTATGAAAAACATTTGCATAAAGTATTATTGCTATTAATGCCATTTAAAATTTGTTTGATCCTTCAATGAAATGAATAAGTAGTATGTAAATATTAGAAAAGGTCATGGCTATGCTAATGCATACAGACTTCATGTTTCCAAAGTGGTGTATTAAAAAGCTTTAGGAGAAATATTCTCTGCCCTAAACAAGTACAATTTCTTCTCAGTTGGTTACAGCAATTAAGGATTTATATTTATTTAAACATTCAATTTCTTCTTAACCTTTTCTGTAGTATTGACCATGAACTGGCAGTTTACCTTGGAATGTATTTTAGTACACTGCTTCCAAAGGACAAGGCTTTCTGACATGACGAACCAAATCAGGGGCCATAGTTTACTGTGGGTACTGATATACTTTATCTTATGTGAACACATTTCAAAAACAGGGCAAGTGAAGATTTTGTATCAGAGAATCAACTTAGAGAGTCTCAGAAATCTTTCACCAAAAACCCCATACCCTTTATAATGAGATAGACACACCTTACTCTGTAATCTGTTAAAATACACATTCTTCTTGATAGGGATCTTTTTTCTTTCCTTAATTTGTATTTTTGTGAAAAACGAAGTTAATACAGATATTGGTGGAAACTTCTCACTAAGATGCTGCCCTTGTATAAGTATATGGGGTCAGTCATTTGGTGGGCATCGTGTCTTTTAAAACAATTCCCACACTCAGATGGCTGTCAGTGGTGGTGCCAGTGAACCGTTATGCAAAGCCCTGCAAACACTTTGTAAACTCGAATCTTTGAGCACAATGGTAAAGTTCAGTGCTGGAAAGAGATAGTGTACTGAATACACAATACCCAGCTTTGTTTGATGGGGGCTTCTGTGAAGGAGTAGGCTACTTAATCTCCCCATTTGCCCTGGGGATTCTAACTGTTTTAATGTGTCCTTTTTGAGAGTCTGTGAACTGTAGAATATACGCGGGTAACAACTTTCTTTGGGGCTTTCCTTGGAAAAGCCCAAAGCTGCCAACTCAAGAAAGCTGACACAGCGGTGCTAGCAAACACAAAGGAGACCTTTAGCTGTTTGTGCAAACTGCCTGGCTAAAGCTTCCTGCCATGCCTTGATGAAGGATCTAATTCTCTGGCTCATTTCATAGGAATCTAGCTTTTGTGACAGTGTGGAAAGGATAGCTTCTTCATGGATTTGGGGAAGAATGAAGAAATTGGATGTACCATCATGAAAATTTGTGATACTTAAAGGATTAGATTATATAAGACTACTAATAACAATATTGGATATTATATTAACAGTTAACTATGTTGAACCCTTACTCAACTGAAGACTGTTTTTAGGATCTATCATATCACTTACTTGAATGAGACATTATAGTGAAATGCTGTTTTTTTCAATATTATATGCATTCAAATAAAACATGAAGTAGAAAGCTAACTTCAGTGATTCCTTTTAAAATTCAAAGGTAATCATTTTGCAACACATAAATGTATTAAATTAACAGGCTGTATGCCTTAACTTACACATTGTTAGGCATCATTTATATCTCAAAAGAGCTGGGAAAAGAATTCAAACTTCTTTAAGTAATTAATGTATTTAAAGTATTGTTCTATTTTTTGGAGAATAAATCATCTCATTCAAGAATATATCTAGAGTGCTAAAAAGAAATGTCACAGTTAGAAGTGCTAATTGCTCTAACTATTCAAACAGTATTCCTATTTGAAAGTTGACTAAATTTATAGGAGTCAATCCATCAATACGTTAGAATTTTGCCATCCAGAAAAGTCATATATTGTTGATGAGAGCTTTTTCTACATATGCATTTATAATAATCATTAAAGTTATAAAAATGATATGTATACATGAGTGCAAAGTAGAAACCTTACTTATGAGTGAAGAAGTGATGTATTTTTACAAGCATAGCACTAAATGAATTTTGCAATATTGGATGCATATCAGTTCACTATGATAATCACCAAGTCAATGAGGTTGCATTTTCTTAAAATGAAGAGGATATTTATCTAACAGAGTTTAGGATTAATGAAGTGAGATAGACAGAATTGCATTAGAAACGTTCACAGTTAAATGAAAGGGTCTTGAGTCCCACTGTGTGATTTTGATTCACAAGTCCCAGTTAGTACAGGTTAGGTAAATTTTTTAGTTGTCTTCTTACCTGGCCCAACCATTGCTTCCCTCAGATCTCTCCTCAACACCTTCTCACCTCTGTCCCTCTTTGCCCATTGCGTACTAAGCTGTGTGGATTGGAGAGAGGTATGTTGAACTTATTTTGGCTCTCTGGGAATGAAATCTGCCTTATCTCTATAGTGTATTGTTCTGTAGTTAAACAGTTGATATCTAATAAGGCTTTCAGGAATACTGTATATGCAAATAGTGGAAATGCCTCAGGCTTTTTGAGTGATTTAAAAAGTATCTACTGAAGTACAGTGACTGGAAAAGAGCTGGAAATGGACAACAAAGAAAATATAAAAAATAAAAAGGTTTAACACAATTTGGCTTTTAGAAAACAGAAAGTCACAAGCTAGTGATGTTTTCAAATGTGGTGATTTTGAAAGTTTTACAAGTAATTTAATGTTGCAATGTATCTACATGTCTCTTTGTGCCTTTTTGCATTTCTTTTTCTGGAGATGGTCTTGATCACTGCCTTATACAGTGTCACAAACATTCTTTCATAGTTCTTCAGGTACTCTGTCTATCAGATCTAATCCCTTGAATCTATTTGTCACTTCCACTGTATAATCATAAGGGATTGATTTAGGTCTTACCTGAATGGTCTAGTGGTTTTCCCTACTTTCTTCAATTTAAGTCTGAATTTGGCAATAAGGAGTTCATGATCTGAGCCACAGTCAGCTTCTGGTCTTGTTTTTGCTGACTGTATAGAGCTACTCCATCTTTGGCTGCAAAGAATATAATCAGTCTGATTTTGGTATTGACCATCTGGTGATGTCCATGTTTAGAGTCTTCTCTTGTGCTGTTGGAAGAGAGTGTTTGCTATGACCAGTGTATTCTCTTGGCAAAACTCTGTTAGCCTTGGACCTGCTTCATTTTGTACTCCAAGGCCAAATGTGCCTGTTACTCCAGGAGTTTCTTGACTTCCAATATTTGTATTTTAGCCCCTTTTAATGGAAAGGACATCTTTTTGGGGTGTTACTTCTAGAAGGTCTTGTAGGTCCTGAAGGAAAAGTCCCCAAGAAAAAGACCATCCCCAAGAAAAATAAATGCAAAAAGGCAAAATGCTTCTCTGAGGATTTCTTACAAATAGCTGAGAAAAGAAGAGAAGCAAAAGGTAAAGAAGAAAAGGAAAGATAAACCCATTTGAATGCAGAGTTACAAAGAATAGCAAGGAGAGATAAGAAAGACTTCCTCAGTGATCAATGCAAAGAAATAGAGGAAAACAATAGAATGGGGAAGACTAGAGATCTCTTCAAGAACATTAGAGATACCAAGGGAATATTTCATGCAAAGATGGGCTCAATAAAGGACAGAAATGGTATGGACCTAACAGAAGCAGAAGAAATAAAGAAGAGGTGGCGAGAATATACAGAAGAACTAAACAAAAAAGATCTTCATGACCCAGATAACCACGATGGTGTGATCACTAACCTAGAGCCAGACATACTGGAATGTGAAGTCAAGATGGTCTTAGGAAGCATCACTACAAAGAAAGCTAGTGGAGGTGATGGAATTCCAGTTGAGCTATTTCAAATCCTAAAAGATGAAGGTGTGAAAGTGCTGCACTCAATATGCCAGCAAATTTGGACAACTCAGCAGTGACCACAGAAATGGAAAAGGTTAGTTTTCATTCCAATCCCAAAGAAAGGCAATGACAAAGAATATTCAAGCTACTGCACAATTGCACTCATCTCACACGCTAGCTAAGTAATGCTCAAAATTCTCCAAGCCAGGCTTCAACAGTACGTGAACTGTGAACTTCCAGATGTTCAAGCTGGATTTAGAAAAGGCAGAGGAACCAGACATCAGATTGCCAACATCCATAGGATCATTGAAAAAGCAAGAGAGTTGCAGGAAAGTATTAACTTCTTCTTTATTGCCTACGCCAAAGTCTTTACTCTGTGGATCACAAAAAACGGTGGACAATTCTGAAAGAGATAGGAATACCAGACCACCTGACCTGCCTCCTGAGAAATCTGTTTGTAGGTCAAGAAGCAACAGTTAGTACTGGACAGGGAACAACAGACTGGTTCCAAATCGGGAAAGGAGTATGACAAGGCTGTCTATGTCACCCTTAACTTATTTAACTTATATGCAGAGTACATCATGCGAAATGCCAGGCTTGAACAAAGGATAAACTAGAATCAAGATTGCTGGGAGAAATATCAAGAACCTCAGATATGCAAATGAAACCACCCTTATGGCAGAAAGTGAAGAAGAACTGAAGAAACTCTTGATGAAAGTGAAAGAGGAGAGTGAAAAAGTTGGCTTAAAACTCAACATTCAGAAAACTAAGAACATGGCATCCAGTCCCATCACTTCATCGCAAATAGATGGCAAAACAATGGAAACAGTGAGATACTTTGTTTTTTGGCTCCAAAATCACCGCATATGGTGACTGCAGCCATGAAATTAAAAGATTCTTGCTCCTTGGAAGAAAAGTTATGACCAACCTAGACAGCATACTAAAAAGCCAGAGAAATTGCTTTGCCAACAAAGGTCTTTCTAGTCAAGGCTATGGTTTTTCCAGTAGTTGTGTATGGATGTGAGAGTTGGACTATAAACGAAGCTGAGTGTTGAAGAATCAATGCTTTTGAACTGTGGTTTTGGAGAAGACTCTTGAGATTTCCTTGGACTGCAGGGAGATCCAACCAGTCCATCCTAAGGGAAATCAGTCCTGAATATTCATTGGAAGGACTGAAGCTGAAGCTGAAACTCCAATACTTTGGCCACCTGATGCAAAGAACTGACTCATTTGAAAAGACCCTGATGCTGGGAAAGATTGAGGGCAGGGGAAGAAGGAGAAGATAGAGGATGAGATGATTAGATGGTATCACTGACTCAATGGACATGAGTTTGAGTAAGCTCTGGGAGTTGGTGATGGACAGGGAGGCCTGATGTGCTGCAGTCCATGAGGTTGCAGACAGATAGACATGACTGAGTGACTGAACTGAACTGAACTGAACTACATTTTTCAATTGATGAGCGATGGATTCTATATCTATCTATAGCTTACCATTTATTTTTTTCTACTTGGAGTTGTAAATAAACTGACTAAACAGGTTTTTATGTCTGAAAGGATGACAATTTGAGGCCAAGTAAAAATATTTATTTACCATTTGTAGCATCATGGTCAAAATAGCCAACTTCATCCATCCTGATCATGATATCTCCCCTGCCAGGTAAGTATCCAGTTTCATCTTAACTGATTTTTTTTTTCCATTAGGAAATCATAGAAACTATTCCAAGTTAGTCTAAATGGTTCATTTTATTCAACATGAGCCAATCTTTGGCAAGGCAAAACACTCTAAAGGAAAAGGAGAGTTCAACTGGGAAAGCATCCTTAAATTCACAGATAATAAGTACTTGATACTATAGGAAAGGAACATTCTCTCAAGCTATCTAGACCAACAAATATCTTTGGAGACAGTTCACTAAATGAAGACTTTCATGAAAGAAATTTCAGTTTTGGTCCTGAGCCAAACTCTAGGAATCTGTTTTATTCTTACAGAAGAGGGTTTTGGTGCCACACCTTTCCCTCAAACATTATGCTAAAAAATTCCTATGATTTTTATCTTGAAAGCCTGAGCTTTAAAACACTATTCATTTGATTGCATTGGCTGATTCCAGAAGCCAAGTCTGATAATGTTAACATTTCTGAATTATTATGAGGTAGCCTAATTTATTTTCTGAAGGCATAGGCAGTTGTTGGATTTGAATTCTGTAACAATGAGCAAATGATTTATCTTTCTTAGTTTCAGTTTCCTCATCTGTAAAATGAGCATAATAAAACTTATCAGTTCAGTTCAGTTCAGTCACATAGTTTTGTCTGACTCTGCGACCCTATGGACTGCAGTATGCCAGGTCTCCTTGTCCATCAACAACTCCCGGAGTTTAGTCAAACTCATATCAGTTGGTGATGCCATCCAAACACCTCATCCTCTGTTATCCCCTTCTCCTCCCACCTTCAATCTTTCCTAGCATCAGGGTCTTTTCAAATGAGTCAGTTCTTCGCATCAGGAGGCCAAAGTATCAGAGTTTCAGCTTCAGCATCAGTCCTTCCAATGAATATTCAGGACTAATTTCCTTGAGGATGGACTGGTTGGATCTCCTTGCAGTCCAAGGGACTCTCAAGAGTCTTCTCCAAAACCACAGTTCAAAAGCATCAATGCTTCAGTGCTCAGCTTTCTTTATAGTCTAACTCTCACATCCATATGTGACTACTGGAAAAACGATAGCCTTGACTAGATGGACCATTGTTGGCAAAGTAATGTCTCTGCTTTTTAGTATGCTGTCTAGGTTGGTCCTAGCTTTTATACCAAGGAGTAAGCGTCTTTTAATTTCATGGCTGCAGTAACCATCTGCAGTGATTTTGGAGCCCCCCAAAATAAAGTCTGTCACTGTTTCCACTGTTTCCCCATCTATTTGCATGAAGTGATGGGACCAGATGCCATGATCTTAGTTTTCTCAATGCTGAGTTTTAAGCCAACTTTTTTACTCTCCTCTTTCACTTTCATCAAAAGGTTCTTCAGTTCTTTTTCAGTTTCTGCTATAAGGGTGGTATCATGTACATATCTGAGGTTATTGATATTTCTCCCGGCAATCTTGATTCCAGCTTGTACTTCATCCAGCCCAGCGTTTCTCATGATGTACTCTGATAAAACTTATCAGTTTATTGCAAATGTTAACATTTGGTAGTATTTAGTGAGTGATATGTGCCAGAAATTTTTCTAACTGCTTTTTATATGTTCTTATAACAAATATATGAAATAGCTTCTATTATTATAGTTGCACTATATTAAGCAATTTGCCCAGTCACACAATTATTAAGTTGTGAAGCTGAGATTTGAGTTCAACAATTTGGATTCTAGAATCCATACTCTTAACCATTAAATCAGATTCTGCATAAGAAAACATGTGTCAAGTTCTCAGGACTGTGTCCAGGATATAAAGTGAAAGTGAAGTCGCTCAGTCGTGTCCGACTCTTTGCGACCCCATTGACTGTAGCCTACCAGGCTCCTCTGTCCATGGGATTTTCCAGGCAATAGTACTGGAGTGGATTGCCATTTCCTTCTCCAGGGGATCTTCCTTACCCAGGGATTGAACCCGGGTCTCCCACATTGTAGACAGACACTTAACTGTCTGAGCTACCAGGGAAGTCCAGTATATAGCAGAACTCAATAAAAATTTCCCCTGGTAGCTCAGCTGTTAAAAAATCTGCCGACAATGCGGGAGACCTGGGTTCAGTCCCTCAGTTGGGAAGATCTCCTGGAGAAGGGAACGGCTACCAACTCAAGTATTCTGGCCTGGAGAATTCCATGGACTGTATAGACCATGGGGTCGCAAAGAGTTGGACATGACTGAGTGACATTCAATTTCAATAAAAGTCAGTGATTGAGATTCTGACTGGAAAGAACTAAACAATATGCAATCCTGCTGAGGTAAGAGAGGACATGTGTGTAGTTACTACTGTCTCATAAGAGAAGCAGTCAATATTGAACACTGTAAACATTGTAAATTAATTTAAATTTAATCTAAAATTATACTTTTAATGTAACAAATGTTTATATATGGCAAATGATGGCAGTTGCCAACATTTACAATCTCCACTTAGAAATATTATTGAAGTTGTACTTTTTTTGCCTGGACACAGAAGATGTGGCTTTAGAAATATGCCCTTCAGGAGTTTTTCAATACTACAGTGATAAAATAAAAATTCACATTTTAAGGCAAGAAAGAAAAATTTAAGCATAAAATATTTCTCTGCCTATTTGGGCCTCCTCCTTCCCCACCAGTGTGCATCGTGAATCTGCATTAAGCATTAACCAGACCTCCCCAATGGCAGAAATACCTGCTCAACCATAAAGATCATTTTTTTTCTTCTGGCGCCAGCCCTGTAACTCCCTAGAAGATAACATTCCTTTCTTAATTCTGTAAGGGGTCATGATGACCCACCACTTGCCTTGTATGTGCAGACATATTGTAAGACCTTACATATAATGCCAATATATCATTTCCCTTAAAGATAGAAATTGGTGCGGAATAGACTGAGGAGAGGAACTGAGCCTCATTAATGGAATTTCTTAGTTTGAACACTTATGACCTTATTAATATTCCTAGCTATGTTAGTTGTACTTTGCCTATTTTATAAGATTGTTGTTTCTTGTATTACCAACTGTGTGACTCAACTGCCGATAAAATGAATGATGATTAGGAGACCTGAAATAGGTGACCAAACTATATAGAACTATAAGATCAGTGATTGTAACAGTGTAACTCTACCCATGGGGAGAAGCAACATGAGGAAAACATTGCACGGGCCATAACAGGATGTTATAGCTCTCTGAGGGACTGTCTCCTGGGTTATAATCCTCAGTTTGGCTTAAATAAAATTCCTAATTCTTCTTAGATTGATATGGATGTCCACAGTAGTATTAACAAAAGCATAAACACTTGCAATTTAGTAAAATCTTCCAAGCTCAACATCTTATTTGTTGTTCAGTTGCTAAGTCACATCCGACTTTTGAGACACCATGAACTGCAGCGCTCTAGGCTTTCCTGTTCTTCACTATCTCCCTGAGTTTGCTCAGACTCACATCCCCTGGGCTAGTGACGCCATCTATCCATTTCATCCTCTGTCGTTCCCTTCTCCTCCTGCTTTCAATCTTTCCCAGCATTAGGGCCTTTTCCAATGAATTGGCTCATTGCATCAGGTGGCTAAAGTATTGGGGCTTCAGCATCAATCGTTCTAATGAGTATTCAGGGTTGATTTCCTTTAGGATCTCCTTGCAGCCCAAGGGACATCTTATCGTTTATTTAAACAAAATTAGTACTTAAATCATTGAGATAGCATCACTCAAGTGCTTAGAGCTAAATTCGATTTATCTTTCTAATTGCAGTGATTTTAAACACTTTATTTAAGGTATTTACACTGATAGGATCTTTCCAAGGTATCTTTGTAAGGTCCAGAGAATTTTGCCTCCTCTTAACATGACCTAGTCCAGTAATAGCACACTGAGAGGCCTATCAATGAACTCCTCACCTGACCTGGAAATGAGCATTCCTAGGGCAGAGGAGCCTGGTAGGCTGCAGTCCACGGGGTTGCTAAGAGTCAGACACGACTGAGTGACTTCACTTACTCTTTTCACCTTCATGCATTGGAGAAGGAAATGGCAACCCACTCCAGTGTTCTTGCCTGGAGAATCCCAGGGATGGGGTAGCCTGGTGGGCTGCCGTCTATGGGGTCGCACAGAGTTGGACACGACTGAAGCGGCTTAGCAGCAGCAGCATGGGACTAAACAGTTATGATATGCCTCCCCAACCTTGGTCAAAATGAAGACTGAAAGGGAAGGGACTGTGAAAGAAAAATGTTCTAAACAATGCAATTCTACAAGAATTGAGTCATTAACCTCTACAATTGCTGACCTACAATATACTGTGAAAGGAACTCAGGGTGAAGACTAAGGTGAGGTACTTTATGCTCTGGGAAAACTGGCAGAACAGGCCTTCAAGCAGAGTAAATATTTTCAGGAAAAATGTTTTATGGACCTAGATTCTTGCATGTCCCATACTTAGAAAAGCACTAAAACGATTAACTAAGATATTAGGACCCTGTGACTAGCCGCAACCTTCTATTGAGATGCATGCTTGATTGCACAACCCCCTCACCAAAATCACTCAGATACTGGCATCACCCATTATCTCTTCAGAACAGTTGTCAGTTCTCTCTGAGAGACTGACTCCTGGGCTATAATCCTCAATTTGACTGGAATAAAATTTCCGTTTCTTCTTAAATTGACTATGGATGAACTCTTTTTGTCCACAGCAATATTAACAAAGTCATAAACACTAGTAATTTAGTAAAATCTCCCAAATTCAACATCTTATTAGTATTTATTTAAACAAAGCGAGCACTTAAATCATTGCTATAACATCATTCAAGTTTAGAGCTAAATTCTACTTCTTTATTTCTCTAATTTCAGTGATTCTAAACACTTCTATTTCAGGTATTTACCCTGATATGGTCTTTGCAAGGTATCTTAATCCACAAGAATTTAGGAGCACTATTACACATGATTGGGACACATTGAGTCATGCAGATTTAAACCACATTGTTTGGGCATAGTTACATTTTAGCCTCACGTGGCTTCATGAAGGAGATCTGATCTAAGATTCAGTTTAAAAGTCTGAAGGATAAGGTTTGGCACTGTGGAAACAAAATTCCATTTTCAGATGGGATTTCAAAATCAAAGTAAGAGGATAAGGAAGAGACTTCCCTGGTTATTGAGTCTGAAATAAGACAGTCTCAATACTAACTTTTGAGAGCTCTGAGAGACACAGGAGGCTTTGTGTGTGTGCTCGTGCGTGCGTGCTCAGTCATGTCCAACTCTTTGTGACCTGGTGGACTGTAGCCTGCCAGGTTCCTCTGACCATGGGGATTCTCTAGGTAAGAATACTGGAGTGGGTTGCCATGCCCTCCTCCAGGGGATCATCCCAAATCAGGATCAAACCTGAGTTGCCAGGGTCTCCTGCATTGGAACGCATACTCTGTACTGCTAAGCCACCTGAGAAGCTCAGAGAGACAAGAGGTAGCATTAAAACATTGAATAACACCTTTTTCTGCATTCAAAGAATTCTACTTTTGTAACTAGGATTTAGGAAAATACAATTTTTTTTTATCATATAGAGGAAGCCAAGTGAAACCATGCTTAATCAAATGGCAAAAGCATATACATATGAAGATAAAAATTAATATCTTATGTAGTATAAGTTCAGTTGAGTTGCTCAGTCATGTCCAGCTCTTTGTGACTCCATGGACTGCAGCACTCTAGGCCTCCCTGTCCATCACCAACTCCTGGAGCATGGTCAAATTCATGTCCATCCAGTCAGTATTGCCATCCAACCATCTCATCCTCTGTCATCCCCTTCTCCTCCTGCCTTCAATCTTTCCCAGCATTACAGTTTTTTCCAGTGAGTCAGCTGTTCGCATCAGGTGGCCAAATTATTGGAGTTTCCGCTTCAACATCAGTCCTTCCAATGAATATTCAGGACTGATTTCCTTTAGGATGGACTGGTTGGATCTTCTTGCAGTCCAAGGGACTCTCAAGAGTCTTCTCCAAGACCACAGTTCAAAAGCATCAATTCTTTGGTGCTCAGCACTCATGTAGTATAGTTTCATAAAATAACTTCATTATTTTAAGTTTCAGCAAATTGATTAATTGTGAATGAAGTCTATCATCTCTATAAACAAGGCATGTCTATAGTTCTAACAAAATTGATGAAGAAAAAACTTTTATAACATTTATGCTCATTAGCTAATATAGTCATTAAAAAAAAAAATCTGGTCAGAGCATATGATTGACCAGCTAACTTGGTAGATCCTAGAAGTCCAAAGATCAAGAGAAAGACTTTGTAGCCCTTTAGCATCTCTCAATTAGGTAATGAACAAATGAATTTGCTCTTGTGTAATCTATTTTGTGCAGTTTTATCCAGGTCCAAAGGACTATGATTTTACACTCAAAGAAATTGTTCAAAAGCTTTCTAGTAACAAAGAATCAAAGGTAGTAATACTCATGTGTGCAACCAGATTGGGTGGTGATCACAAGGCATTTCTGCAGGATGAAATTTTCATTCAACTCAAATTCCCTTTGGTGTTTTCTTTCAGTGCATGCCTCTAAGAAAATTAAACTTCTCTAGGAAGCTCCTCAAATTGCCTAAAAAAGTTAATTTGCTCTCTGGATCCTAATCAGTTCAGTTCCTCATCAGTTCAGTCTCTCAGTTGTGTCTGAGTCTTTGCGACCCCATGGATAGCAGCACACCAGGCTTCCCTGTCCATCATCAACTCCTGGAGCCTACTAGTGAAATTTAAAGGCACTATTTGCTGAATTTCTCAAATACTCTGTGAAGTGATGCGGCTGTTGAGATTCCTGAATAGGGCTCTTGTCATTTCTCAATCCAACAAGAGTCCTATTGCAAGGTATAAATAATTCTCAAAATGCTATATACACACATATGTGTGTTTGTATATATGTGTGTCTGTCAAGTTGTTTCAGTTGTGTCCAACTCTTTGCAATCCTATAGACTGTAGCCCGCCAGGCTCCTCTGTTTATGGAATTCTCCAGGAGAGAACACCGGAGTGGGTTGCTATGTCCTCTTCCAAGGGATCGAGCTCTCTTTTCTTATGTATCATGCATTGGCAGGTAGGTTTTTTCACCACTATTGCCACCTGGGAAGCCACATATATACACATAGCCAAATAATAAATATTATTAAACTCATTTTAAGATGAAAGGCAAAACTCCCAAGTAGATTGATAAAGGGCACACACTAAGTTAAACAGCAGATCAGTGATTATGGCTGACTCCATCAACATAATGAGTAAACTAGAAATGTGTTAAAGTAGACCTTTCAAGTACCAGTTTGATTGACAGGAGCTCTTTTCAGAATTTTAACAGTTTTAGCAGCCTTTTTTGCAACTTATATGGAAATGAATATTAAATTCTAAATTAAGAATTTAAATTTATTTCTAAATTATGAACAGAAGTGAATATTAAATTCTGTTATGTTTTAAAATTTGTGTCTTTAAAAATGCTTGCATCATGAATGTACAATTATATAACATCTGCTGGTTGTTACTAGAGGACGTATTTTACATTTGATATAGTGCAAACAACAGATTAAGCTGATTTTCCATGAAAGCTTGACAAATTTGTACAGGGCTGCTGAGACTGCTGAAGTAACTGCTTCTTATACAACTTTGTATGCAGACTGCAGGGTCTCCACTAGAGGGAGATCATTAGGAAATGCAGTGACATTTTCCTGTACAGCAGTGAAAAACAGAAATAGAAATCTCCTTTCCATAGAATCAGGCTTTCCCTCACTCTTTACTAATGTAAGTTTGTAAGTGGAAAGAAGCAATCTTTGATTTTTCTGCTCACATATCTCAAAAAATATTTAATTTAAGAATAAATTCTTAGGTAACTTCTTAAAATATTTCTCTACTTTTTACAGGAACATTTTTGGGAAGTAGTGTTCAAATACGTTTCCTACAGATTTTAAAAAGGCATGTGTTGATTAATTCACTAAAATTATTGAACATTTTCATGTCCACATTTAATAAACTCTGTAGCTGCTAGTAACATTATTAAGAAATGATAAAAATAATCATATTTAGATACTGTGTATTAGCATTCATGATAAGTATAGTTAACCATCTTAAGGGACAGAAGAGTGGAACTATATAAAGGTATATATTGAATTCCAGACACTTTTCTGTGTCAGAAATCAATCAGAAAGACAATTCTTTTTTAAAAAATCAAAAAATGAATAGCCAGTTTTAAAAAGGCAGTAGAAATATTTCTTTTAATTTTAAGCATGTCTTTCATTTTAGAAATCATGTTTCAATGTAAACCTAACATGCATTGATTTAATATAAATAGCAGTGTTTCTAGGTATTTTAAAAATGTTAATTTTTAATTATCAGATGTGGGTTTCTAAACCCTCAATGATGGGTTATTAAAATATAATGACTCTAACCAATTCCTTTATTTTTTCTTAAGTGACAAGGATTACTTGAACATGCTCCTTCTTCCCTTTCCTCTCGCCCTTCCTTTCTTTCTTTCTCCTACCTTCCTTTCTTTTCTTTCATTGTTTCATTTCTCTAATAATCTAGCAGAAATGGGCACTAAAGTAAAAATCTTGACTTTTCAAATTTGAATGACTAATGACAAAAATAGGGTAAAGTAAGGGAAATTTTTATAGAAAAGTGTATCTTTTTTTGATTAACAAAACAAAGAGAGTAATAAAGAGACTTTGAGTAACCCGAGTCATTTTAATGTACCTCAGACAGTGTAGATAACTATGTTTATCAAGAGTTAAAATACTGCTTTAAACATGTCTTTTTAATGACTTGTTAATTAAGTGGACATTTCTGTGGTTTTTTGATACCAAGGGAACCCCTATTTACATATGTTTAAAATTTATTTACTGTGATTGTTGGTGGGAGTTCAACGATTTTGGAAAGGAAAAAGGTTCTCTCTGTCGCCTTCTGTCATGGTGAACAATAGCATCACAATACTAAACTCAACTAGTGTTCATGACTGTTGTGTTCAATTTCACACTAAATTTGGTCCCTTTCTCATGGGGGTAAGACTTTAATTCTGTTGGTTATTTGATATGGGAAAGCACTCTGTCACGATAATATCTGCTATGTGATCAATGGATAACAGAAAGACTTTTAAATTGATTTAGAATTATTCATTATAAATGTCCACTATCTTGTTAAATGGAATTAATTTTTCTCATAAAAATTATTCAGAACTTAAACTACTGTCTTAAAGGCCATAACAGACTATAACTTTGGTCAGAGAAAATATTAGAATGTAGAATGACTTGAAGAAAGCTTATTTTATCTAATAAGCCATATAGTGTATTGATAGTTCTTTGAGTTCACATTTTTTAGTATATATAAATTTTTAGAAATGTGAATATAATACTAATTTAAATTGTGTATTCTGGCTTGCTGACTTTAATTACTTTTTACGTAAACAAAGTGAGCACATTATAAAGAGGGAAAAGTAAGGGGGAAAAGTAAGATGTATGCCTTTAACTCCAATTAACTTGATTTACTTATGCGAAAGGATTGCCATCAGCAAAACACTCAATATTTTGAGAACAGTTAGTAATATTTTTAATGCTTGTAAAATTTATCTTCATTCCATTGTGGAGAAAAATTATTTGGGTTATAATAATAACAACCAATTGTTGCTGAAAACTAGTCATACTGTAGGCTACCTTTTTGGGTGAATGCTTGTGATTTAAAACTAACATTTTGATTCCTTTAGATTAATGTGTGTGTATTTGTAATGATTTACACACTTGCTAAACTTTAAGCAGAAGAAAATCGAGAATTCAGTTTGGCAAGTTTATCAGGGAAAAATTGGAGAGAAATAATTTAGTATACAACTGAATATAAACTATAGTATGACTTATTTATTTTCCAAAATAAAACTCTAGGAAAATTTCTAAAATAATATTTTTCTAGGGAAATGATTTTATTTTTTAATATATTTAGTTTCTTTTTTTTTGAGTAATTTTATTTATTTTATCATTTTTGGGCTGTGTTGCAGCTTCGTTGCTGAGCACCAGTTTTCTCTAGTTATGACAAGCAGGGCCTCCTCTCTAGTTGTGGTGCACAGGCTTCTCTCTGTGGTGGCTTTTCTTGTTGTGGAGAGAGCATAGCCTCTGGGGCATACCAGCTCCAGTATTTGCAGCACCTGGGCTCAGTAGTTGTGGTTCCTGGGCTCTAGAACACAGCAGAATAGTTGTGGCTTGGTTGCTTCTCAGCATATGGGAATCTTCCTAGGTCAGAGATGGAACCTGTGTCTCCTGCATTGGCAGGTGGAGTCTTTACCACCGAGCCACCAAAAGGGAAACTCTATTAATTATCAGTTAGCGAAAGAGAACACATATCCTAATGAAGAAATCTAAACCTCATCTAAATTCTCTTTTAAATTTTTCTATAAAATGTTTCTTAAATCATGTATCAGGGCTTATCTATACAGAAATTCAATCAATATAAAAGTTATGAAACATAAATAAAGTTGATAATTTCTAATCCTAGTGATCAATACTAATAGTTTTAGGTGAACAGCTACTTATCTTACTTTTATTCTCTCTCTAAAAAATGGCAGAAGCAGAATATATTAAGAAGAGGTGGCAAGAATACACAGAAGAACTGTACAAAAAAGATCATCATGACCCAGATCACCATGATGGTGTGATCACTCACCTAGAGCCAGACATCCTGGAATGTGAAGTCAAGTGGGCCTTAGGAAGCATCATTACGAACAAAGCTAGTGGAGGTGATAGAATTCCAGTAGAGCTATTTCAAATCCTAAAAGATGATGTTGTGAAAGTGCTGTACTCAATATGCTAGCAAATTTGGAAAACTCAGCAGTGGCCACAGGACTGGAAAAGGTCACTTTTCATTTCAATCTCTAAGAAAGGCAATGCAAATAATGCTCAAACTACAGGAGAATTGGACTCATCTCACACACTAGCAAAGTAATGCTCAAAATTCTCCAAGCGAGGTTTCAGCAGTATGTGAACTGTGAAATTCCAGATGTTCAAGCTGGATTAAAAAAGGCAGAGGAACCAGAGATCAAATTGCCAACATCTGTCAGTTCACGGATAAAACTAGAGAGTTCCAGAAAAACATCTATTTCTGCTTTGTTGACTATGCCAAAGACTTTGACTGTTTGGATCACAACAAACTGGAAAATTCTGAAAGAGATGGGAATACCAGGACCACCTGACCTGCCTCCTGAGAAATCTGTATGTAGGTCAAGAAGCAACAGTTAGAACTGTACACGGAACAACATGCTGGCTCCTAATTGGGAAAGGTGTATGTCAAGGCTGTATATTGTCACTCTACTTATTTAACTTATATGCAGAAGACATCATGAGAAATGCTGGGATGGATGAAGCACAAGCTGGAATCAAGATTGCTGGGAAAAATATCAATAACCTCAGATATGCAGCTGATACAACCGTTATGGCAGAAAGTGAAGAAGAACTAAAGAGCTCTTTCTTGATGAAAGTGAAACAGGAGAGTGAAAAAGTTTGCTTAATACTCAGAAAACTAAGATCATGGCATGTGGTCCCATCACCTCATGGCAAATAGATGGGTAAGCAATGGAAACAGTGACAGACTTTTTTTGGGCTCCAAAATCACTGCATATGGTGACTGCAGCCATGAAATTAAAAGATGCTTGCTCCTTGGAAGAAAAGTTATGACCAACCGAGACAGCATATTAAAAAGCAAAGAAATTACTTTGCCAACAAAGTTCTCTCGGGTCAAAGCTATGGTTTTTCCAGCAGTCATGTATGGATGTGAGAGTTGGACCATAAAAAAAGCTGAGCACCAAGCATTGATGCTTTTGAACTGTGGTATTGGAGAAGACTCTTGAGAATCCCCTGGACTGCAAGGAGATTCAACCAGTCTATCCTAAAAGAAATCAGTCCTGAATATTCATTGGAAGAACTGATGCTGAAAATCCAATACTTTGGCTACCTGATGCAAAGAACTGACTCATTGTAAAAGATTCTGATGCTGGGAATGATTGAAGGCAGGAGAGAAGGGGATGACAGAGGATGAGATAGTTGGATAGCATCACCAACTCGATGACATCAGTTTGAGTAAGCTCCATGAGTTAGTGATGGACTGGGAAGCCTGGTGTACAGCAGTTGATGGGGCTACAAAGAGTTGGACATGACTGAGTGACTGAACTGAACTGAAAAAATAACACTTTCTATGTCAGTAAATAAAAATGTATACCCTTCTTTTCAATAGCCAACTAATCTATTTAACTGATATATCATTATTTATTTAAGGAAGGGCTTCAAAAACTTCCCTTCAATGTGGGAGACCCGGGTTCAATCCCTGGGTCAGGAAGATCTCCTGAAGACAGGAATGGCAACCTACTTCAGTATTCTTGCCTGGAGAATCCTATGGACAGAGAACCCTGGTGGACTACAGTCCATAGGGTCACAAAGAATCGGACGGGATTGAGTGACAGCTGCTGCTGCTGCTGCTGCTGCTAAGTCGCTTCAGTTGTGTCCGACTCTGTGCGACCCCATAGACAGCAGCCCACCAGGCTCCCCCGTTCCTGGGATTCTCCAGGCAAGAGTACTGGAGTGGGGTGCCATTGCCTTCTCCAATGCAGGAAAGCAAAATGTGAAAGTGAAGTCGCTCAGTCTTGTCCAACTCTTCGCGACCCCATGGACTGCAGCCTACCAGGCTCCTCCGTCCATGGGATTTTCCAGGCAAGAGTACTGGAGTGGGGTGCTTAATCATAGAAATTTAGTTTGTCTGTATTTTGTAATTCTAAATGATATTCCAAAGAGCAATGTTGTATACATTTTTTGCACTGAATTATAATCTTGTTGAGATTGGGCTTCCCTGATAGCTCAGTTGGTAAAGAATCTGCCTGCAATGCAGGAGAACCCAGTTCAGTTCCTGGGTCCAAGAGATCCACTGGTGAAGGGATAGGCTATCTCCTCCAGTATTCTTGGGTTTCCCTCGTTGCTCAGCTGGTAAAGGATCCACCTGAAATGTGGGAGACCTGGGTTGAATCCCTGGGTTGGGAAGATCCCCTGGAGAAGAGAAAGGCTACCCACTCTAGTATTCTGGCCTGAAAAATTCTATGGATTGTATAGTCCATGGGGTTACAAAGAGTCAGACAGGACTTAGTGACTTGCATTTTCACTTTTCATTTGAGATTAGACTCTAGAAATGAAATTTTTTGAATCAGAGGAAACATACAATCAACAACTTGGTAATTATTACCAGTTAAAATATGACTCTAATTAATATTCTAACAGTTATCACATTCTCAACAAGACTCATGCTTTAAATCATCGTGGTATTTGCCAACCTAGAAAATAAATGTATTGATTATTGTTTTTTCTTATTTCTTGATTGCAAATAAAGATGAGTGTATTCATATATTTATTTTAATTGTTTTAACTTTTAATTTTATATTGGCATAAAACCAGTTAACAATTTTGTGATAGTTTCAGGTGGACAGCAAAAGGACTCAGCCATGAATATACAGGTATCCATTCTCCCTCAAGGTCCCCTCCCATCCAGGCTGCCACATTGCATTGAGCAGAGTTCCCTGTCCTATACAGTAGGGCCTTGTTGGTTTTCCATTTTAAATATATAATAGTAGTGTCTACATGTGTATCCCAAACTCCCTAACTATCTCTTCCCATTAGACAAAGTTATTTTTTCTTTTGTGAATTTTGTGTTCAAGTCTACTTATCTGTTGGTGTTGTGCATCCTTTTACTAATCAATTTATAAGACTGTTGCATATTTGGAGAACTAAAGTTTTGCTGGATACCCTTCTGTATTTTTTTTAAAAAAGTTTTGGGGGATATCTCAAGTCAGTTCATCTTTCTCTTTATTGATTTTTGGATAACATATCATAATTAGAAATGTTTTTAGATTCTAATATTTTTAAAGGGCAGTACCTAAATATTTTTCCAGTACTTTTTTTGATTTGGATATTAGCTTCTTTGGGGGATGCATAAGAAATGAGGACAATATTCCAGAAGTATAATTGTGCTCCCCAAATGACCAGAGAGGCTTTGGATTCTGACATGTCTTACTTCAAATCTTGTTTCTTCCACTCATTATGCCTATGATTTTGGGACTGGCCTCTTTGTACCTCTACTATCTCAGCTGTAAAATGGGGGTGATGATTTTTATACATAGTTCACATGCTTGTTGAGATGGTAGAATGAAGCACAGTGATGGACCCATTGTAGCCACTTAATAAATTATGGTTTCAGTTATGGGAAGCAATGGTGTGACAGACAATGCCATTTGTCCAACAGAAATGCTTTTCCCTATTGAGTTACAATGTAAACTTTAACATATATAAAATGTTGATTTATAATTTGGTTTATTTCTGGGCTCTCATATATTTTATCTCTGTCTTTGTCTATTACAAAAAAAGAATAACACATGGTTTTAATAAGTATAATTTGTGCCAAATTTAGATTTCTGAAAGATGTAGCACCTCTTTTAGTTTTCTATCTAAGAAATAATCTGTAACTTATTCTTATATTAATTTTAGGTAAAATAATAGTGCTATATCTTCACTGAATTCATACATATAACTACTAAATGTATGTGTAGTGCATACTTACTATATCAGACAATAATCAAGGTCTGGGCAGTGAGTAAGTAAACAGACTGAAAATAATTCTAACCTTTATGAATCTCTAATTTTAGTAGAGGAGACAAAAATAAAGAAATAAAACTATACACAGTGTTTTGTAGTGATAAGGAACATAGAAAAAATAAAATAAGAAAGTAGTTTAATTAGAACTCAGCCAAGACCTGACAACCAGACGCAACATACCATGTGAGCCTGTGGGAAGAGCATTCTGGCCAAAGGAATTTGCAATCTGAGGTTCTCAGGAGGGTGTATTTCTGAGTGATTTAAAGACATTAGAAATTTCACTGTGACTCAACCTGAGTGAATGCAGGAAAAAATAATATTAGAAGAGGTCAGAAAGATAGAGCAGAACAGGTCAGGTAAACATCCTGTCAATTCCACAGGGTGGGTAAGCTGAGAAGCCGTTGCAGAACTTTGGGTGAAGAATTGACCTAACCTGACTTAACCTGAAAGAAGTCAGCTTGTTTGGTGGGTTGAGAATAGATTGTAAGGAAGCAAATATGAATAAAAGGAAAACAGTCATGAGCTAACTGCAATGACCTACCTGAGAGATGATGATGACTCGAATTAACGTGGCAAAGGTGGGAAAAGTATTGAAGTTCTTAATATACAAATTTGAAGAATTTATTTTTTGATTGGCTGTTGGGAATAAGGATGAGATTGGAGTCAAAGATGATGCCAGAGATATCATCCTGAGCACCAGAAAGGACTTCCCAGGTAGCACAGCTGGTAAGGAATCCGTCTGCCAGTACAGAAGATGCAAGAGAGGTGGTTTTGGTCCCTGGGTGGGGAAAATGCCGTGGAGTAGGAAATGGCAACCCACTCCAGTATTCTTGCCTGGGAAATTCCATGGACAGAGGAGTCTGGTGGGCTATTGTCCATGGGTTCACAAAGGGTCAGACAAGACAGAGCATACATGCACACACCGGAAAGGATGAGTTGCTATTTATGGAGATGCAAGAACACCTTTAGAAGAGCAGATTCGTTGGGGTCTGGAAGTTCAAAGATGTTTTTGTTTGTTTTTGTTTTACTGGACATTTATTATTTATTTTTGACTGGAAAATACTGTTTTTATTTAGGGAAGGATGTATGAGGAGCAGAGGTGGGAGAAGTCCCTTTTTCTAAATATAATTTTTATTTTATACCTGAAGATTATTGCTTCAAAATACTGTGGTAGTTTCAGGGTACAACAAAGTGATTTAGTTTTACATATGTTGTCTGTTGTATAGTCACTAAGTTGTGTCTGAGTCTTTTTGCAACCCTATGGACTGTATGTAACCTGCCAGTCTCCTCTGTCCATGGAATTTCCCAGGCAAGCATACTGCAGTGGTTTACTTCCTTCTCCAGGGGATCTTCTAGACCCAGGGATCGAATCCACCTCTCCTGCATTGGCAGGCAGATTCTCTACCACTGAGCTACCAGGGAAGCCCACTTATACGTATATTGAACATTTAATTTTGAGAATCCCTTTAGATTTTCAGGTGGAGATACTAAACAATGGGATATATTGGACTGGAGAGGTCTGGAACAGAGATATAAAACTGGGCGTTGCAAGATATAGATGCTATGTAAGGAACTTTGGCATTGTTTATTATTCAAATACATAAAATTTCTCTCTGAAGTACAATAGGGTTTTGTAATTATCTTAAACCAGGAATTTTAATCCAACCCCGTTTTAAATATCTTCCTATCATAAATCCCTTCTGTTTAAAAGCCCTTAGAACCCTTTTACACTGTTGGTGGGAATGCAAACTAGTTCAGCCACTATGGAAAACAGTGTGGAAATTCCTTAAAAAACTGGAAATAGAACTGCCATGCTGCTGCTGCTGCCGCTGCTAAGTCGCGTCAGTTGTGTTCGACTCTGTGCGACCCCAGAGATGGCAGCCCACCAGGCTCCCCCGTCCCTGGGATTCTCCAGGCAAGAACACTGGAATTGGTTGCCATTTCCTTCTCCAATGCAAGAAAGTGAAAAGTGAATGTGAAGATGCTCAGTCGTGTCCGACTCTTAGCAACCCCATGGACTGTAGCCTACCAGGCTCCTCTGTCCATGGGATTTTCCAGGCAAGAGTACTGGAGTGGGGAACTGCCATATGACCCAGCAATCCCACTGCTGGGCATACACACCAGGGAAACCAGAATGGAAAGAGATACATGTACCCCAATGTTCATCACAGCACTGTTTATAATAGCCAGGACATGGAAGCAACCTAGATGTCCATCAGCAGACGAATGGATAAGAAAGCTGTGGTACATATACACAATGGAATATTACTCAGCCATTAAAAAGAATACATTTGAATCAGTTCTAATGAGGTGGATGAAACTGGAACCTATTATAAAGGGTGAAATAAGCCAGAAAGAAAAACACCAATACAGTATACTAATGCATATGTATGGAGTTTAGAAAGAAGGTAACGATAACCCTGTATGTGAGACAGCAAAAGAGACACAGATGTATTGAACAGTCTTTTGGACTATGTGGGAGAGGGCGAGGGTAGGATGATTTGGGAGAATGGTATTGAAACGTGTAAAATATCACATGTGAAATGAATTGCCAGTCCAGGTTTGATGCATGATACAGGGTGCTTGGGGCTGTTGCACTGGGATGTCCCAGAGGGATGGGATGGGGAGGGAGGTGGGAGAGGGGTTCAGAATGGGGAACACATGTACACTCATGGTGGATTCAAGTCAATGTATTGCAAAACCAAGATAATATTGTAAAGTAAAATAAATAAATTAATTAATTAAAAAAATAAAAGCCCTTAATAATAATGGTGTCCCACAATTACATACCACTTGGTTTATGCTAGGGACAGAGAAGTTGAGAAAATAATATAAATGAGGGAGGTAGTTATAATGATCAATGAAATCAATGATCAGTGCCTATTCAGCATAACTGAAATCCAGAGTGGATCACTTTTTAATATCATACTCCACAATGTGACAAAATTCGGTTGTCATAATTATGATAATCAGTAGTTACTATTATTTTCCAGGTCTATTCTTTAGCTGTCAAACAAAACATAATGATTAAAAAGGATTAATTTCAACATTAAGAAGTGAATCAAATTCAGTGAAATATTTCCTATGTAAGCCAAAATTTACTGTTACCAATTACATTACACTTTAATCTCCTTTGCTGTTTTAAAATTTAAGCACATACGCACACATATTCAAATTCCAGTGGATTGCAAAAAATGGGAATAGAAGTAACTCAAGCTCTGTCTCTTTGTCTTTAATGTCAATATAATCTTAATGATTATTCTAAATTTATACTTAAGTACAAGAATATATGATACCACAGGGTTTGGAGATATAAGAAGAGAGCTCTTCCTAAAAGAAAGCTTGAATGATTCTGAACCTTAAGAATTTTCTCTGGAAATGAACACGTATGACTGAATCCACATGTGGCAATAGTGGGCTGAATAACTTGGAAATTCTCAATTAATTTTATATAAAATAAACTGTTCACTAAAATCTAGGTAATACATACATGTTGATTTTATTAAAACTGGATATTAAGCGCAGTTATATAGAGTTTGTACTAGCAAAAATTTTAGAGGAAAAATATTACTGACATTGTTTAGAACTGACAATAATGAAAAAAAATTGATTTAAAATCAGTTTCGTCATTGTTTAAACATTATCGACAGACAATGTATCCCTTACTTTCTTTCCCACAGGGCAGACCGTTTTACTACTATGACCTTTGAAAACCACTCTCAAGGATAACATACATGGTTCTATTTTTAGGTAATTGTCTTTGTGACATTGCCTTCAAATAAAATACAGAATACAGAAACTGAAATGGTTAATGGAATGTACATGTTCAAAAGTTCCCCAGATAAATCCTATGCACAATAAAAGCTTGAAACCTACTAGACCTAAGAATGGAAAAAAGAGAGCCAGGAAGGAAGGTTCAGAGGGGTATCAGGAGAACTAGAAGAATCCAAGGAAAATATCATGCACCCTACCCCATCAAAATTCTGCTTGACTCTCTGATTTGGTTTGGCTAACAGACATAAATACAAGTGAGATGGGTTACTTTGGGGCAGTAGGTTTAAAAGTAGGATATATGTCATCATATTCTGTTTTTCCTCCACCATAATGACTGGTAACCCAACATAGGTTGCTCCATTAGCCTGGATTCTGAATTGTGATGATGTAGAGAGGAAACTGCTTTTGTATGTGATGACCAAATACCCTATTATGCGACGTGGGGGTTGTTCATTACTGCAGCATAAACCAACACTTTTTGATTGATATAAATTACTTTAAGAAGAATAGAGTAAGAAAAAAAATTCACTTTTATAACAAAGTTCAAATAAGGTAAAAAAGATGGAAGACTGTCTAATGAATTTGTTGGTGAGAAGGTGAATGGTGTGTTAGCAAGAGCAGTTTCAGTAGAGTGATGGGAGGATAAGTCAGGAAGATAATTGTCCTGCAAATCATCAGTACCCCGTGGATATTCTTTGACGTGCAAACAGAAAAGCACCTCCAGGTCTCATCTTGCTCATTTCACATGGCAGTTCAAATTGGAAGTATATGAATTTGAATTACAAAGCTATATCCTCCAGAGAAAATTAAAAAATAATGATATTGCTAACAACATTATGTTAAATGCTCAAACACCATCAGTTTTTATTTTTATCAACTTTATGAAAAAAGAAAAACTTAGCAGTCCTTTAAATAAATGTTTACCTCAGAATTTTTTAAACTGTGAATCTGATGTTGGGGAGCGGGAGGAGGGGGATTTCAGACTTAGCAAAAATGAAGAAACAGATGACTAAATGAATTGGCAAAGGACTCCTGAGATGGCAAAATTTACTGAAGACATCGTATGACTGATCCTTTCCTCTTGCTATTTAATATCTAACTACTCAATTAATACGCATTGCATTCTGATTTCTGTCATCTCTCTGGAATTATTCTTGGTTCTTCCTTGTAAATAAACTTAACTGACCACAAGATTCATGACAGATACTGTCTCTTAAAGAATAGTCCAAATCTTAAAAATAATCAGTCTTATTTTGAGCCTGATACAATTTCAACTATCAAGCTTGCCCATAATCATGGTGCTAGGAGGCAACAAACACTTTTAGCAGAAAAGATATTTTATCAAGAGCTGGGAGAACAGTTAAGAAGTTACTGAATCGAAGAGAGACATGATGGTGGCTTAGATCAGGGAGCAGTGGAAATAGTAAATGGTTGAATTATGCAGGTATTCTGAAGATAAAACCATGTTTGTTAATGCATTGGATGACGGAGAGAGACAGAGAAATACACACATGCACACAAACACACACACAGAGTCAAAAATAAATTCAAAATTCTGGTTATCATTTTCATTTTTGGTTTGTTCATTTTGCTTTGTATTTTGTTCTTTTGAGCCATTGGAAGATAGTCATTGCTGTTTAACGAGTTGAGGAAGATTTTCTATAATCTCCTCACAGTCTATGAATTCATCTGTATGTACATGATTGTGTTCTATTTTTTATACTAATGAAAAATACCATGAAAAAACCATATTCGGGATCATACTTTATTTTTCTCTTTAAGTGTATCTTGGAATTTTCCCCAAATTATTGTGTATAAAGGTATTGCACTCATTTTACTGGCTGTACAGACAGTCATAAGCTATTGATATTATTTGTGTATTCACCATTTTTATCTTAGAGTTTTAACTATTTTCCTTAATTGCACTTTTTGGATTTCTAGTTTTTTTTTTTTTTTTTTACTAGTATAAAAAATGCTAAGGTGAACATTCATGTACATATACCTTGACATACATGGAGAAAGAATCTGTAGGATGAATCCTTAGCATCAGAAATTCTAGGTCAAGGTTCTGTTAATTTAAAATTTGGATAAATATTGCACTTTGACTTTGTTAACTTACACTCCAAGAAGCCATGTGAAAGATTCTTTCTGATGCCTTTATCAAGATGCCATCACTTCCCTTTAAATATATACGGAAAATAGTTAATTACACTTTTTTGGATTTATTTCTAGTTTTTTTTTTTTTTTTTTTACTAATATAAAAAGTATGGACCTAAAAGAAGCAGAAGACATTAAGAAGAGGTGGCAAGAATAAACAGAAGAACTGTACAAAAAAGATCATCATGACCCAGATAACAACGATGATGTGATGACTCACCTAGAGCCAGACATTCTGTAACGTGAAGTCAAGTGGGCCTTAGAAAGCATCACTACAAACAAAGCTAGTGGAAGTGATGGAATTCCAGTAGAGCTATTTCAAATCCTGAAAGATGATGCTGTCAAAGTGCTGCACTCAACATGCCAGCAAATTTGGAAAACTCAGCAGTGGCCACAGCACTGGAAAAGGTCAGTTTTCATTCCAACCCCAAAGAAAAGTAATGCCAAAGAATGCTCAAACTACCACACAATTGCACTCATCTCACACTCTAGTAAAGTCATGCTCAAAATGCTCCAAGCCAGGCTTCAGCAATACGTGAACCGTGAACTTTCTGATGTTCAAGCTGGTTTTAGAAAAGGCAGAGGAATCAGAGATCAAATTGCCAACATCTGCTGGGTCATGGAAAAAGCAAGAGAGTTCCAGAAAAACACCTATTTCTGCTTTATTGACTATGCCAAAGCCTTTGACTGTGTGGATCACAATAAACTGTGGAAAATTCTGAAAGAGATGGGAATACCAGACCACTTGACCTGCCTCTTGAGAAATCTGTATGCAGGTCAAGAAGCCACAGTGAGAACTGGACGTGGAACAACAGATTGGTTCCAAATAGGAAAAGGCATACATCAAGGCTGTATATTGTCACCCTGCTTATTTAACTTCTATGCAGAGTACATCATGAGAAACACTGGGCTGGAGGAAGCACAAGCTAGAGTCAAGATTGCTGGGAAGAATATCAGTAACCCCAGATGTGCAGACGACACCACCTTTATGACAGAAAGTGAAGAGGAACTAAAAATCCTCTTGATGAAAGTGAAAGTGGAGAGTGAAAATGTTGGCTTAAAGCTCAAGATTCAGAAAACGAAGATCACGGCATCTGGTCCCATCATTTCATGAGAAATGGATGGGGAAACAGTGGAAACAGTGTCTGACTTAATTTTGGGGGGCTCGAAAATCACTGCAGATGGTGATTGCAGCCATGAAATTAAAAGACGCTTACTCCTTGGAAGGAAAGTTATGACCAACCTAGATAGCATATTTAAAAGTAGAGACATTTCTTTGAGAACAAAGGTCCATCTAGTCAAGGCTATGGTTTTTCCAGTGGTCATGTATGGATGTGAGAGTTGGACTGTGAAGAAGGCTGAGCACCGAAGAATTGATGCTTTTGAACTGTGGTGCTGGAGAAGACTCTTGAGAGTCCCTTGGACTGCAAGGACATCCAACCAGTCCATTCTGAAGGAGATCAGCCCTGGGTGTTCATTGGAAGGACTGATGTTGAAGCTGAAACTCCAGTACTTTGGCCACCTCATGCGAAGAGTTGACTCATTGGAAAAGACTCTGATGCTGGGAAGGATTGGGGGCAGGAGAAGAAGGGGCGACAGAGGATGAGATGACTGGATGGCATCAC
Source organism: Oryx dammah (assembly GCF_014754425.2). Classification (NCBI taxonomy): domain Eukaryota; kingdom Metazoa; phylum Chordata; class Mammalia; order Artiodactyla; family Bovidae; genus Oryx; species Oryx dammah. Next base: position 129,941,001 of record NW_024070186.1, on the reverse strand, counting down.
CATCTATGGACATGGGTTTGGGTGGACTCCTAGAGTTGGTGACAGACAGGGAGGCCTGACGTGCTGCAATCCATGGGGTTGCAAATAGTCGGACATGACTGAGGAACTGAACTGAAATGAATTTCTGAAGAAGAGTAAAAGACTACAGAAATGTAAATTTGGCACACAGTAAAAGAATAGAGATAACAAGTGAGAAATAAATATGCAGGACTGACAGCTATTGTGCACAGTCTGAAAAACATATATGAATATGCATTTCAATTGTGCATCCCGTCATCATTTAAGGGTAGTACTAGTGCTAAGAGTCGGACATGACTGAGTGACTTCACTTTCACTTTTCACTTTCATGCATTGGAGAAGGAAATGGCAACCCACTCCAGTGTTCTTGCCTGGAGAATCCCAGGGACAGCAGAGCCTGGTGGGCTGCCCTCTATGGGGTCGCACAGAGTTGGACACGACTGAAGCAACTTAGCAGAACAGAGAGAGTGGTAAAGAACCCACTTGCCAATGCAGGCGATGCAAGAGACCTGGGTTTGGTCTCTGGGTCAAGAAGATCCCCTGGAGGAAATGCCACTCCAATCCAGTATTATTGCCTGGAAATTTCCATGGACAGAGGAGCCTGGTGGGCTAGTCCATGGGGTCACAAAGAGTCAGACATGATTGAGCACCAGCATCTCTGATCATCACCATTTATCTAAATATGTGATCAAATAGAAAAACTCAGCATGTGATCTTAGTATTTTTCAATATTTTATATTGGCGTATAGCTGATTAACACTGCTGTGTTAGTTTCAGGTATACAGAAAGTGATTCAGTTATGCATATATTTATGTATCTCTTCTTTTTCACATTCTTTTCCCTTTTAGATTGTTACATAATATTGAGTAGAATTTCCTGTGCTAAACAGTAGGTACTTATTGGTTATTCATTTTAAATACAGCAGTGTGTACATGTCAATCCCAAACTCTAAGCTTTGTACTCTTGCAAAAGAATTACAACTTTCATTTCAGGCCCATAGAGAAATGCATAGTATTGAGTATTTTCCTTCTAAAGGCTCCACAAACTCCTTACCTTCAGAGTATGATATATAGCTAAAATTTAACATACTTGAAGTGAATTTAGAGACATTTGTACATTTTTGGCAGTTGGAAGAATTCATTTAAAATAGTCTGTCTATTCTGGCTTGACTCATTCTTACTGTGGTGGCTTATTTCACTTCTTGGGATGAGAGGCAGCTAAATTAGACAAGAAGGAATTTTCTTATGAATATAAATCTAGTGCTTTATACTTTTAGGAATGTAATACAGCCTAAAACCAAAACCATATTAAAATATTCCCATCTGTATTATAGATCACATATATAGAACTATAGAAATTAATAAAATTTGTGTTAACTGTTATAAAATGATAATGAAACGTCTTATAAGGTGATAGAGAGGTTAAAAATGTTCTCATTTCCCTTTCACCTAATTTCAAGATGTCTTATTGATCTCAGTTACACTTGAGTTCTTAAGATATTTCTAAAACATTTAAATCTATGTTATATTTATTAAATAGAAATTGTTAAAAGAAATTGTTAAAACTCAGGTCTCCTGCATTGCAGGCAGATTCTATACTAACTGAACCACAGGGGAAGACCAAGAATCCTGGAGTGGGTAGCCTATCCCTTCTCCAGCAGATCTCTCTGACCCAGGAATTGAATCGGGGTCTCCTGCGTTGCAGGTGGATTCTTTACCAACTGAGCTATCAGGGAAGCCCTAAGTCTATCTTATATTTATTAAATAGAAATTATTAAAAGCATATGAAAATAGTAATTCTCACTAAGAGAAATAGAAATTTTATTTTTCTCTTGATGATTGAATACCTAGAATCTAATAAAATATAGTTTCAATTTTAGATCATCATCAAAAGGAAAGCTGATGCTATTTAGGCTAATTATACATGTAGACATTATAAGTAATCTACAAATTTTAAATATCACGCTTGGTGCTTTATGTAAGTAGGACAGAGGAGTAATGAAGTACTGCCTTGATCTTACATTTATTTTGGAGAAGTAAAGATTAACATTAAGAAGAGCATGTGTGTATGCTCAGTTGTATCTACCCCTTTGCAACCCTGTGGACTGTAGCCCGCCAGGCTCCTCTGCCCATGGGATTCTCCAGGCAAGAATAATGGAGTGAGTTGCCAACTCCTTCTCTAGGGGTTCTCCCCACTCCAGGGTCACCCCCACCTCTCTTGTATCTCCTGCATTGGCAGGCAGATTCTTTACCAACTGCACCACTTTGGGAAGTCCAGAGATGGAATTCATTGCTTTACTCTGTAGCATAGGCCCATCAGTGGACTGGAATTCATGAATCCTTTTCAAAAGCCTTACCCAGTAGATCTCTGAGCTAGCCGTTACCACTGTATTCCTGTTTTCACAGCCATTCTCGGGTTTGGCAGTGGACTGTAGCCCACTAGGGCATTCTCAGTTTTGTTCTAGACTTTCCATGGAAAAGAAGAGATTGTTTTCAAAGACATTGCATCATCCCCCTGCTCCTGCCTACAATTTCTTATCAGGGTTTATCCTCTAGTTAATTTTAAGGCTTTGGGGAAGGTGGACATGGACTTTCCTTAAAAGAAAACTGGACAATTTTATTATAAGTATGCTTGAGTCCAGACAATCTGAAAAACACTGGGGGCCAGAATGGGAAAGAAACATTTGTCCAGGAAAAAAGACAAGGTTTGACTGTCACATTGTAGAATGGGAAAGGACTTATGCAGAGCAATTGCACACATAGCAGACAGGATGTGATTCAGATTGTTTTGTTCCCTTGTGTGAGCGCGTGTGTGTGTGCGCGCGTGTGTGTGTAAGTCTCTTCAGCATGTTTGACTCTTTGCAACCCTGTGAACAGTTGCCCACTAGGCTCTTCTGTCCATGGGATTCTTCAGGTAAGACACTGGAGTGGATTGCCATGCTCTCCCCCAGATCTTCCCTCTCCAGGGACTAAATCTGCATCTCTTGCCTCCTACATTGGCAGGCAGGTTCTCTACCCCTAGCACCACCTGGACAGCCTGCTTTGTTCCCTTATTTCTTTTCAAAATGCAACTTAGATGTAGACATATTTTATTTTGGTTCCAAAAATCGAGGTCAATTTTTGAGAATTAGCCTTTGAAAACTGATCTCAATTTAACAAATCTTACTTTAAAGAGCTGAAATATGGATGTAATAGACATTAATAAAAAGACAGACACAATCAACAATAGAAGCATAGCATAAGCAGAAATCTGTGGTCAAAGCCTACACAAAGCCATATTTATAAACTCCAATACTTTGGCCACCTGATGTGAAGAGCAGACTCATTAGAAAAGACCCTGATGCTGGGAAAGATTGAAGGCAGGAGGATAAGGGGATAACAAAGGATGAGATGGTTGGATGGCATCACCGACTCAATGGACATGAGTTTGAGCACGCTCTGGGAGATGGTGAAGGACAGGGAAGCCTGGGATGCTGTAGTCCATGGGGTCACAAAGAGCTGGACATGACTGAGCAACTGAACAACAACAATAAACATATATACAAACTCTGTTATACTAATTTAAAAAGTGAAGCAGATATACAAGTAGGTAATTTCTAAATTGCTTATTTAATTTGAGAGAGAAGCCTTTAATTTATACAGTATGGGCATCATCTAAATAGAAAATCTGGATTCTTCATGGATTTGAATTTTAAAAACAATTTCTGATTTGAAAAATGGGACTAGTGCTAGATTTTCCATTGAGAGGTGAAAGTGGGCTTTTGTTTTAAGTAATACAATTCATGTGTTCTTTAAAAACAAAACAAAACATGAGTGCTGAACACAAACCTTTGACTAATTGTGTGGCATGTGGGTTCTGTTTATGGAAAACAAACTCATTTCCACTTGCAATTTTAGTATTGTATGGTTAGATTAATCATTTGCCAAGTCAGTTTAAAACTACATCTTAAAGACCAATGTGTTGATTCACTAAGCTATATATTATTTAAATACTAATCAAGATGTCAGTGAATGTTTTCAGTGTTGTGTATAAAAGCATTGCTTAAGACTCATGAGCAAAAACACTATTAAACAAGAATGTACCTATAAATCTATTCTTAATTCATTTTTAGACATTTTCCTTCTCACATCCATCTAAATCCTTACATTCTGTTACACAGAATTCTGGCTACAATTATATAGCCATCAGTTTTAGAAAACATGAACTATTTATATTAAGATTTTTCTTTATCCTGATCAGTCTGTGGAAAAAAGAATAGTTCTAATTTACATGAAACTATCATAATAAAATATTTTTGCTGTTTTCACATAGGAGTTCTTGATAAAGCATGGCAAATTAATTTGCACACTATCCAGAAAGCAGAGGCCAGTTGCCTTCCCCTCAGTATACTAGAAGAGTTACTCACTAAAAAGAGAAGATAATAAATTGGGAAGAAAATGGTTTGATGACTGAGAACTAAAAAGGATATCTGTTCATTCTCATATTCTTCTGTGACAACATAGATGAGATTTATAGGCTGAGGAATGACCCATGTGTCAGCTTACTTTCCAATCTTACAGGCTTCTACAATTGTGGACAGGTCAATATGTAAATGCCTTACTTTTTGTTATCCTTCTGTTGAACTGGGTTGCCGGATATGGCTTTATTAGAGACAATAATCCTTGTATGGAATTTTAATAGATAGAGAATATTGTCAAATTCTAAGAGAAATTTTAGGAGCAATACTTTCAACACTGGGTTCTTATTGCCATTGTCTTGCTGTGACCACATTGATGACATGATATATTAGGCATGCTGAAAAAGAACCATGATATTGACATATGGGAGGAATATTCTCAGGGGCTGTCTGTCTCAGTGTAGATTATTTACCCTTAAAGCGAAACACACATGGTCCTGGCCTATGCCTGTTAAGCATTTACTGAATCTAGACGACAAAGGTTACACCCAGTGGGAATAAATTTCTAAACTATGTAGCATGACTATATATAAGAAACAGATGAAATATTTTATGTGGTCTTAGAACAGATTACACAGTGTTCTATATAGTTGTTAACATATTGTAAAGTGGAAATATAGTACATTAGAAAGAATAACTTTGTTTTTAGGAAGCCATAGAAGAGTCCTTGGCTTCCTTTTAAATTAACTAATGAATCATTCCATATATATTTCTCCATATTTCATACTTTTTTTCATATCATCACTGTCCAAAATGGCAACCACAGATGGACAAAGGTAAAATAAAATGTCTTACAATTTTTGCCTCCATAAATGTTCCTTAAAAATCACTATGAAATTTCTCCACAGTAATGGACAATCAATCTACTACATTTTCTCTACATAGATGATTATTCATTATAAGAAAACATTAAGAAATTTCCTTATAATATGTGGCTAATTCTTTTATATGAGAGAAAGAAAACATAAACACTAGACAATTCTTGTTTTTGCTTTCAGGAACTAATCTTTCTCTTAACTTTAAAAAAGTTTACTTAACATTTTCATTAAAAATGCTCTTGTGCTACAAATACTAAAGAAACATACTTTTTCTCTCTCTAAATAGTTTTATTCTTTTCAAGGCATACTTGCATTTTTTAAATTTGTTTTTGATTCAATTTAATAATTGAAACTCTCAGTACCAAACACTGCTTTATGTGCTGGACAGATCAAAAAATGAATAAGACCAAGCTTTATCCCAGAGGTGCAACAATTTAGGGAGTGGAAAGTAGACAAATAGGTAAATTAACAATTATGTGATCTGTGTTATAAACAAGAAGTACCTAAATGCCTTGTAAGAGGCAACTCAAGATTTGTTGGAGCAAGTCAGGTAATCTCTCAGATGAGGTGATGTTGAGATTGATTTGAAAAGGCTATTTTCAATCAGAAACTAGAGGAGAGAAGGAATAGAAGTTTGAAAATGTATACTGAGTATCTGCCTTGGTTTTTAGAGAAGGAAATGGCAACCCACTCCGGTATTCTTGCCTGGGAAATCCCATGGACAGAGGAGCTTGGGGGACTATGGTTCATGGGGTCACAAGAGTCAGACATAACGACCAAACCACTACTACCACTATATTATAACTACTTTTGAAGACTATGGCATGTTTCATTATTTAAACATGAGAACTCACAATTTTTGTCATCAGATGTTATGCACATATTTCACACAGTGAAATATGATTTATGGAGATAATATTAAGGTAGGTGTTGGCAGACTAAATATAAACATTTGTGTGTGCACACACACACACACACATATATATATATATATCATCTAGCTGTTCATGATCCTAAAACTCAATTATTTTGTGTGATACCACGATTTACAAAAAGTGTATATATTTGCTTATTCTGATAGTCAAATTTTTATATCTATATATCTCACATGTATTCATATATGTTTGATATTTCACCCATAGTTCCTTGCTCACAGCTCCCAAAATCCTTGAAATTTCCTAAGTATGGAGAGTGATAAGGGCATTTTATTCTGTTAATGAGATGAATTTTGGAAAGCACCTAAGGATAGTTGCTGGTTGTTAGGAAAATAAACTTTGTGATTAGAGGGCTGGAATGATGAGTCCTACCACCTAATTTCTGGTGAAGAGAGAAGGGCTTGGGTTAAATCAATTCCCATTGGCCAAAGATTTAGTCAGTCATGACTATGCAATGAAACCTGTATAAAAAATGGAAAAAAGCAGCTTATTGGACCCTTCTTGGAGTGCTTCCTCTTCAGGCAACCAGAACGCTTGGGAGCAGACTTCACAAGGACAGAAGTTCCTCTGTTCAAGACCTCGCTCTGTATACCTCTTCATCTGGCTGTTGATTCTTAACATTTAATATTCTTTTATAATTAAGCAGCAATCGAGTGAGTAAATGCCCTGAATTCTGTGAGCCATTCTAATAATTAATCAGACTCCAGAAGGGAGTCAGGCAGATGCACAGGTAACAACCAAGCTTGCAACTGGCATCTGGAGTTCAGGATTGTCTTGAGGGGCTGAGCACGTTACCTGTGGAACCTGAGTCTGTTTCTAGGTAAATAGTGTCAGAATTGTCTTGAGGGGCTGAGCACGTT
>NW_024070186.1:129789943-129933904 GCF_014754425.2 Oryx dammah | reverse complement strand
TACCTGTGGAACCTGAGTCTATTTCTAGGTAAATAGTGTCAGAATTGAGTTGAATTCTTGGATACCCTGCTGGCATCCTAGAACTGCTTATTAGTATGGAAAAGCTTATACACACACACACACACACACACACACACACTTGTATACACATGTTTGAATTGGATCCAGGTACCCTTTGGACTACTCTAACTCCAAAAAGATCTCTTAAATATTTTTCTAAATGGGCATCATCATATTCTGGAGGTGGAGAGGGGAAATAACTCAGTTGCATGTATTTTTTAATCTCTCCCAGCAGAAGATGGGAATGAATTGGAAAGAGGTAAGTAAATTCGATGGCAGGTGTACTAAGCCTAAGATTTACTGAATGCCTATTAACTGTCAGGCACTGTACTGGATACTTTATGATTTCAGTTAATGTTCACACTTTTTGAGACATTTTTCCCTTTCATAGAGAAGTTAAGTGATTTTTCCAGAGTCACTCACTGATAGTATAATCCATTTAAACAGAAGCCTGTCTCATTCAAATCTTATTCTTTCTTTCCTAAACCACATTTCTACTTTTTTTCTGCATAGTTTTCAACAGGACAGAAAGAAGAGTGAATAGCTTAAAAGCTGAGTTTAAGGACAGTAATAGCTGGCCCCAAAGCACAATAATCAATAACAAAAGTATAAACAATGAACAAATCTCCTTCAGAGGAATAATAGTATGAATTCACATGATCCTATCTAAATTAAGTCTAACTTTTGCATCATAGCTGAAATAATTGATATTAAGTGACAATATGTGTTCACTAATTCTTCAAACATCCATCTGAAATCATGTTATAGGGATTTGGGGCTTTTGTGGTCATCTGATCCTTATGTATTCTGGGAAGGTCTGTAATAAAGATACTTCCTGGATTTAAGCAGAAGGGCCATCTGAAGGGAAGACTTGGAGATAAGACGATTGTTTGAACTCCTAATTAACAGATGGGTCCCTTTGAAAAGAAGCTCCGGGCACCACTGTTTTGTTCTTGAACAGAAGAAAGATTTCTTCTAGAATAATCCATAATTTACAGGATTTTGAGAGCTGTTTGGATAAATGGAAGGCTATTAGCACCTATGGCAAAGAAGCGGGTGGTGGGGGTCCTCTTTTTGTAATCAGGCACCATGCCAGTCTAGCAGATGGTCAGAGGTATATATAGAAGATGCTCGTGTATTAGGCCGATTGAGTGGCTTCCAGGGCAATGGAAGAAACAGCCTCACCGTGATTGGAAATCAGAACTCATTTTTAAAACACAGACATAGCTACTCTGGCACCTGAGAACGCTTTGGAGAATTGAAATCAATAGAGCACATAAGAAAGAGGCCTAATGACATTCATGAGTTAAAAGACAAATTTGTTGGCTAAGCTGTGTTTGGGGACAAATGTAGCAGCAAATGGGTTCTGCCAAATCCCATGAGTAGACAGTGCAAACTCTGTTAGCAATTCATGACTCAGGACCCATGTCTTCATGGGAGTCATTGTAAATAAGATTTTACATTTGTAAAGATGATGTTCTATAATGATAATCTGAGGAAGTTGCTGCACAATTAGATTTAACTGAATTAATAATGAATCTGCCACCTGCCTAGAGGTTGCCTCTCCTCCCAGAGTCTCTGAGTTCTTCCCTGTTTTTTTTTTTTTCTGCCCAGGAGCTCCACATTACTCTGCTTGCTTCTGCTTAAGGCCCTGATCCTCACAGTTCTTCTTTAGGGTTTTACTCTTGGCAAAGCCCCGCTAACCTGAGAATCACAAGAATCTGAAAGAAGAGAAAAAGCTTCAGTATGTGTGTATTTTAAAGGTGGAGATCTACAAACAGTGTAAGATCAAGAATGGTAAGTAGTCCCATAACATCTAGGCTGTACTGACACCAGAAATATTTAGGGGATTCAGTTTAGCAAGATTTCTGAGTAATGCTTATTTGCTTGAATCTAAACATTTTAGAGGAGTACAGATAGTCATGTCAGGATTTAAGTTTTAAAGCATGATTGGATGAAATGTCAATAAATGCAAATGAGTTTTGTAAAACAAATTTCATGTGAACCAATATATTGCTTGGCTCACAGAGTCTGCATTTAATTGAGGTTGATCTCATTATACTCTAGGGGATGGAGTCAGAGCTTTGACCTACTAACTTCAATACAATTATTTAATCTTTTTTCAGTACTAAAGTTGATCTGTGTGTGCGTGTGTGTATGCATATGTATACATGTTTATATTCTAATTGTCTACAAAAGAAATAAAATACAATAGATAATATTTTAACATTTACTCCTCAGAAATTAGTACTTTTCATATGATAGTGTATAATGTCAGTTAAAAAAAATAGATACCATTTCAGATGCAATGCATGGAAAATTTTGTAACATAGGTAATTTTCTTGTCTTTTAATTATTTCCAAACTTACCAATTTTCAGCTTAGAGAATGTATTTTACCTGTTGTGACTTAAAATAGTGTCAGGCTTATGTGATGTAACCACAGCTCAAATTATCAGCAGGAAGCTCCAAAAGTCAAAGATTTTCAATATAAGAGTGGAATCAAGCTGACTAAATATCCTAAATTGTAACCGTAAAACACCTAGACAAGGCAAATATGCTATTTAGCACTATGAGAAGCAATCACTGGATATCCCAAATACTCTGCTTGCCAATTTTTATGAATCACTTTCATTTGTAACTCTTATAAGGATAAAAAATATTATTGAAATTACAGTTACAAATCTGTGGCAATGAATGGTTGACAAAAATAAATTTCAAACAAGGAGTTGGCAGGCCCTTAGCAAAAAAAATTTTTTTTGCCTCACTTAGATAAAACTTCTATCCTTAGGACTTATTACTGAAAAAATGTCACTAACACAGATATGTGTATGCAAAGAGAAAAGCTTATTAAAGTTACTGGTACTATTTTGCTTTTATAAATTGTTAGATATTTTTCATTATTTATGTTTTATTTTCTGGTTTTCTTTCAAGGAGCTTTTTATAATTCTTCTAATTAAGAATGGTTAAGTATATCTATTCATAAAATTAGTAGCAGTAAATCCCTAGTGACCTGGGAGGCATTTGATGATAAATTAAGAGGATATGAAAAAGTAAATTATCAAAGAGTTTGAAGAAGCTATCCTAACATTAATTCAAAACCAGAAGATAGTGAGAGATTCAGCCAAATTATTTGATATGTAATGAAAAAAAATGCACATGTTTGAGTGAATTTAACTAAAAGCAAACAAATCTAATTAAATCTAAGTATATTGGTGCATCAGTTCAGTTCAGTTCAGTCGTTCAGCTGAGTCGGACTTTTGCGATCCCATGGACTGCAGCACGCCAGGCTTCACTGTCCATCACCAACACACGGAGCTTACTCAAACTCATGTCCATTGATTCAGTGATGCCATCCAATCATTTTGTCCTCTGTCATCCCTTTCTCTTCTTGCCTTCAATCTTTCCTAGCATCAGGGTCTTTTCGAATGAGTCACGTTTTCATATCAGGTGGCCAAAGTATTGGAGTTTCAGCTTCAGCATCAGTATTTCCGATGAATATTCAGGATTGATTTCCTTTAGGATGGACTGGTTAGAGCTCCTTGCAGTCCAAGGGACTCTCAAGAGTCTTCTCCAACACCACAGTTCAAAAGCATCAATTCTTCAGCATTCAGCTTTCTTTATGGTCCAACTCTCACATCCATACATGACTACTTTAAAAATCATAGCTTTGACTAGATGGACCTTTGTTGCAAAGTAATGTCTCTGCTTTTTAGTATGCTGTCTAGATTGGTCATAACTTTTCTTCCAAGGAACCAGTCTTTTAATTTCACGGCCGCAGTCACCATCTACACTGATTTTGGAGCCCCACAAAATAAAGTCTGTCACTGTTTCTGTTGTTCCCCATCTATTTGCCATGAAGTGATGGGACTGGGTGCCATGATCTTTGTTTTTTGAATGTTGAGTTTTAAGCCAATGTTTCACTCTCCTCTTTCACTTTTATCAAGAGGCTCTTTAGTTTTTCTTTGCTTCTACCATAAGGGTGGTACCATCTGCATATCTGAGGTTATCGATATTTCTCCCAGCAATCTTGATTCCAGCCTGTGCTTCATCCAGCCTGGCATTTTGCATGATGTACTCTGCATATAAGTTAAATAAGTAGGGTGACAATATACAGCCTTGACATACTCTTTTCCTGATTTGAGACCAGTCTGTTGTTCCATGTCTAGTTCTAACTGTTGCTTTTTTACCTGCATACAGATTCCTCAGGAAGCAGGTCTGTTTTTCTGGTATTCTCATCTCGAAGAATTTTCCACAGTCTGTTGTGATCCACACAGTTAAAGACTTTGGTGTAGTCAATAAAGACGGGAGCCTGGTAGGCTACATACAGTCCATGGGGTTGCTAAGAGTCAGACATGACTGAGTGACTTCACTTTCACTTTTCACTTTCATGCATTGGAGAAGGAAATGGCAACCCACTCCAGTATTCTTGCCTGGAGAATCCCAGGGACAGAGGAGCCTGTTTGGCTGCCGTCTATGCGTCGCACAGAGTCGGACACAACTGATGTGACTTAGCAGCAGCAGCAGCAGCAAATGTTTTTCTGGAACTCTCTTGCTTCCTTGATGATCCAACGAATATTGGCAATTTGATGTCTGGTTCCTCTGCCTTTTCTAAAACCAGCTTGAACATCTGGGAAGTTCTTGGCTCACGTACTGTTGAAGCCTGGCTTGGAGAATTTTGAGCATTACTTTACTACCATGTGAGATGAGTGCAATTGTGCAGTAGCTTGAACATTCTTTGTCATTGCCTTTCTTTGGGATTGGAATGAAAACTGACTTTTCCAGTCCTGTGGCCACTGCTGAGTTGTCCAAATTTGCTGGCATATTGAGTGCAGCACTTTCACACCATCATCTTTTAGGATTTGAAGTAGCTCAACTGGAATTCCATCACCTCCACTAGCTTTCTTTGTAGTGATGCTTCCTAAGGCCCACTTGACTTCACACTCCAGGATATCCGGCTCTAGGTAAGTGATCACACCATCATAGTTAACTGGGTCATTAAGATCTTTTTTGTATAGTTATTCTGTGTATTCTTGCCACTTCTTAATATCTTCTGCTTCTGTTAGGTCCATACTCTTTCTGTTCTTTATCAAGCCCATCTTTGCATGAAATTTTCACTTGGTATCTCTAATTTTCTTGCAGAGATCTCTAGTCTTTCCCATTCTATTGCTTTCCTCTTTTTCTTTGCATTGATTACTGAGGAAGGCTTTCTTCTCTCTCCGCGCTATTCTTTAGAACTCTGAATTCAAATGAGTGTATCTTTCTTTTTCTCCTTTGCCTTTAGCTTCTCTGCTTTTCTCAGCTATTTGTACGACCTCCTCAGACAACCATTTTGCCTTTTTGCATTTCTTTTTCTTGGGGATAGTCTTGATTCCTGTCTCCTGTACAATGTCACGAACCTCTGTCCATAGCTCTTCAGGCACTATGTCTTTGAGATCTAATCCCTTGAATCTGTTTGTCACTTCCATTGTATAATCATAATGGATTTAATCTAATTATATTTGTGCATGGTTTGCATATACTAGTAGCAGTTTATTAGACTTCACAATGTTAAGCTTTCATATTTGAGTATACATCAAACAAAATTGAACATCAGAAGATAAAAGAAAGGTGACACAGCTGAAAAAATAAATATGGACTAATGCTCAAACAGGAATGAACTACTAGTATTAATATGTTCATAGGTAGAAATTAGACCCTGGTCTTAGGTCCTTTTTGCACTATTGTCTGATGATTGGTGATTTCTAGGAGTGCCCACATATGTTGGAAATTATCTCCAGTTGAAAGGCAGTAATTACTGTAATAAACAACGGCTGACCTTAGTTTAAACAAATGGATGCTTTTTGTTGAGTAAGCAGTTTACAAGTACAAATAGCCCTATAAATTTGCTAATGGTCTTCCATCTTTATATATTTCCCTTGACGTCCACCAAACAACAACAAATAGTAAGCTCAAAATAGAAATTCATTACTTCTCCTAATAATATGAAATATCTGCTGCTGCTGCTGCTAAGTCGCTTCAGTCGTGTCCGACTCAGGGCGACCCCATACACGGCAGCCCATCAGGCTCCCCCGTCCCTGGGATTCTCCAGGCAAGAACACCGGAGTGGGTTGCCATTTCCTTCTCCAATGCATGAAAGTGAAAAGTGAAAGTGAAGTCGCTCAGTCGCGACCCCATGGACTGTAGCCCACCTGGCTCCTGCGTCCATGGATTTTCCAGGCAAGAGTAGTGGAGTGGGGTGCCATCAATAGCTAGAATTATTAAATGTAAATTCTACTACTATGTCTGAAATGTCTTACTAAAAATATCATCCAAGAAAATATATATATATACACACACATACACACACAAATGCAAAATATATAATTTAAAATGGCACATAGGAAATGTGAGAATCAAGCTTCCTCTGACTTTTAATGGAAGCAAATTATTTATTCATTATTAATGAAGGTTTTTGCCTTATTGAGAGACAATAAAGGACATGAATAAATTCAATTGTACTTGAACAAATATGACATTTGGTTAGTGATTCACAATGGTTGCAAGCCTAAGACACTGGCATGAGAAGGAGGGAGCCTGCACCAGCAGTGCTATGAAATCAGTGGCTCTCTACTCTGCTGGCACATGAGAATCATCCAGTGCAGATTTTTAAACAGGAATAATCAGTGTTTCCTCTGCACTTCTGGGGTTCTGATTTATCATCCTGGAACAAGTTCTAGATATAGAAGTTTGGGCAAAAAATTACTCACTTGAAGAGTGAAACTAGGTATAGATTTTTTCCTCACAATTTTGTGGAATTCTGGATTCTCTCCTGAGGAATTCTGAACTCTTTCATTGTCCTATTATTTGAAAGATATGATAGGCAATTAAAAGCATGTATTTTAATCTAGTACTGGTTAAGTTTAACATGGAATTAGTAGGAAACTTTTAACTTGGATAACTATGGAAACAATACTGAAGAATGACATAATAGCACGAAAATGTATTCTTTCAGATTATTCTTTGTTGACAGATCCTATGTTTTTACTGGATATTATTAAAATAAAATAATAATAATGTAATTATAATGTTATATAGATTATTCCCTAAAAAGAGCAGAAATTTCGTTTAGTACCTTTGAATTATTTTTTTCTATTATTAAATTTTTAATATTAACATTTGTTGAATACATATGATGCATAGGTCACTTATTCAGTGATAGGCCTGCCCATATCATCTTTTAATTCTCACCAATCATATGTGTTAGTTCCTATTAACATTATCCCGATCCTTAGAGAGGTCACTTAGTTTAAGGTCACATTACTAGATAGATTATCTTCAGTAATATAGACACAATCCATGGTCTTGGATGGCATGACTTACAGAGCCCATCAAGACCTTGTCTATCTTATTTGAAGGACAACTGCAAAATCATATTAATGAAATCACTATAGTATCATAGTGGAAGAACAGAAGCATAGATTAATGCAACAGAACAGAGAGCTTAGAGGCAGACCCAGGCGGTTGCCGATGCAGGAGACATAAGAGATGCAGGTTTGATCCCTGGTTCAGGAAATTTCCTTGGAGGAGGGCATGGCAACCCCTCCCGTATTCTTGCCTGAAGAAATCCATGGACAGACTGGGATTCCGTAGACTGGCGGGCTACAGTCCATGGGGTCACAAAGAGTCGGGGACAACTGAAATGACTTAGCACACAAACACTCATACATATGTGGGAATTTGCTCTGTGAAAAATTGCTACCAATAGAGAAAGAGTAGATGGCTTGGGTCGATAGTATGGCGAATACTGAATTATTATACGAGGAAAAAAAACCCACCATGTAAAAAGTGGCCTTATCGTGCATTAAAATCCAAAATATGAGAGGCAATTCTTGTTCACTAAGAAAATGCAAGAGACTAGTTCAAAAGCAAAACCGTAAGACAGATCACATATGAAAACGAAGGATTTCTGTTAAAGAAATAAAACAGACAGATAACAAAAAGGAAAAGATATTTAAAATGCATAAAACCAACAAAGAACTCCTGAAAATCAACAGGGAAAAATCAATGACTGTAAGAGAAAAATGGGTAAGCTTATATTGGGCAGTTTACAGACGATGAATCCCCAAAGACTATCATGTAACAAGTGATGTTTGAACTCATTAATGTACAGAGAAATGTAAATTAAGGCATGTAATATGGTTATTCACCTGGTGGATTGGTAGTCTCATCAACTGCAGGTGCAGCTGTGGAGTGGTGGAGCTATTTTGGAATCTGGCAAATTCGGTTTACTTTAGGTGAAAAACAGTAAGTATTCTTAGACTCAGTTTGGACTGTGCATTACTAATTTTATCTAATAAATTCTATGCCAACTCTGAGTAGTAGAGAAAGAAAGCACGCTGTGTAAATTTATGTCAACATTGGTATTATTCAAATATTTATATGTGTGCATTGTTTTCTCCAACTTGAAAACGAGAATTGCAGAAGAAAGATGAAAGCGAATTGAAAAAAGTCCGAGTTAACATGTATGTGGTCGAAAGAGCACACCCTAAAGTTATACACAATTAGCCTGGAAGATGCCAGTGATTCTCGGTAATGTTAGTTATGGCCATCAGTTGGTATTTATGGAGCGCCTGCTGTGTATATGCCTCTGGAAAACATTGGTTTGTGTAGAATGGATTGCCTGTTTCTGAGGGTCTCTAGAGATTTCAGTTTGGATTCTAATTCTTACTTGTTTTGTTTTTGTTAAATCTGAAGTAAGGTAATGTATAATGGAAAGTCCTTGGTTATCCTGGAAAAATCCCATAAATTTAGCTCTAGTAACAGACATACCATTCACATAGCTAGATACCTTGTTTAAAATTAAAGCAGTTTAACAAGCTGAAAAAAAATACGGTTCTAACAATTATTTCTTTTAAAAGAAGCAAATATTCTAGTTTAAAAATAAAAAAGAACTTGCCATATGAAGGAAAAGATATTATCTTTGTTTTGCTAGTTAAGAGGTTTCTAAAAGCCTGTAAATCAGAGATTTACCATACGTACCATTTATGAGTTCCCTCTGGGAAACATAAAGCTGTATATTTTTCATTAGAATCTACTAGTGGAGCTCATTTTTATTATTGTGATGTCACATTCTTAGAGTTTCATTAAATTAGCAACATTTGTAATGAACCTTAATTGCTTCAAATAGTTTTTGTTTCAGTACACTAACATTGCTTGAGCAAATAAGACAAATCTATTTTGCTAATCTGGAACAGACTCTGAACTATGGAAAGAACTGGATTTTTATTAGCATTTTACTCATGTATTTTATGAAATTAAATCAACAAATGACTGTGTTTAGGGCATTCATTATCTTAAAAATGAATTATCTTTGCTGAGACCTAACGTCTTTAGCAAGTGCTAAATCCTTAACCCACATTCAATTTTAATTAGACTACTTCTGAGTAAGAACTCATGGAATGACACAATACATTATTAAAACTTTCATGATATTTAAGGTAGGAAAATTAAATTATAAACAGCATGCATGGATTTTTAAAAGGCACAATATAAATTAAAATATAATATGTGAACACAAAAATACAAGAAAGATAAATAGCAAGTACTGACTATCCTCAAGTTTATCTGAGTACCCAAAGCATTGAGGTTTCATAGCAAAGTGAATTTTGTTATAACAGAAAATATCCATTAGCAAATTCATCTATTATAAATATATTCCTCTTAAACATTGTTTTCCACTTGTGTCTAGAACCTGTCTCCACTCTTTTAAGTCAGTCTTTGTAGATCAGCCTCAGCTAATCCAATAATCTGAAGTACACACAATATATATCACTTGTAAAGTAAAATTGTAAATCTTACCATAGATACAGCATCTCACAAAAAAAGAGATTTCCATGAAAGTATTGTTGGAGAACTCTTGTATTACCCAAAAAAATATTGACAGATGAGGTTTTTCAGAGTAAGACCAGCTGAAGGTTTAGACTGAGAAAATCTGTTAAGTATGACAAGATGGTTGCTTCACAAAGAATAAGACAATTCTGATAATATCAAATGTGAGTGATGGATTTCAGATCTTTCTACCACACAGTATTTATCAGAGAAATTGTGTGAGATTAGGTGCTTGATTCATTATCCAAGACAGAGTTGCAAACATAGAACATATTTAACTGAGCATGACATAAATTACTTTTCTAAGTTGTGGCTTATTTTTTAAAACTCCTAATTACTTTTTCAATTTTAATAAAATGTACTCTTGCCTTTTGTGTCTGTTCCTGTGTGTATGAATTCTCTTCAAGTGAAATTTGTTCTACTACAGATGGATAATAAAGACTGCTTGCATATTAAAATTTGGGGTTTTGATGATATTATTTTCACTTTTTGCTTTTCTTTATTTTTCTAAATTACATGTATTGGTAGCATGTTAATTACATAATCATTAAACCCTTCAATATATCATCTTTATAAATTGGGGGATACTTGTGGATTGCTTAATTAAATCGATTATTGACACACGTAAATATTTTTAAATATTATTTTTCTAAAATTACCATTTGGCTGACATGAAGTGTTAAAGCATTTTTAAACTCAAAGAATAAAATTTTCCTTTGACAAAAAACAAATTGAATTATAGAGGATACAGGTATCTATGTAAAAGTCACTGTAATTTAATCTTGATAAAACAATCAAATATATTTTTACTCTATGTCAGAATGCTCATTAAATACCAAAAATGCATCACATGTATTTTATTTCATGTTCTAAGTCCTCCCTAAAACTTTGATTTTAGTTGAACTTGTTGCTTCTGATAGTTGCTTGCAAAGCAAATTTAAGTGAATTAGTATGAATTACAAAAACAATTATTTTTTATCAACAATACATTTTCTTTGATGCATAGAAAATAATATAAGATACATCTATACAATGTTTAATTTATGTAAGGCAGCAGAAGTAATTGGGTAGTTACTGTTACTTGTGTGAAAACTGTACTTCTGTCATTGAAAGTGGCCTTATTTTAACTTTTTCTCCACCTTTCACTTGTTCACCTACCTAGTTACTAATAAACACCAAGAACAAAATCCTAAGTCCATTCGACTACTTTTACAAGTTAACACAGTCATTTTAATACTCATTTTGACAAGTTCTAGAGAAATCTATTGGTTTACAATAAAATGGATATAACAGAATTTGTTTCTACGAGCTTCTCTTTAATTTTTACTTTAAAGCCTTAATATTTTTGTATAAATTATGTACATATAATTAATAAAGTTGATATATTATTTTAAAAAAATAAATAAAGATAAGGGCAATCATCAATTGTTGAGTACAATTCTGAATTTTTTTCCTTCTACAACTTTTCTCCTTGTAGAAATACTGTTGTTAATGGAAATAAGATAGAAATACATAGAGAAAGGTAGGTTAAGACTTGGGGCTTCCCTGGTTGTCCAGTGGCTAAGACTCAGTGCTTCTAAAGCAGGGAGCCTACGTGCAACCCTTATCAGGGAAGTAGATCCTACCTGCACAACTAAAGATCCCGTGTGCCACAAGGAAGACCTGCCATAGCCAAGTAAATATAGGCTTCCCTGGTGGCTCAGACAGTAAAGAATCTGCTTGCAATGTGGGAGACCTGGGTTTGATCCCTGGGTTGGGAAGATCCCCTGGAGGAGGGCATGAACCCACTCCAGTATTCTTGCCTGGGAACCCCCATGAACAGATGAACCTGGTGGGTTAACAGTCCATAAGGTAACAAAGAGTTGGATATGACTGAGCTATTAAGCAAAGATTAAGACTAAACTACAAGGATATTAAAGGCTGTGGTGAATAGGGGTGTCCTGTTTCTGAGTAATGTCTTGGTTAAATTATGGAGTGAATAGTCTGATTCCCTTTAGAACATTTTCACTAATGAGTATTTCTGTGGCTAACTCTTTCCTAGAAATGGTAATTTAATTTTGTACTGTTCTCTGTGAAAGGACTTTGTATGTCTCCACTGGTTAAATTTTAAAATTGAAAACACCTAAACTGCATTTGAAAAAATATAATGAACAGACATATTTACTCATAATTACAAGCTGCATATATTTTAAAGCAAACAATGAATCACATATTATTTGGTGTAGCTCTTCTTATTCTTGATGTTAAGCTACATCGTGCTGTCTCTTTAATTTTCTTAAGACAGAAAAATCCATTTCAGGCATTTGTTTCTGGATTAGATCTTTAGAATCTGAGGTCATGTCTGACCTGAATGAACATTAAAACTCAACACATCAAAAACATACTTTATAAGATTTATAAAGTAAAGTTGGGTAAAGTTCATTTCTTCTTTCTTTTGGCTTTATTTTACAATAGCTGTGTAAATTTAAGATACTTTTCCAAAGTTCTATTATATATCATCTTCAAAATGCAGATGCTAGCATAAAACATATGAAAAGCAAAGTATGTCATATTATACAGAGGAATCTGATAGGGCCTTGATAATTCTTAAAAATCAATGTCCCTTTCATAAAACGCTTTTAATCTCAAATTATGAAATACTTCATATATGCAGAAAACCACACAAATTTAATAAGTACTCATTTATACTTCACATAAACCATCATTAAATTTTTGCCCCATTTGGATTAAATTCTTTTTTAAATAGAAACTAAAATTTACAGATTCTGCTATAGCTGTATCCTTCTCTCTTTCTACTCCTCACTTCCCCAGAGATAACTAGCATCTTGAAATTGATGTAAATCATTTCCCATGTGTTTTTATACTTTTACTAGATATGTATGTTCTCTTATTTCATCTGTAAAGTTAAAGTGTTATACTTAATAAATTGATATATCATTATTATTAGTTTTAAAAATTTTATTAGAACCAACTTAATAGCACTAAAATTAAAATCGACTAGACCCCTGCCAAGACTTCAATCTTTAAAATTGATTTTAGGGGAATAAAAAGCCCTTTATGTAACAGTTATGAAGTATTCCATTTTTTTTATGACCTTTGTTTCCCACTTGTATAATTATTTATACTGAAATTCATTAGCCTGCTCCTGAAGAGAAGCACTAAAGGCTATATAAGTAACTAGAGGTTAATTGGATAACTGTGGTAATTTGAAAGCTTATACATGCTGACTTGCAGTTATTAATAATACATGAAGCTTGCTACTGATAACCATTACCTTGATGTGGGAAGCGAATGAGAATAGAAACTAGATTCCCTGTATGTGATGAGTGGCAATTCAGGAAAACTGCTTTGATCTGTTTCTGACTCAGTTTCCTCATCTAGGAAGTAAAGATAATAAAATCCACTCGGCCAAGCTGCTGGGAAGATTATGTGTGTGTGTGTGTTACGTCGCTTCGGTTGTGTCTGACTCTTTGCGACCTTATGGACTGTAGCTCACCAGGCTCCTCTGTCCATGAGATTCTCCAGGCAAGGGGATCTTCCCCACCTAGGGACTGAACCTGCGTCTCTTATGTCTCCTGCATTGGCAAGCAGATTCTTTACCACTAGCACCATCTGGGAAGCCCCAGGATTGTATGAGAAAATGCCAAACAAACAGTGTTACGTGCCTACTAGATTTAAGTTAGCACAGGGAATGACAATTGTGTTTATTTTGCACTTTCGGAAATAAGTTCATTTACAGACTTGGAAGACTTAAATATAAAGAATTTTCATTTCTATGTTGCCTCTTGATATCTCATTTCTTAAGTAAGACATAGCTTCTTTGGTATACTTCTTAAGCTGATGTACCGTAGAGGTAATTTATTATTGGGTAAGACTGCTGGCAGAAATATCAATAACCTCAGATATGCAGATGGCACCACCGTTATGAGAGAAATTGAAGAGGAACTAAAGAGCCTCTTGATGAAAGTGAAAGAAGAGAGTGAAAAAGTTGTCTTAAAACTCAAGATTCAGAAAACTAAGATCATGGCATCTGGTCCCATCACTTTACAGCAAATAGATGGGGAAACAGTGGAAACAGTGACAGACTTTACATTTTGGGGGCTCCAAAATTGCTGCAGATGGTGACTGTAGCCATGAAATTAAAAGATGCTTGTTTCTTGGAAGAAAAGCTATGTCAAACCTAGACAGCATATTAAAAAGCAGAGATATTACTTTGTTGACAAAGGTCTGTCTTCAAAACTATGTTTTTTCCAGTGGTCATGTGTGGATGTGAGAGTTGGACCATAAAGAAGACTGAGCACCGAAGAATTAATGCTTTTGAAATGTGGTGTTGGAGAAGACTCTTGAGAGTCTTGACTGCAAGGTTTGACTGCAAGAAAGTCAAACCAGTCCATCCTAAAGGAAATCAGTCGTGAATATTCACTGGAAGGACTGATGTTGAAGCTGAAGTTCCAATAATTTGGCTACTTGATGTAAAGAGCCAACTCATTGGAAAAGACTCTGATACTTGGAAAGATTGAAGCCAGGAGGAGAAGGACGACAGAGGGTGAGATAGGTGGATGGCATCATGGACTCAGCAGACATGAGTTTAAGTAGGCTGCAAAAGATGGTGAAGGACAGGAAAGCCTGCTGTGCTGCAGTCCACGGGATTGCAAAGTGTCAGACATGACTGAGCAGCTGAACAATGACAAATTTTTTCAGAAGTCTAGCTTCTCTTTTTTCCAAGAGTTTTGAAAGTACCTAATTGCCTGTATTAAAGTCCTTTCTTATTAAAATATCTAGAGAAATTTCATGTTCCTTTAATCCTACCAACTCCTCCCAAAATCCTCAATAGTTTTTGAAAACAGAGACCCACCATGAAATCACTAGTTGTTACCCTCAGGACCTCCAGGATGAGAATCTGGCATTTGTTACCTCACTTGCTTGATTAGAAGTGAGTACAATCTGAATGCAATTAGAAAATGAGCCTCTAATGTAGATTTTAAAGATCTCATCAAAAGAAAAAATAATTGTAACTTCTTATGGTGATGGATGTTAACTAGACTTATTGTGGCGATCATGTTGCAAACTATACAAATACTGAATCATTTTGTTGTACATTTTGAAGCTAATATAATATTATCCATCAATTAGATCTCAATTTAAAAAATTAGAATAGAAAAAGAAAATGAGAACCTAGTTATTTGTATTCTAAAGTGACAAAACAGTACCATGATACAACCCCTATGGTCACCTGTAATGAAATGCCAGCTGAGAAAGGCTTTGATGGGCTTTACAGTTTTTGTAGTAGACTATTATGATATTAGGGATAGGGCCTCAGACATAGAGAACAGACTTGCAGACACTGGGGTCAGGGGAAGGAGAGGGTGGGATGAAATGAGAAAGTGCCATTGACATATACACACTCTGTGTGTGTGTTAGTTGCCCAGTCACGTTTGACTCTTTGTGACCCCATGGGCTGCAGCCCGCCAGGCTCCTCTGCCCATGGAATACTCTAGGTAAGAATCCTGGAGTGGGTAGCCAGTATCTCCACCTCCCTGGAGATCCCCAGGCGAATCTCCCAGGGATCTTCCTGATCCAGAGATTGAAACTGGGTCTCTTGCATGGCAGGCGGTCTCCTGCATTGCAGGCAGATTCTTCACTATCTGAGCTGCCAGGGAAGCCCCACATACTTACAGTACCACCTGTAAAATAGAAAGCTAGTGGGAAGCTGCCGCATAGCATAGGGAGTTCAGCTCTGTGATGACCTAGATGGGTGGGATGGAATGGGAGTGGGATGGAGGATCAAGAGGTATACCTACAGCTGATTCACCTTGTTGTGAATACAGAAATTACTACAACATTGTAAAGCAATTATACTCCAATTATAAATAAATAAGAAACACTCAGGGTCTATATGGGTGGGCCTACCTCTTCTGAGTGCACTGAATCATTTAGAGTTGTGACATACCCAACTTTTAAATTCTTGACTCAAGGCCCAACAGGGGCACAGATAATATCTTGTGGCTTATGACCTCAATGCTCTTGTGGCTGAAATTCTGACTCAGCATTGCTGGATTGGGGTCTCTTGCATGAAAATTTAGAGCAGTGACTGGGAAAGTGCAGGATCTGAAAACTGGAATAGAACTATGTGGATGGGTTCAGATAAACTTGAGCCCTCCTCTCGACAGCAGGAAGGGTCTTTTCTTCCCAGGGATGAAGCTGGAGTTGCCTTACTTGGAGTCCTTCAGATAGTGACCACATTAAAGGATATCCATTCACCTTGCACCCTGCCCTACTGCTCCTAGTTACCTCCAGAGTAGAGATCAGATTCAGTTTCCAAAAGTCACAACTATATGGGCTTCCCTGGTGGCTCAGCGGTTAAAGTGTCTGCCTGGAATGTAGGAAATCCGGGTTCGATCCTTGGGTTGGGAAGATCCCCTGGAGAAGGAAATGGCAACCCACTCCAGTACTCTTGCCTGGAGAATCCCATGGGGGGAGAAGCCTGGTAGGCTACAGTCCATGGGGTCGCAAAGAGTCGGAGTCACAACTATAACACCTAATTCAGGAAAAGGAGGCTTACTAGATTTTGCTAATTTATACCAGCAGACTCCTGAGGAATATCTATGGAATATGATTCTAAATGTGTTAGACCAGGAACAAAGGAAAGCAATTTCAAGGTGGCTGCATTTATTATGATAGGATTTATCAGAAATTCTGAAATCAAGGGCTAGTTTGAGCTGCTGCAAGTGGTTCTAGCTGTCTGCTTGGTATTGACTGAACTTAGCCTCAAGTTATGTATTTAGTCATGTCCGACTCTTTGCAACCCCATGAACTGCAGCACACCAGGCTTCCCTGTCCATCACCAACTCCTGGAGTCCACGCAAACCCATGTCCATTGAGTCGGTGATGCCATCCAACCACCTCATCCTCTGTTATCCCCTTCTCCTCCTGCTCTCAATCTTTCCCAGCATCAGGGTCTTTTCAAATGAGTCAGTTCTTCACATCATGTGGCCAAAGTATTGGAGTTTCAGTTTTAAAATCAGTCCTTCCAGGACTGAACACCCAGGACTGATCTCCTTTAGGATGGACTGGTTGGATCTCCTTGCAGTCTAAGGGACTCTCAAAAGTCTTCTCCAACACCACAGTTCAAAAGCATCAATTCTCCCGCGCTCAGCTTTCTTCACAGTCCAACTCTCACATCCATACATGATCACTGGAAAAAACATAGCCTTGGCTAGATGGACCTTTGTGGGCAAAGTAATGTCTCTGCTTTTTAACATGCTATCTAGGTTGGTCATAAATTTCCTTCCAAGGAGTAAGTGTCTTTTAATTTCATGGCTGCAGTGACCATCTGCAGTGATTTTGGAACCCAGAAAAATAAAGTCAGCCACTGTTTCCACTGTTTCCCCGTCTATTTCCCATTAAGTGATGGGAACAGATGACACGATCTTAGCTTTTTGAATGTTGAGTTTTAAGCCAACTTTTTCACTCTCCTCTTTTACTTTCATCAAGAGGCTCTTTAGTTCTTCTTCACTTTCTGCCATAAGAATGGTCTCATCTGCATATCTGAGGTTATTGATATTTCTCTCGGCAATCTTGATTCCAGCTTGTGCTTCCTCCAGCCCAGCATTTCTCAGGATGTACTCTACATATAAATTAAATAAGTAGGGTGACCATATATAGCCTTGACATACTCCTTTTCCTATTTGGAACCAGTCTGTTGTTCCATGTCCAGTTCTAACTGTTGCTTTCTGACCTGCCATACAGGTTTCTCAAGAGGCAGGTCAGGTGGTCTGGTATTCCCATCTCTTTCAGAATTTTCCACAGTTTATTGTGATCCACACAGTCAAAGGCTTTAGCATAGTCAATAAAGCAGAAATAGATGTTTTTCTGGAACTCTTGCTTTTTCAATGATCCAGCAGATGTTGGCAATTTGATGTCTGGTTCCTCTGCCTTTTCTAAAACCAGCTTGAACATCTGGAAAATGCCTGAAATTCTTTGTCATAATGGGGAGGGAGGAATCAATATGACTATCAAGCATTTGACATGTGGCTGATCTAAATCAAGATGTCCTTAAAGAGTAAAATAGTGCTATCTTAATGATAATTTTAATATGGATTACATATTGAAATAATAATATCTTGTCTTTATTAGGTTAAGCAAAATATAATTTAAAAACAATTTCAGTTATTTCTTTTTAAATATGTGTGTTTTAAAATATGGCTTTTAGAAAATGTGTACGTATACATGTGGTTTGCATCTGTGGTATGCATTTATAATTTTATTGGGCAGTGCTGATATAGAGGGATTCAAATATTTGAGTGGATTTATCATTTGTGACATATGTACCCATTCTCCAATTTTGTTTTCTGCAAAGGCCCATTAGACAATCCCATCAACAAGGCATTTTGTACTATGCTTCAAAGAGGAGCACTTGCATCCTTGAAAAGCATTGTAGCCTTTGTTTTTTGAAGGCTGGGGATGAAATTAGAAAACACTGTCATTATAATGAGCTCCCTGATTTCAGTGTGGATGATAGGGTCATGGGGTGAAAAGTGAAAGTCACTCAGTCATGTTGGACTCTGCAACTCCGTGGATGATACAGTCCATGGAATTCTCCAGGCCAGAATATTGGAGAAGCCGTTCGCTTTTCCAGGGGATCTTCCCAACCCAGAGATCAAACCCAGGTCTCCCACATTGCAGGAGGATTCTTTACCAGGGTCATAAGGTGGCCAAGACCAAATGGTCGCAATTAACTATCAGAGACAAAGTAAGCATGGTCTTCCCAGTTGTCACCCAACTCCCATCGATTTTTGTTGTGGTTTACATTTCATGACTTCCTAAAATTAAAATAGTTGTGAAGTGACCAAAGTATTAAATTTTAAATAAATTAAGTTTTAAATAAATAAGGAACTCTAGGTTTGGTGAAAAAAGACCTGTCTTGAGTCCACTACCCAATTGCCAGACCATGAGTGGTCACCTAGTGAGTGGGTTTGAACCCCCATAACTGAAGGAGAGGCCTGGTAGTTATGAAAAAGGGTCACAAAATACCCTTTACTTAAATCAAATTTATGTACTATGACTTTATTTCTGGATTTCCCTAAAGGAAGCCCATTTATCAAGACATCTGATTTGATGAAAGGGAGATGCAGACTGTGTGATATTAATATCTAGAGATCTGGAACACAAGTGTGTTTCATCAGTCAAATGATAGAGCTTTGTCTTAATGCATCTGCCAGTGTGCCTGAAAAACCCATCTTGTGACAATGTTTTTAGTTTTTGAAAACATAGTCGAATCAACAGCTGTCTCCTTGACCCATTGAATGAAGGCTTTAAAAATTTATTTATTTACAAAACCTTTTATTTTCCGGCTGGGCCATGGGATTTCTGGGATCTTAGTTCCCCAACTTGGAGAAGGCAATGGCACCCCACTCCAGTACTCTTGCCTGGAAAATCCCATGAGTGGAGGAGCCTGGTGGGCTACAGTCCATGGGGTTGCACAGAGTCGGACACGACTGAAGTGACTTAGCAGCAGCAACAGCAGTTCCCCAACCAGGAATTAAACATAGGCCATGGCAGTGAGAGCCTGGAGTCCTAACTACTGGACCACTAGGGAATTCCTGGGGACCATTTTTTTTTTAATAGTAAGAAGTCTTTAGAATTGCTGCTCTATGTAAAACCAACAAATCAAATGAGATACCCTATTTCTGTGATTATTTTGCCAACAAAGGCCCATCTCCCCAAAGCTGTGGTTTTTCCATTAGTCATGTACGGATGTGGGAGTTGGACCATAATGAAGGCTGAATTCCAAAGAATTGATGCTTTTGAACTGTGGTGTTGGAGAAGACTCTTGAGAGTCCCTTGGACTACAAGGAGATCTAATGAGCCCATCCTAAAGGAAATCATTCCTGAATATTCATTGAAGCTGAAGCTCCAATAATTTGGCCACCTGGTACAAAGAACTGACTTCTCAGAAAAGATCCTGATGCTGGGAAAGATTGAAGGCAGGAAGTTGGAGATGGTTGTACGGCATCACTGACTCGATGGACATGAGTTTGAGCAAACTCTGGGAGTTGGTAAAGAACAGGGAAGCCTGGCATTCTGCAGTTCATGGGGTCACAAAGGCGGACACAACTGAGCGACTGAACTGATCTCTGTGAAAACATGAGCCAATTCCTGCCAATTTCAAGGACCATTTCATTGTACAATGGGCATTTGACCTCATCTTTTCTCCACTTCCCTGGTGGCTCAGAGGTTAAAGCATCTGCCCGCAATGCGGGAGACCTGAGTTCGACCTCTCAGTTGGGAAGATCCCCTGGAGAAGGAAATGGCAACCCACTCCACTTATTCTTGCTGGTAATTATGTTGTCCATTTTACTGTGGCTGATACAAGACAAGAATTATTTATTTCTTCAAAATTCGTTAAACCTCTCTAAAAACTCTTACTCTGAATCCCTCATATGCATAGGAGCTCTGTCTTCAGAATGTCATTCACACTTAAAAAGGGCCTAATACTTTATTTTGGGGGGCTCCAAAATCACTGCAGGTGGTGACTGGAGCCATGAAATTAAAAAACGCTTGCTCCTTGGAAGAAAAGTTATGACCAACCTAGACAGCATATTAAAAAGCAGAGACATTACTTTGCCCACAAAATTCCGTCTAGTCAAAGCTGTGGTTTTTCCAGTAGTCATGTGTGGATGTGAGACTTGGACGATAAAGAAAGCTGAGTGCTAAAGAATTGATGCTTTTGAACTGTGGTGTTGGAAAAGACTCTTGAGAGTATCTTGGACAGCAAGGAGATCCAACCAGTCCATCCTGAAGGAAATCAATCCTGAATATTCATTGGAAGGACTGATGCTGAAGCTGAAATTCCAATACTTTGGCCACTTGATGCGAAGAACTGACTCATTTGAAAAGACCCTGATGCTGGGAAAGATTGAAGGTGGGAGGAGAAGGGGACGCAGAGGATGAGATGGTTGGATGGCATCACTGACTCAATGGACATGAGTTGGAGTAAGCTCTGGGAGTTGGTGATGGACAGGAAAGGCTGGAGTGCTGTAGTCCATGGGGTCGCAAAGAGTTGGACACGACTGAGCAACTGAACTGAAGTGACTTTATGTTTCAGAGTGTATCTACTTATCTACACATCTCTAAAATTTGTTACTTTGGGATATATTCAAAAAAATCAAAAGAAAAACATTCTTTCAAAAATTCAAATAAAAACTATTCATGTAAAGTGTTTTCTCCTCTGGAACATCTAAGAAAATAAAGTTAGATGAAATTTTCCTATTAAAGTCAAGGTTTTTCCATTTTATAGAAGCTGAGACACTTTATTCTTTCCTTCTCTACTCAAAATGTGTTGCTACAAGGTTTTCCAGATTGAAAATGTTATAAAATACTAAATATAACAATCAGTGCCTTAGTCAACACATTTTGTAATGATTTAAATCTCTAAAACATTCATTACAAACTCTGGGATTATAATTATTGTTAACAATGTTAGGATAATGCAAAATTTGATTTTTAACATAAAAATTAATTGAAATAGACTGCTTTGAAATCTTCTTTCATAGAATCCCAATGTTGCTTTGATTCAACTTAATTTTCAATTCTCAAATCCACCTGAAGCTTCCATGTTCCATGTCCCTTAAACTTTAGGAAGGTAAAGTTAGGTATGTCTAGCCCTATGTCAATTATCACAAAAATAAAGCCAGTTTTCCTTTTGCTTTAATTCAAAAAGCAAGAATTTTGGAATGGTATACATAAGTGTAACCCGATATCCCCATCTTCTGTCTCATTTTCTTTCTTTTCATATTTTCAGAGAACTGGCAGAACTGCCTGAAAATTGAGGTCATTCAAAAAAAAAAAAAATCCCACATATTTTACAGCTTTATAAATCTGGGAAAAAAAGTGTCTCTTTCCCTTTACTTTGAAAGACTAAACCAATTGGTTAAATTGATATGATGCTATGATTTTCTTCTCAATATGGGTTAACAGGAAGTAGAGACGGTTTAACTTATCGTTTTAGTGAATGTTTATTAATTCCCCATGATGCGCAAATGTGTCATGCACAAGTTGCAAAGAACAAGTTAATTAGGGATTCATCAGATAGAATAATCCAAAGAAGAGTCATGCATGGTACTGATTTTAACAAAATTTAAATCTTAAATACCCCGTGTCCCCAGTACAATGCCTTCCCCAGGGTAGGTACTTAATATGAATAAAATTCAATTATTAACTCCAGAAAAAACTGGTTTTGTTTATGTAAATAAATAAATGATCACTCAAATATTTCATAAAGAGTAGCATAGGTATTTTATAAGAATTTGCATATTAGTATGTTATTTTCTAGAGCCAAATAGAAAGGGCTTAAAAATATATTAATATGTAACCACTTAAGTGTAGCATTAATTTTAATGTGTTCAGTAGTTTATTCTTACACTTCCTCATTTCCAATTGACTCTGTGACATATTTTAAGTTAAAAAATGCACTAAAAGTCAGATTTGAGAGACATAGTTCTAGTTAAGTTTTCACTGCTAAATGTCTATACTATCGAGGTTAAATCATAATAACTTTATGAGTCTCAGTTTTCTCACCTATAAACTGATTATGAAGAGACTTCTAATAACTTACCCATATATTAGGAGACCCAGAAAGGGAAAGGGAAAGTCACTGAGTCCTGTCTGACTCTTTGCAACCCCATGGACTGTAGCCTGTCAGGCTCCTCTGTCCATGGAATTCTCCAGGCAAGAACCCTGGAGTGGGTAGCTATTCCCTTCTCCAGGGGATCTTCCAAACCCAGGGATGGAACTCAGGTCTCCTGTATTGAAGGCAGATTCTTTACCAACTGAGCCACCAGGGAAACCTGAAGACTCAGAGGTTTAGCATAAAAAGCAGTTGTCAGTAAAATTAGTTTGAAATCTTGACTTACGGAAGTTCTTTAGACATCAAAGGATAAGAAAGACCTCTCAGAAACATATCACAATAAACAGATAGAATATTTTGCTAAAAGCATTGGTAAACAATAAATATCAAGGATGTTTCCCAGAAAGTAGGCGAGAAAACAAAGAATTAGAAATTAGGAAAGAAAGGGCAAGAGACTTAATGAATCAATGTAAGGGGTTCACAGTCTGATTAACAGCAATTTCAGAACAGGGAATGTAGAGATGGGAATTATCAAAAAGTAATTTAAGAAAGTTTCCCTTTGAGTGACTGAACTGAATGACTGATCCAGTACCCAGCATTTGAACAAATAAGCAAGCAAACATGGATAAGCCACAATAAAGTTAATTATAGTATAAGTTCTTTGTTCTTGATGTTTTAAAAGTTTTATTATGATATATTTTGTGAAGACTAGGCTTCTGTTATAGAGAAGACAAACCAGGAAAGTGGAAGAACTGATTTCTGGGAAATAGGAAAACTAATATAAGAGAGTGATGAAAGAAGGTCCGAAAGTTCCAGGTCTAGAGAGAAATCAGTTTGGGACAAAAATGGAGGCTTTTATGAGAAAGACATCTGAAAAAACCTCCGATCAATGGAATATTGGACATAACTAAGCACTTAGGAAGTTAAAATTCAAAGATTAGTTCCAGAAAATGAACAGTCTTGTACAAAGATGGCAATGCAATTTTAGTATTTTACTTGTCTCTGTGGTAGATTCATAAAAGGACAGATTGCTTAAGCCCTACCAATGTAAAGCCCTACCTCTGACTGTTAATTTAACAAAGAATGTGATAGTGGAAGGAGAGGGAAAAAGATTGTAAGATAATGTATAAAACTGACAAGTCAAGAAGTATTTGCAGATTCAATTTATTTAAAAATATAAAGGAAATTATCAGAAGAAATATCTAAAAGAGTAAGAAAATAGATTAAAGGGAGGTAGGTTCAAGAATAAGGAGGAAGAGTAGGGACCTACTTATTCTTGTTTAAAGCTTTTGTCTTATTGGATTTGAACAACATGTGCATTCCTTATTGTGATAATAATTAACCTAGGATGAGCTCAGCAGAGACTTAAAATACTGGTTACTAGCACTGGTATTGTTGTGTAGAAGGAACATGACTAATCTATTTAACTTCTAACTGTGTGCTGAAATATAGCTTATAATTACAACAACCCCTTGCAACCTTTATGATGCTGGAAAATGTCATTAATTTCTCTTCTGGAATACTGAAGCAGACATTAGGTACTATCACTATTAATAACAACATCTTTCTGAGAGGGTTGTTATGAGGATTAATTGAATTAAGTCATGTAAAGTGCTTAGAAAACTTCATTGCACCCATTAAGGGAAAATAAATGCTACTTATCAGTATCAATACATAAGTTTTTAAAAGGTGCACACACTACAATGAAGCTTCTGTTTGATTTTAGTCAGGAAGCTATAGCATTAAGGATGTAGAATGACAGAAGAATCAATGCCACCATAAATGAACAGTTACCTGTTGAGATTCCAAAATGTGAAGCAAACAAGATTTGGGGGATGTTATTTGTGTGCATATGAGAAAACATGCTGGGGCTTCCCTGGTGGCTCAGATGGTAAAGATTCTGCCTGCAATGCAGGAGACATGGGTTCGATCTCTAGGTCAGGAAGATCCCCTGGAGAAGGAATGGCTACCCACTCCAAGATTTTTTTTTTTTAATAGGGCATATATTTTGTTTCTCATCAATCAATTATAACCAAACTTTATTTGGAGGTAGGGTTGATTTATAGAAGACTCCATTATTCCCATTTGAAATTACTCTGCAATTCTGACACTACATGGCTAGATTTTTACTTAAATTGGTACTGAACATGATTCTGATAACTGTTCAGCTTTAAGATTTTCAAATTTACATTTAGTTTTTCTCCTGATATGCTACTGTAAATATAGGAAACTAATCCTCAAAACAGACCTAGGTTGATGGGGGACATTATCTTATCCTTAGTATGTAGAAATGGGAAAAAGGATATATTTTAGATATTACTCATCAAATTTACAGACTTTTTTCTGGTACTTAAGAAACATATAAAGTTCATTTGTTTTCTAATTAATAATCACAACTTTCTGGAAAGATTAGACATGCTACTAGGATGTCATTAGCTCTCACTTATTCCCTAAATTTTTGTATATTGATAAATTTCTGTCTAAATGCTGTGTCATTGACTAAAGCTGTAAGTGATTTCTGTATATATTTCAGACATTTAAATATTCTTGGATGTGTTACATAGATTTTTTTCATATTTGTAAAACACCAAATGATTTCTAGAAGTCAATGGACAGTGTACTCTTTGTAGAAGCTCCTTTAAAAAAATAATTGATCATTACATATTCAACTTCCTTGGGATGTCTGTCTGACCCCACAAAGTGCTGATCTGAAATCCCACCTCACTTGTTCTTGCAACAAACTCTATATACTTTGACTGTAAAATAATCCCCAATATTTATGACACAATTAGTTAAACAGGAAATGGGCTACTTCTCTTTAAAAAAATGTACAAGTTCACTCTAGTAACACACTGTCATGCTACCTTAGAAACTATTCTGTATTCGTTGATTAGTAGAAGAAAGACTAAAATACTTTCAAACCTTACATAACTTTATAGTATTGTATATGAAGATGGCAAGGAGAAAAAGGGTCAATTTATTTCTTCCTTAAACTCCATATTACTATATTTTCCTGGGCCTCTCAAATCCCTTATGTAATTTAGATAAGCACAGTATATGGTTTTAATAGTAACTACTATTAACAAAAGATTATCATTTGTGGACTATATCATTGATAAAAATTTCATGTGCATGATATGAGTCCTTGGGTTCTAGTTTGAAGGGTCAGTTTGATAGTGATGGTCCACAGTGATTTGAGCAACAGAGCAGATGTTGAAGTGACAAATTAGCTCGTAGTGGAAATTGTACTCTTTGTAGCGGTAGAAAAAGAAAGAATTGGGGATGTGTGGATGTGAATATTAGTGAACTGGTGATTTTCTTCTTTGGGACTGTTTCATGTTGCTGCAAATATGTTTTCCAGAATTGCATGACTCCTTCTGAGAAACTTTTCTTCTTTAAACTTATGAATGTTAGGAGAAGGAAGGAAAGTCCTACATGTCAGTTCAACAAAATGAAGCAACATGTACTGAAAAATAAATACCTAGTCTACCAGTATATACAACTTGCACAGTCGTTTTGAGAAATTGTACAAAAAATGTAGACACCTCAAACAACACTTGATACATTTACTTGTTAACATTTTTAGAAGTTTATCTTGCAACTAACTCACGTCAGTGATTTGACAGCTGTTTCATATTCTCTGTGTTGTTTAATATTTATATGTTATTTCTGACAATGCTCTTTCTGTCATATCCAGAGTTACCAAACTCTAGATGTACTAAACTACAGTCAATTTATGTTAAATATGTAAAAATTTCCTGAACAGATAGGTCATCTTACTTTCCTCTGAACTGAGTTACCTCCTATATAAGAAAAGGTTCTAACAATTCAGTTATACACGGTCATAGTAAAAGGAATTCACACACACAGAGACACACAAACAACACAAACTGACACGTATACAAAAAGAAATCCGTAGGTAATTTCATTTAATACTTTGTGTGATTATGTCGACTTCAGAGGCAACTAAAATCTTTACAATTGTTATCAAGCAGACAAAACACATTTTTTTCCTATTGAATTTTTATCACTTCCAATGGAGGTTTTAATGAGCAAAGAAAAGGTCAGTAGGCAAATAAAAGAGACACAAACAGCATGGCTAATTCATATAGTAGAAAAGAAGTTCCTGAATAATTAACTCCACTGAAGTAAAATATATGAAACCCACTTGCTTTGGTGTAAGAGTACTACAAACTGTTACAGTCTCAGGAAAAAGATCATTCAGCAGATTGTTTTCCAGGCACTTCACATTGAATGGTGCTGCTTTAATTAGTTCCCATGTAGAATCTAAAGATGATTTTTAAAGTTATCTACCTCCCCTATTAACTAATCTAATGAAATGTTTCATAGCAGAAATCTGATTACTGAATAACCCAATGAAGAAAAATAAATAAGAACGAAAAATTTGTAAAATGCTACATTTAGTCTGAAATGCATTTCTATTTAGGTTCTCTTAATTCAACACTCCAACATGATTTATGCATTGGTTATATATAATTTACAGAAAATCCATAAAAGACAAAGCACAAACCCTATTAGTGTGTCTAAACAATGCAGTTTAGACTGGGCGAGTACAGGGAATTGAACTAAGATGCCCTGGCAAATGAGGTACCCCAGAGAAAGAACACTATGTTGGATTCCTCCTTTCATAAATATGAACTTTCTCAGTAGTGATGCTATTAAGAAATGACATTTACAGCTCTTATTCTAAGTTTCTGAAAAAGTATCATACAAATTCCCTCACCATCTCACCACCAATGGACTTTGATTGGGTGGTACTTTAATCTCAGTTATTATGTTGGAAGATAGGGGAGAAATGAGAATGAGTTATCTATGACTAAAAGTATTAAAGCTGCTTATAAAAGTGCTATTAATTTTCATAGTTGTTTCGCATGTTTGAAACCCTGAATTTTATAGATGAGGAGTGAAGATGCTTCCAGAGTACCAGTTTATTTTTATACCAAGGTGAAATGTATCTGTTGGTTTATTCTCTTTTGAACACAACCATCTCTAAGATTATAATTATACACATCTCTATTATCTCTAACCCCAGGTACTTTACCACGTACCCACTGTTCCCCCACACACCTCCCTAGTTACAGCCCACAAGCTGGCAAAATCTATGAAACTGTGCTAATAAGAACATATGAAAAGAACATAATAAACAGCTGCTATTACAACATGACCACGGTCACATCATTTTCTGATCCAATGGGTTAGGAG
The DNA here is from genome assembly GCF_014754425.2 of Oryx dammah. Lineage (NCBI taxonomy): Eukaryota > Metazoa > Chordata > Mammalia > Artiodactyla > Bovidae > Oryx > Oryx dammah. The sequence continues at coordinate 129,906,125 of NW_024070186.1, read as the reverse complement.
TGTTATATTTCATTCTTTGCTTTTATCTAAAGATTTAGTCAAATTGTCTCAGATGCATAACTTATGCAGCTATGTTTATAACTATGCTTACAAATTCTGCCTGAAACATTTCCGTTATTTCCAGCATAATCATTCTTAGACATTTGTAATATGAATTGTTTCTAATAGATTCAATCAGTTAAGTTGTTACTTTTATGCTGACTTACACATGCATCTATTTAAGAACTGGTGTGTAGATCAGGTAACAAGAAGTCATGCAAACACAATCCTGAGATCTAAGTTGGTAATTTTGATTCATAACACTCTTGTTAAGAGTTTGCTTTCTGTTGTTGGTAAGACTGCAGGCGTATCAACAAAAAACAAAAGTACAGATAATTTTGATCCTTGATTACTTGAAAGTAGTCTTCTATCTGTTTTGATAGCAATTTAGTTAGATATTAAAACTCTAAGAATGTATGATGCTTCTAAACATATTAGAGACACCAATATTTCAGGCTGATAAGCATCCTTTTATATTAAAAGTAATAGACAACAGGAATGCAAGCAGTTTTCATGTTACATATCTCTTCCCCAGAGTGTTTACTCTAGCAATATGGTCTCCCAGCTGAAGAATGAATAAAATCTGGAAAATGAGGACAAGAAGTTGTTGGGGTTGTTAGCAGGAAGCAGGGATGGTTAGAAAGATAATTTTACACAGGTGGTTGATGACTGATGGAGGTGGATGCATTTCAGGAGAAATGGAAGGTTAGTATCTGGGAAAGAAACACTCTACCTGTATAGCCCAGCGAATTGTCATCGTTATCAGAGGTGGGGATGGGCGTCCCGTTGTCTTTTCCCCTCTCTACGTCTTCAGGGTCTGTCGAAAACAACACCAGAGCTGCTGATGGGGTCACAGTAGTAACAGTAGTTGCTATTTCGATCACAGCATGTCCAGACACAAGTAAATCCACATGCGACAGGAAAACACACAGGGACAACACACAGCACACTTCCTGCTCTCCCCTCCTGCGGCACACTAAGCCCTGCGAAGGTCTCAGCATCATGGCTTACACTTTGTACTTCTGCTCCTTAATTTCCCTAATTCTCTGCTCTGCCTGCACCTTTGCTGCACTTCAAAGCTGGCGAAAGGGCTCTGACTGCCCTCCGTGAGGCCGCCAGCGCGGACTGAGAGAGCATATGGAGGAGGGAGAGGGCAGGGTGACTGAATGCTAGCATTGCTAATTTTCTACCTTATTGTTAATCAAAGCTATTGACTGTGATCACTCCCCATCATCGCTTCATCTCCTGCCAATTACAGACTCCAGGGACTGTACCTCATATGGGTGGTGGAGGAGGGGAGGGTGTGGGGAGAAAGAGGGTCTCGTCAAAGAAGAGGGCAGATGATAAAAACGTCCTACTTTTCTGAGCAGCAGTAAAGAAAGCACTGCAACATCCCATCTCTCCAAAGGCAACAATTTGTCATCTTAAAGGACTGAGATAAATTCACTAAAATGAATGCATGTGTAAAAGGAGACTTAACTTTGCACATTTGGGTTTGAATATTTGAAGACATTCCAAATTGCTTTTGATTCTAGATTACAGTCACCCAGACAGGTACTTTCATTCATTCATTCCCACTTTTCTTGAATAAAAGAAAGGGTTTTGTATGTTTTTCAAACTGCACAGCAATTTTCCTGTCGAATTTTGGGCTAAGCATGATAGCATTCAAGTCCCAATATTCAGAAGCAGAGCTGCCGTATAAATAGATATCCACACCCAGTGACACCACTAATTTCACTGGTGTTCAGTCACTCTGTGGGTCATATCTCTCTGTGTTAGATAAACATGGGCAGAGTCTCTAAGCTCTGTTGTTGATAAGCAGACAGACACAATAAAACCCAAGTACCTACCTCCTAGATCGAATACCAGAGAGTCCTGGGTCATTCAAGTAGTGCTGTTCTGTAGGCTTTTAAACCACCTTAAACAGCAGCTACAGAGGGTTTCTTAGTCTGAGCAGTGAAGAAGCACAGCTGTTTACTGGAGGAAGGAAGGTCTGTCACTTATGAATGAGGCAGCCAGGACACGCAGGTAATGCCCCTTGAAACAGCACAGGGGTCATTAATTTTGTGTCCCTGCTAGTTTTTTTTTTTTTAAGCTAGGTTGGCACATTTTGGCTTAGACACCGCTATTCAAGGAGGCTGTAGAACATTTTAAAAGAGGATAAAAAGCCCCACACGAGTCTGCTTTGTGGCTTTTTGCATGCAGCATGTTTAACGACCCTGTCCCTGTCTTCCCTCCTCCTCAGTCCATGTGTCATTTAATTACCCTGGTGAGGTTAAAATGAAGGGGGAAAAAAAAAGGTTCAGATCTCTGCAGACTAAAGGGGAGAAAAGAGGGCTCATTATCACTCTATTCATCCTTGCCTTCCCAGCCTTGGTTCTTGTCATGCTTGTCCTTAAAACCAACTCTGGGAGTGGTAGGGCAGGGAACCAGTCCACCAGCTACCCCTCCAGTCTGTTAACTTATTTATATGCACAGATCGTTTTGGTCAGAGACGTAAGTCACAGCAATAAGAGAGAATGGGAACCAAGCATTTTTGTGTATTTTGAAGCAGTGTTAGGACAATGTTCTGTCTCAAACTAAGTAACCTTGCTCAGATAGACTAACCAAATAAGAGTTTCATGTAGGAAGATAAACGGAAGGGGCTTACTCAAATGTATTAAAAGGCTTTTAAGGGACCACCCCTGTTTACAATCGAGTTTTAAAAGATACAGTGTGTTTAGGGTCAACTTTAATTTTACAGACTACTTATTTATAGTAGCAGATGCTCTCTTTCAAAGGAAATACTACTTTCAATTTATGATGATATAGTTTATTTAATGTGAAAGCACATATATCTCACCACTCTGTTAAAAATACAGTAAAAATCTATCCAAATCTAAGTCAATTTGTCTGTAATGGTATTATATGACTTTGGGGATAAGGCCTGTGAACGCCTTTTTATTAAAGCTTCTCTGATAGAATGAGGACATTATTACAAAAACAGCAGAGATGAGGAAAGGAAGTTCACTATCATTTGAAACAAGATACCTAAGTCTGCTAAAAGTAGATTTTTCACCTATGTGTAACTTATCCTAAGTGGTTTCTGAATTTGCTTTCTTGTTTCCACTCATCAACATTCTGGCCCCTTCCTAGGCTCAGGAAATAACAGACTGCATCAGTGAATCTTACCTTACGTGTGCAGTATATTCTGTCTGCCTAGTATTGTCTTTAATCACTAATATGCATCCCTAGTGGATTACATGGTAAAGAATATGCCTGGAACACGGGAGACCCAGGTTTGATCCCTTGATCCAGAAGACCCCCTGGAGAAGGGAATGGCAACCCACTCCAGTATTCTTGCCTGGACAATTCCATGGACAGAGGAGCCTGGTCGGCTACAGTCCATGGGGCCGCACAGAGTCAGACACGGCTGAGTGACTCACACTTTCACTTTTCATGCTAGACCTTTAGGTCTAGGAAACAGAAGATGCCAGCTTTACTAACTTCACTCTTTCGTCTTCTTCCTTTCTGTCAAAAGGTAATCATGACAGGAAACAACCATTAGACTAACAGCATGTGAGCCCTAGGAGAGAGTCCAAAAGATATTTATTTAAAGTTTTTGTTAACTAGTATCGATTATGTGAGCTGTAGAATAGAACATAAGTGAGGCAAGAGATTATTTAGTGCTTATCTAGAGCCACCCAGCCTGAAATGAAGTAGGTGTGGCTACAGTTGATAAAAGCCATCAGGACACTGAAAAATGCACTGGCAACTAGGGGTGCTGGCTTTCGCGCGTCTGTTACCCCACTAGACGGTGAACTCCCTGAAGATCAGGTAATCTGTCTCACATGGGTAGCCTGAAGTCTGACAGTGGACCTGCAACACTGAACAGACTTGAAAAGCTTTCTCTTTTTCCTTTAAGATAATTCATGAATTAATGAAAGGTGATAACCAAGAATGGGAATCTCACTCAAGTGATAGGCTTTCAGTCTGAAACAATTCGAAAACACAAAACCTGTAATTTCTGTACTAGTATCATACTCAGGGCTTCCCTGATAGCTCAGTTGGTAAAGAATCTGTTTGAAATGCAGGAGACCCCGGTTCAATTCCTGGGTTGGAAAGATCTGCTGGAGAAGGGATAGGCTACCCGCTTCAGTATTTTTGGGCTTCCCTTGTGGCTCAGCTGGTAAAGAATCCACCTGCAATGCAGGAGACCTGGGTTTAATCCCTGGGTTGGGAAGATCCCCTGGAGAAAGGAAAGGCTACCCACTCCAGTATTCTGGCCTGGAGAATTCCATGGACTATAGGCCATGGGGTTGCAAAGAGTCGGACAGGACTAAAGCGACTTTCACTTTCATCATACTCAGAAAAAAAAAAAAACGATATAAATTAGATGCTATTGTACTCTCTATATCCCTAGTACTTGCAAAAGCATATAAAACATCTCTTTCAATAGAAACAGAATTCTTGAGTCATAAAAGTATAGACACTCAGGGTTAGAAATATGTTAGATGGACCCCACAGCAATCTTTCATCAGATTTTCAAATTCATCTAAATTTAGTGGCAACATGATCTTCACTGCTTTTCAAAGTAACCCATTCCAATTTTATAGTTAAGTCCTCTCTTTCATGTGAGGGCTCTTTTTTCAAAAAGCTGTTTTCTAGATCTAAACTTAAATTCTAATCAATGTGGTCATACAGACCTAATGATTCATCTATGAAACTCCATTTCTCTGCCAATGCTCTTTAAATGCTTGTCTTTCACAGGACTCCAGACCTCATCCATTTCTTGCTCAACATGCTCTCTGTAGCTGTCTTCATTCAGGCTCATGGATTCAGCTATTTTTTTTAGAAGATGATGAAACTTTTTTCAGTTCTTAGTTAGATTCTCTACCAATCACCAAATCTAATCTCCACTGCTTATTTCCAAGAAACCTCACACTTTCTCCCACGAAATACTGAGCTTATCATCCTTTCCTTTGACCTACATATTTCCTATGTTCCCTGTCTATGTTAAGAGAGTTATCACTGTGTTATATTTTTAATATTTTGCAATTCAGTGAAAGGTTAATATCTGTGGTTAAAACTATACTCTGGCTTATGGAGTTATTTTTTCTGGTAAATTTTGCTATACAGTTTTATTTCTTTTTTTTTTTTTTTGAGTGGGTTGTATGCCAAACCTAAACCTACAATATATAAGCAAAATATATATGCACATATATAAAATGCATATGGTTATATGTGTCTACATATACATAATCATATAATGCACACATATATTTGTATAAGCTATATAATATATGAATGGGCCTTCTTGTAACAGCCTTATACAAATTTGATAAGAGCAACAACAATGATAAAAGGGAATGAAGACCTATACTTTTCTGTGTCTTTCAGAAAACTTTCTCCTTGAATATAATAATGTATTAAAGGTGATACAACTTTCTTTAATGGTACATTAAGGGTAATTTTGAAATTTGTTATTTTATGTAATAATTCCTTTACTGAAGTTTCCCCAACAGTTATGCCAAACAATAATGGAAACTTTGAATTAGAAAAAAAAATCATTATATAGCAACCTCTAACAAAATCAGACAGCATCATCAAAAGATACTAAATCCATTTGGTAAAAAGTGGTAGGGAACAGCATATACGGGGAAAATGTATTTCCCCAGATTACTTGCTAATTGCATAAGAAAAAATTCACTTTTATAATGGATAGACTGACCTGGCAGTCACCACTTGCACTCAGTAAGCAAATCCATATCACCAATAGCTGGTAACTAAAAGTGGGAAGACAATTACGTGATAAAACACACAGTAGCACCTAGGAAGTGTCTGGGCTAACAATGCTTGCCCTGAATTCAATCAACACTTAAGACCCAACTTAAAATCTACAGAAAACAAAATATATTCCTAGGATACACAAGTTGAATATATATTCCTAGGATACACAAGTTGAATAAGCAAAGGATGAATTATCTTTAAGTTACTTTCAGATGGTTCAGAAAAGTATATTAAAAGCACTAAAGCAAATATGGCATAACATTAACAATTACTCAATCTATTATGAAAAACATTCCGAAAAGTTTAAAAGATCACAGAGGAAGACTGAGTGGTCCAAAATTTTCTCTATAATATGCAGCAGAAAATCATGCAATGAAGTTTCTCTTTCCTAGTGATATGAGTAAAATAGCTAATATTTTTGTAGTATAAAGACTTATATCTGTAGGTTTGTACTACCATTCAACCCATATTTCTCTAAACTGTTCATTATATTATGGCAGTCAGTCTTACTTTGTGGAAATGTAGAGGCCTCTGTTGTTTAAATTGTTTCATTTATTTATTTTTATTTTTTTAATTGATGTGAAATTCATAGCTTGGAACATTAGCGTTTTCTTCTTTATCCTTCATTTCTGTCATACTCAGTTATGAAAATATATGCTAAAACTTCTTCCTTTGTCCCTACTGTAAAGTGTCAAGCCAGTTTCTTTATAGATTTGCGTTATCACTGTGAGGTCTTTGGCATTAATTGACATTTTGAAGATGACCATTAATAAAAGATTAGGGAAAAGCAAATGAATATAAACTACTATCAATATGAGAATTGTGTTCTACAAATTGGATCAATTCTCATTGATTCTTTCCTACTAATCAAGAGGAATGCAGGGGATGGGTACTTTAAATGAAATACTGAGAACATTTAATTAGAAACCCAGGCAATGAATTACAAAATTAAGTACAAAAACTATGTCTGTGAAGTTTTAAATTTGTGTCACAATTCTACAAGATCAAATTAAAATTAAACTCAAACTTCTGCTTTAATCAAGTAAGGTTAAAATAATTATGGAAAGTACGTTATCATTTTCTCCATTGTTTTGTACTGGGGATAAGGGGAGAAATAAGAGTTACATTTATAGAGGTGGAAAGAAAAAAAAAATAGTAGGTGCTTTTAGGAATATCTACTTTAAAAAATTAGAGAATGAAGCAAGTAAAAAAGAAAATCATTCACAGTGAAGACTAACTTTTCCAGAAGTCTATATATTATAGAATATTAACTACAATAGGTGTCAGGTTCCAAAATTGTGCTATAAAATATTGAATGAAACCTAACTTTTTAAGCAGCAATATAGTAACAAAGAGAAAATAACATTTTATAGCCGCTTTCAATTTTGCTATTAGAAGGAAAGTCAATGTTGCTGTGTTATATTCTTTCAAAGATAAAGGAATCAGGAATATAATGGTCCATGTAGACAATGATTTAATGACTGTTAGAAAATATGCTGAGATAAAATGAATTTAAATGATAAAATTGATGTAAAATATGTATTCAAATAAAGTTTTTAGTGAATGGGTGTGCTTAGTGGCTTAGTACTTAGTTGCATTAAGCAATTCTTTGCAATCCCATGGACTGCAGCCCACCAGGCTCCTCTGTCCATGAGGATTCTCCAGGCAAGAATACTGGAATGGTTTGCCATGTCTTCCTCCAGGGGATCTTCCAAACCCAGGGACTGAACCCAGATATCCCACACTGCAGGCGGATTCTTAACTGTCTGAGCCACCAGGGAAGCAGAAGAACACTTGAGTGGGTAGCCTCTTCCTTCTCCAAGGGAACTTCCTGGCACAGGAATCAAACCAGGTTCTCCAGTATTGCATATGGATTCTTTACCAGCTGAGCTACCAGGAAAGCCCAGATGGCTCTTCCTAAATTGGAAGATTTTATCATCCATTACCACTGAGAGAAAGAAAAAACATTCAGAGCGGTTTGGTATTTGAATAAAATAATCTCCATTATAAAACAGGTTATTGTAACAGTGACCTAAGATTCTGGGATTGTATTAAATGAAAAAGATTTCATACAGTGATTTCAAATTAAATGTTAGTGCTTTTTCTTATTTTCTAGTTTAGTTGATTAGAATGCACAGTATGTGAGAAAATAGAAGTAAAAACTGTTCTGATTATAATCACAAATAATATTCAAACAATGGCTGACTTTATTTTTCTGGGCTCCAAAACCACTGCAGATGGTGATTGCAGCCATGAAATTAAAACACGCTTATTCTTGGAAGGAAAGTTATGACCAACCTAGACAGCATATCAAAAAACAGAGGTATCTTTGTCAACAAAGGCCTGTCTAGTCAAGGCTATGGTTTTTCCAGTGGTCTTGTATGGATGTGAGAGTTGGACTATAAAGAAAGCTGAGCACCGAAGAATTGATGCTTTTGAACTGTGGTGTTGGAGAAGACTCTTGAGAGTCCCTTGGACTGCAAGGAGATCCAACCAGTCCATCCTAAAGGAGATCAGTCCTGGATGTTCATTGGAAGGACTGATGGTGAAGCTGAAACTCCAATACTTTGGCCACCTGATGCGAAGAGCTGACTCATTTGAAAAGACCCTGATGCTGGGATTGATTGAGGACAAGAGGAGAAGGGGTAGATAGAGGATGAGATGGTTGGATGGCATCACCGACTCAATGGACACGGGTTTGGTTGAACTCCGGGAGTTGGTGAAGGACAGAGAGGCCTGATGTGCTGCAGTTCATGGGGCCGCAAAGAGTCAGACATGAATGAGCAACTGAACTGAATGCTTTAGTTTACTTAAAATTAAGTAAACCACTTTACGTGTATGTATATTTTCTCATGTCATTTGTATAGCTCTATCAAGATCATAGTCACCATCATGATTATAGTTCACATACAGTATTCCCATTTTAAAGATGGTGAAACTCATGCTCAGAGAATTCCTTTGGTCTCTCTCATGCAATTAGTAAGCAGTGAATTTGGAATTTGATTTCAAATTTCTGACTCCAAAGCACCCACATGTTTTCTTGGTACTCTACTTTACTATACTGTCTTTACTCGATCTAATTCTAGGGACTGGATGGAATTCAGCAGTATATAGGCAATGGAACACCAGGTTAGTGATTCTTTTCCAGCTGCTGAACAATAAGATTGGGTAATTTCACACATCTATTTCTGAGCTCCATTAAATATCTCACAGGGTTTCTTTACTGTCTTCCTTCATAGACCATACAGAATACACAGGAAACTGGTTGTGTTTAAGCTAGAAATACACAGTAAAATATTATGAAAATAGGATTTATCATTAAAATAAAGTTTTGCCCATATATTTTTAATTGTAAATTTGGACATTGAACTACTGACTAAAAAAATTCAAGGTAAATTGAGTCTTTTTTGACAACAGCCTTTTTTGTTACTCTTCAGGGACAAAGATTTATGTTTTGGTATAAGCTTAAGAACACTTAAAGCAGAGTCGTGACTTAGCATGCCTGCCCCTAGCACAGTACTTAGAGCAGAGTAGATAATCAATACATTTTTGCTGAATGATTGGATGAAAACCTGACTCAGTTTTGCTAGAGTCAAGAGTTTAAGACAGAGGTAACTTTTCTCAATGAATGAATATCAATTATTTCCGTATTTAGGATTTTCTTATATATTTACATAAATTTACTATAAATCTAATTCAGAATGGCATTATGGTAAATTACTATTGCTGGTAGAATAATAGCCTTCTCCCTTTCCCACTTTCTATGCAAATATATATTCTAGGAAATAGAAAATTGTTAAACTTAAGTCATATGAGTGTTTTACTAGTGGAAGTTGACCTTCTTGCATATTAAAAAGGGGTGATTTACAAATATCCATCTTTGACAAACCATATATAAAGGAAAATATAATAAATAATGATAATTCTCAAAGCCAAAAGAAGTTGTAATTTAAAGAAAGCTATTAAATATTGCTAGATAGGTGACCTCTACCTTTGCTTCTATGAGCACTCTCTGATTTGAGTAATTTAAGATATAGACATATAGTAAAAGTACAGATACATCCTGATGAGCAAATGTAAAACATTCTTCAGAGAGGCTATTCTTGAAACTGAAGTAATACACAAATTTGGAATTAATATTTGGTTTGCCAATGTCACATTCTGTTTCTGAATTTGTAAAAATATTACAGTTCTGGAAAACAATGGAGAAATAGCAACATGAAAATTCTCAAGTATGATTTTGTTTGAGCTAATTTGGGATATATCCTGAGCTGGTGAAATCTGATCAAGTACTAAATATTAACCTATATTAAAGCAAAAACAGCAAAAGAAAGAGAGAGATATATATCTTTTTATATATCTAAGTCTATCTGTAAAATCTTATTAACATAAAATATACTACTGAAAGTTAGGAAGACAAATACATTAATGGATAAGCTTGCAACTCCAAAGAATACAAATATCACCAGAAGATGTTTTTAACTCATTTAAATTCAACTTAATTTGACAAGGCAAGATAAAGTGCCTTCTGCATGAAAATCATTCTACTGATGGAGAAATGCTCATAATTTTAAAACCATTTGTTTCCAGATCTCTTCTGGTGGGAACACTGACAAATTAGAGCTCTTAAAATATTAGGGAAAATTATGTTTTATCATGACAACATTTCTTTTTCTTTGATGCCTGGATTTTTTTGTCTGAAAGTCATGGAGGTTTTCATGGAAACAATAAGTAATGACTATCCCATTATATATGAAAAACTAAACCAATTGTCCAACTGAATTCTGCATATATTCAAAATTCTCAAATAAAATCCGCAGTTACCTCCGATGTGACAGAAACCTTGGTGGGATGGAATTTAATCTGCAGAGACTTGCTCCCTTGAACTTTATCTGTGAGAGTTAATTTCCGGTCGATTTTACTAATATTTCTGGCTCTCTCTGTCTGTTGACTTTTTTGTTATTCTCTCCACCCACTTTGCCCTGGTATTCAAGGGCTTTTCTTTTATTGTGCTTAGCATCTGCTACTGTTCCACTCTTTTCCAGTCAAAGCATAGGGTAACTTCAACACGGGCTAATTAAATGGTGCTTGAAGTTAGTTAATATGTGGTGGTCCCAGCTGCGCCAGCTGTATGAACAGACACATCTTGCATGTTAAGGGCAGAAGTGGCACAATAGTAATACCTGAATTAATGGAATACTCCTTCCGTAGCATTAAAATGATGTTGGGGACCAAGAAGAAATAGATCACTCCTTTTTTTATAGAGAGATAAATTTGGTTTTGAGGTATGGTGATCACATTTGAGGTTCTGAATAAAAACTCAGACATCTTTCTCTTTTTAGCAAATACTCTTTTTTCATCACAGAATGGGTAGATTTACTACCATTTCCTTCAAGTGTATGAATAAAACAATGTTTCCAATCACTGCTGCTAGTTAACATGTTGAATGATATTCAAGTAAGATCCACCTGGTTTGTTAAATTCAGTCAAAATATCAAATGATTTACTTAGTATTTTGGAATAACTATAAGTATGTATGATTGTTTCTTTAGATATTCAATACAGTGTGATATTTAGGAGGCACCAGTCAACTTTGTGACCTTGGACAAGTCATTTTATCTTTTCATTTTTTGGCCTCAGTCTCTTCATCTATAAATTGTGAAATAATAGTGTTGATTTCATAGAAGTGTTATGAGGACTAAATAAGCAAGTATTTGTAAAGATCTTACTATAGTCCCAAACACCTAATAAGAAGTCAGCAAATGTTAGCTATTATTATAATTCATTTAAATTTAAAATCAGCTTCCCTTGTATCTCAGAAGAATCTGCCTGCAGTGCAGGAGACCCGGGTTCGATCCCTGGGTTGGAAAGATCCCCTGGAGAAAGAAATGGCAAGCCACTCCAGTATCCTTGCCTGGAAACTCTCATGGACAGAGGAGCCCGATGGGCTGCAGTCCATGGGGTCACAAAGAGTTGGGCACAACTGAGCGATTAACACTTAAATTTAAAATCAATATTAAAAGGATCATTTAATGTTCTTAATGGGGGGGGGACCCTACATACTCACTTCTTGAAATGAGAAAATCACATTCTATTTCTGTTTTAATGTGCCAAGTATGAGTTTATATAAGATAAAAGATGAATAAAGCGAAAGTCACTCAGCCATGTCCGACTCTTTGCCACCCCACAGAGCCTTCCAAGCTCTTCTGTCCATGGAATTCTCCAGGCAAAAATACTGGAGTGGGTTGCCATTCCCTTCTCCAGGGGATCCTCCTGACCCAGGGATCGAACCTAGGTCTCTTGCATTGCAGGCAGATTCTTTACCATCTGAGCTACCAGTGAAGCCTATTCACACAGAATTCCCTGCTAAATCATTCAGGATGTACTTCCACATAGATAGCATTTCATACAAATGGCAGACCTCTTGAACTGCAGGCTTTATTTTTAGTTTGCCTAATTGCTTGGTTGCTTTGTGCTGACAAGGAGGAATTCACTCAATTTTATTTCTTAAGGAAAAAAATACAACATGATATTGAAATTACCCTACCGAATTCCTCACTCTTAGTGCAACTTCCTTTCTTTTTTTTTTTTCCTTGCCCACTGCTGTCTCAACCCCTGCCCTTCTTTTGCTGTCTCCTAAAGACACATAGAAACTGCTGGTAAATTGGAAGGAGGAGGGGAAAGCCTGAAATATTTGCAAGTTGGGCCCAAGGTCATGTGATAAATTCCAGCTCCTCCCCAGCCCACCCTCTGCCAACTGTCCTGCCAGTGGTGACCGCTGTCCATCTGCAACCATTAAGGGAATCTCTGAGGCAGCATTCACTCCGCTGCTAAAGGGACAAATTTCCTCCATACTCTCTTCATTGTCTGCGTTTTCTAACCATAGTCACGGTTTTGTGCTCTTCATTCTAATGGTGCTTTTGATGATTGGGGTCATTTTATGCCTTCAGCTTCCCCAAAGGTCACAGGGATTAGCTATGTCCAATTGAGGACCAGAGAGAGCCATGGCTTTCTCCCATTCATCCCCCTCCATTGATTTCCCTGCAATGTAAGAGTGGCAAGGGTGGTAACTTTTTGTCTGGTTTTCACTCTTGCTAGTTTCCTTACAGCCCTCCCCTACTTCTCTTTGGAGAAGGCTTGTTTGTTGCCGTCACTGTGACACAAGAGGTTTTACTGAAGTAAATCCCCACTGAAAGCAGGGAAGGTACCTTGGGCACTGCTGATCCAATGAGCTTGCACTTGATTTTTCTTTCATTGTTTCGGTTTGCTTAGCTCACAGCCTTTCAACATTTATAGTTGATCAAGTCAAGCTTCTTTTGGAAACAGCATTCCCTTTCTTGGTTATGTGTTGCTGAGTGTAATCAGCCACACACATATACTATATAGTCTATTGATTATAATCATGAATGCTATAATAGCATATCCACTGTGCTTTTTTCCCCCTCTGTTTTACTTTGTTGATTCTTTTTTTTTTTTTAATGCACTTCCATTATGTTATTCAGAGTATTCTAGCTTGCATTTGTGTGTGTGTGTGTGTGTTTTAATAGGAAACTGCCAGACTTTGCTCTCACAAGTACTTTAATAGTGAGATGATATGTTTCACTTACTAATGTTGTTCCAAAAGAGACTTTCTTATTGTAAATTAATGGAAATTCTTGAAACCTAAGACAATACAAGTAACTTTTTAAGGAATGTGTATATGTGTATGCATGCAGTGGGAATGAGGGTCCTGAACAATAAACACCCCAAATAACCCCACATACCTTAAAAGACATTAAGCCATTTATGTCATTAATCATATTCAAGTGACAGTGGGGACAGTTTATGTAAACATATTTTCTGGGCACTGATATTCTTGGCTCATGAAGAAGTCCATTCATTAACAATGGTCAACAGTTTAAAACATGGTAGGAGGCAATCCTCAGTAGATTTTCCTTCTTAATAGGAGTCAAATGACTAGTAGCTTTCTAGTTAGTGAGATTATCTCTTTGGCTCAGAAGAAACTATGCTGCACATTCATGTTCAAATTTGAAAATATTGCACTAAGTAATTTCTATCTTCTGCAGTTCCTATTTTATAATTCATAACACATTTATGTATGTGGAAATAATGCTCATTTATAGATTCAGTGGCCTCTGCTATACTGCTTCATTTAACTTTTTCAAGCTTCATTCTTAATGTATGTATGCACGTGTACACTCAATCATATCTGACTCTTTTCAATCTCATCTACCAGGCTCTTCTGTCCATGAAATTTTCCAGGCAAGAATACTAGAGTGAGCTGCCATTTCCTCCTCAAGGGGATCTTCCTAACTCAGGGATCAAACCCACATCTCTTGTGTCTCCTGCATTGGCAGGTGGATTCTTTATCAACTGTGCCAACTTTCCATAAATATGTAGAGTGGAGACGGCCTAAGGGAGTAGTGAATATAAGATTGCTTTCAATGATGCTGCTCTGTGTGGATCCTCTTGGTCAGCACAAATATGGGAAATGGATGGAAAGCTTAATATTGTAAGTAATGCTTTTTTCCATTGAGCTTTTGTGAACAGTTTTTAATAGAAGTGAGAATTTTTTAAAGAAACACATTTTCCTGCAAAATGAGAAAGGGGACTGGAATGCACAGGTATGGAATAAAAATCTATTGAGTTTTACATATTGCCAGAATTATGGTAACTATGCATGAATACCTTAATGACATATTGTAGAAATTATAAATACTTTAACTCTTGCTGGTAGAGAAAAGGAAAAATAACTAGAGGAAATTCTCTGTAATCTTTAATCTGCAACATTTGGCAGTTGAAAATGTCCTAAGGCTTTAACATTAACCTTAAAACCGTAATATATGGCATCAGAAATGACCCTAATATTAGCCATTTATATTTAACAAATTAATGGCCAGTTTGCATTAATAGTAAATTAATGTATGTAAGTCAAATATCTAAGAATATGTACCTTTATTCTTAAATTCCTGGGGGTGGGATAAGACTAAACTGTTTGTTAACAATAATGTTAAAATTTTATTTTTGGAATGTGTATTTCATGCTTAAATATGATTATAAAAAAATGCCTGACAACATAATAACTGGTAACCAAACTTGCCAGTAAATATAACTCTTCCATTCGTTATAAACTGCTTACTTATTTATAATTCTGTAGCTCCCAGGAGGACAAAAAGTCTTTTAATTGTACATAACTCTGCCAAAGATAAACAGATATAAAGCATAATAGTGAATGAGAAAACACAGACAGTGGAAAATGTGCCAAGGTAGTTACCAAATGTAGGTAAGTGACTGATCGTTATAAAAATGATAAGAGCATACTGTATGCCATGATTAGAGGATAAAAATATTAATGTCAACATTTTCATCACTCACATGTGTACTTGACTCACCAGGCCATTAATAGTTACATTTGGAGACACAAATGGCAAACCATTCCAGTATTCTTGCCTGGGAAACCCCATGGGCAGAGAATCCTGGTGGCCTACAATCCATGGAGTTACAAAGAGTCAGACATGACTTAGAGACTAAACAACAGATATAGTTATATTGTATATTCTTCTTGAAAAAATATTATAGTCAGAAGGCTATCAATCATAATGAAAGATATCCTGAATCCCACTATAAGAACTTCAAGCTGTACTGCCTTTGCTGTTAAAGTCTGAGAAGCTTGGAAGCTCTAATTTTATGTTAAATATATATATTATTAAATTTTTATTTTAACTGGAAGATAATTACTTTACAATATTGTAATGGTCTCTGCCATGCATCACCATGAATCAGCCATAGGTATACATATGTCTTCTCCCTCTTGAAACTCCTTCTCATCTCTCACCCCATCCCACCCGTCTAGGTTGTCATAGAGCAATGGATCTGGGTTCCCTGAGTCATACAGCAAATTCCCACTGGCTATCTTTCAGTAGATATTTTTAAATTCAACTATTTACTTTGAGATCACTATATGTTCACATTCAGTTTTAAGAAACAACATGCACATATCTCATAACTTTTACCTATTTTACCCTAGTGGTAACACCTTGCAAATACCACAAACAGGTTGTTAACAATGATTTAAAGAAAGATAAAAGGCATTTTTATCATGGCAAGGGTGCTTCATGGTGCCTTTTCATAGCCACATCCACTTTCTTCCCACCCACTCCCTCCTTTTCCTCTGGCAATCACTAGTTTGTTCTCCTAGTGGTAAAGGACCCGCCTGACAATGCAGGAGACTTCAGAGACACGGGTTTGATTCCTGGGTCAGAAAGGTGCCTTGGTGGAGGAAATAGCAACCCATTCCAGTATTTTTGCTGGGAGAATCTCATAGATAGAGGAGCCTGGCAGGCTATAGTCCAGGAGGTTGCAAAGAGTTGGATACGACTGAAGTGACTTAGCACACACATCTAAAATGTTATCATTTTGCGGATATTCTATAAGTGAAACCAGGGAGTACGTGACTTTTTGAGAATAATTTTTTCTCAATCACCATAATTCTCTTAAGAGTCAATCCAAGTTGATGCTTCTATCAAGAGTCCGTTCCTTTTAATTGTCATTTAGTATTCCACAACGTGACTAGATAATAATTTGTTTAACCATTGACTGATTGAGCTCTATCTTGGTTGTTTCCAGCTTTTGCCTATTATGAAGAAAGCTATTATAAACATTTGTGTTATAGTTTTTATTGTAAACATAAGTCTTCATTTCTCTGGGATAAATGCCCAGGAGTGCAAGAGCTGGGGCATAGAGTAATTGACTTTCAGTTTTTTGAAAAGTGAAAGTGAAGTTGCTCAGTTGTGTCTGAGTCTTTGCAACCCGATGGACTGTAGCCTACCAGGCTCCTCCGTCCATGAGATTCTCCAGGCAAGAATACTGGAGTGGGTTGCCATTGCCTTCTCCAGGGGATCTTCCCCACCCAGGGATCGAATCCAGGTCTCCTGCATTGCAGGCAGACGCTTTACACTCTGAGCCACCAGGGAAGACAGAAATTGCAAACAGCTTTCCAGAGTAGCTATATAATCAGTCAGTTAGCTTTAAAAAGCATACATGTATTCACATGGAAGAAATGTCTCTGTGGCATTAGGATTAAGATCAAGTTAAACCTTTGAAAACTCTCCTCTTCCCTCCTTCTCCTTTCCCACCTCCCTTTCACTTTCTGTCTTCCTTTTTCCTTCCCTCCCTTTTAGTTTTTTCCTTCCTTCCTTTCTCCCTCCTGCCTCCCCACATCCCCTCCTTTCTTCCCTTCTTTTTCTCCTTTGTTCCTTCTTATGTATGAATGGAATTGTGATAGAAGGAATGCCTTTGTGAACCTAATCTGAGAACAAGAAAGACAGTATTACAGCTTTGTAGGTTCTTTGAAAGCATTGAAACTTAGTTTTATTAATTTTACAGGCTTTAAATACATAATTCATATTAAGGACCTAGAAAATGCAGAATAATCTTTTAGGCAAAATTTTTCCTGGTGATTGTGACAAGCTAAATGCCAAAAATAATAGTCACTTTAGAATTAAAAAAAAAAAATCACAAGACAGAAATTTATGTTGTCACTGTGAATAGCAGTCCACTCTCTAAGAGAAAAAAATAATCTTAGGTTATTATGTAGTTATGGCTTTCCTGGTGGCTCAGATGGTAAAGAGTCTGCCTACAATGCAGGAGACCTGGGTTCGATCCCTGAGTTGGAAAGTTCCCCTCTACAAGGGAATGGCTACCCACTGTGGTATTCTTGCCTGGAGAATTCCATTAAAGGAGGAGCCTGATGCACTACAGTTCATAGGGTTGCAAAGAGTGACTTTCACTTCAGTTCATTATGTAGTTGAGAGCAAAGCATGTTTGGTATCATTGCATTCAACCAAAAGATTTGCATTCTAGGTTACTGTATAACTGTAGGAAAAAGTCTGAACAAAACAAGTATATAAAATGATGTTCTACCAAAAGCTTGTAGCTTTTGCACATACTAGACATTTTTGCATACTATAAAAATGATGTTAGTATATCAACTTACTAAAAATGATTAAGTTGGCTTAGTTGCTGTGGAACTTAGCTGTTGATATTTTAAAAATCAGTTGTTAAAATATATAGGAAAAGTTACATTGACCAGGAGAGTAATAATAATCTCATGTAATTCACTATAAAAGCAAATATAATTGCAATGGATAACAGATAAAAATAGATTAAAAATCATTTAGAATCTCAAATTTTACATTTGTAGAATCATAGAGTTGAAGGAAGATTTACGATTCCAGAAATATATTCCAGAAATATGTGTGCTTGGTTGCTCAGTTGTGTCTGACTATTTGTAATACCACAGACTGTAGCCCGCTAGACTCCTCTGTCCAAGGGATGCTTCAGGCAAGAATACCCAGGTGGGGTGCCATGCCGTCCTCCAGGGGATCTGCCAGACCCAGGGATAAAACCCATGTCTCTACGTCTCCTGCATCGGCAGGCAGGTTCTTTACCACTAGCACCACCTGGGAAACCTATATATATGTATTGATCCCATAAAACTGTATGGTCTTAGATTTTCAATATGAAAACTAAGGAATGTAGAATTACTTATGATACTAAAGCTAGTCCTTTGACTAGCTACCATACTATATCTACCATACTTGAAAAATCTTGTTATAAGATTTCAAACCTATGTCAGTTAATAAATGGATTGTCAAGCTCCTACCATAAAAGATGACGTACAAAAAAGATGTTGCCCAACTGACCTGATCAATTTCTGTGAAAGAGATTGAAAGAATATTGATGGGGGTCAGACAGTGGATTGTCCTGAATTTAAACTACAACATTTTATTCGATAAACTCTGACAGCTTGGGAGATAAAGTTCAGGTCACACTGGCATTATTGTCTTAACAGTAAGATAAAGCACAGTGAAATGAAATAAAATAAAATGAAATGATCACCCTTATGGTGTTCTTTGAATGAAGTGAACAATGACTAAGATAAAGATATGTGAATAATTCTATTGTAGATGATGGAATTAAAGATCATTTTACTGGTAAGAAATCACATTTGGTGTGTTTTGCTCAACTTCTTAAACCTTTTAGACTTCAAATGGACAAGTTCATAATAAAGTAAGGAGAAAAAAGCTAGTTAAATAAGTTGCCTCAGAAATCTTCATAGAATATTTCTATATATGAAATAGTAAAAACGTATTACTAGTACAACACCAATAGAAAAGGAATACTTTCACAGAGATTTGAACTGTCCCCATCCTGACTTCTAAAGCCCACTTGCCATCAATCAGTCACTTTTTAAGAGTGGCCTGTAAAAGGATGTTTAGGGTATCAGGATAGATCCCAGAAGAATAAAGAAGAAGAATAAACCACTGAAACCTTAATAAAAGGAAATGGTCCATTAAAAAATTCCATTAATACTATGAACTATATTGATTTCTTATTTTCATAAGCATAATGCAGAAAGATGCTTATTATTATGTATTTGTAGAGCTAAATATAGCATGTCAGATATAGGGATTCAATATATGCATTTATATCCTGAGGTATGCAGATATCTTATTAGCAGAAAACATGATCATAAGATTCATTTTTTCTTTGCCCTTGAGTTATACAAAAGTAAATGTATTCTACTTTATAGAATTACAATAAAAGTTGGAAACAGGAAAATACATATAGAGCACTGGAAGAAATAAAGAAGGATTTTAGAAGAAATAGATATAAATGCCCAATTTCAAGTGTCTAAAAAAGTTAACTTATATCTTAGTGCATTTTGACTATTTAGGAGAAGACAAAGGAATGAGAAGTCCTAGAATTCAGTAAAAAGACTGACATCTCTAAGCAGAAGAAAATAGTAAGTATATATTTTTCAATAATTGCTTTAGTTACATATTGACATAATTGATATTTCTAAAATGTAGGAATTGGTTTAAGAAATACAAATAAATGTTTATGTATCTGTCCAAAGAAACATAAGAGAATCCTTGGTTAAAACTAAATAGCTTCATAGTAGAAATATTCTGAATTTATTTTTCAAATAGCAAGTCAACTAATGCTGTAAATCTGAGCTTAAATTCTAATTTCTTCATTTTTAGTGACAGTATCTCTACACTACCTATCATATACTAACATAAATTGAACACAGTTGACAGATAAAAGCTGATATTATTCTATCTTGAATTCCCAGATACGCCTGCTTGAGAGCTATATTTTGCCAATCAAAATTCAGAAGATACTCTCTGCTTGAAAAGTCCAAGATGTGTTGCCTATGAAATTGTTCATGTTTATGTTATGTAAACTGAGCAGGTGGGTTTTCTTTTCAGAAAATGAATCCTTTTCCAGAGATGAAAAAGGCTGAAGATAATGTATCCCCTAATATATTTAGGTGATGTTAACGAGGCAGCTATATTCCACCCACAGCTGTTGTCCCATGCTGAAATTAGTTGCTTCAGATTTTTTGTTAAATAATTCCATACTTGAGAAGACTTTAGGAAATTGGATGTTAGAGGGACCAGCCAGCATCATTCAGTTAAGTGGTCCTTGAACAGAAAAGTGCTTTCCTTTGAATGTAGGGGGAAAAGAGTTTGATCACATTTAAGCTAATCTTTCATTTATCATACCCAGTGGGTAAGATAGTTAATGACTATATTGATTTTTTGTGTGTGCTTAGTTTTAAACACAACATTTAACCAATGTGAAACTGAATATGGGATTTGTTTTCTATTTGCTATTGATGCTTTTAAATTATCTTTATCTCTTTATGCATTGAATTCAAAAGGGTTTTAGATAGTGTCATGATCTTAAACTATATTTTAATTTTCTGATTTTTTTTTTGAACTTAAGAAATGTAATTTTATTTTGCTATTTTAATTTTTCTTTCGTTTCGGTTGTTCACTTTTCTGAAACTTTGGATAGTTTTCATATCTGTAGTTATTTTCAGAGCTTCCTTTACTTTCACTAGGAAGAAAAAAGCATTTAAACTTTGACAACAGTGTTGATCACAGTCCTTTCAGCAACAGCTTTTTTCTGGTTTCTCTTGCTTTTATACATCTGCCTCTGTCACATCTCCACTGTCCATTTATGCGGGTCATTGTAATTGTTCTTTGATTCCTACATTTTCTTGGAGGATCATGTGAGTCATTTCTAGAAAGCTGTCTTTACAAAAAGACGAGGAAAAGAACGGAAACATAATAGAGATGTAGAAACTCTGAATGTGGTTAAATAGCATCACAAAGGGATGGGAATTCACTGTTAAATAGCTTTAAAATGTTAAAAAAAAAAAAAAGCAGCAACTAGATATAAGCAGAGCAAGGTGTAAAATAGCATGACATGAGAAGAAAATAAACAAAATGACTTAAGCATTATATGCGAAGTAGGCAAACCTGTTCCTCCCTCCCATGGCTTATATCATTGCCTTATATTCATTTCATTGGCTTATGTTCATTTCACTTACATATATGCATACTTAAGCAATCTGTGTGTGTGTGTATATATATATATATATGAATACACAGTCTAATACATTGTTGCTATTATCTTTTTGAATAGACTTTGTTTGATCAATTAATAATAAGAAAAATAACATTTTTTATTTTTACTTATTCCTTTTGTGCTCTCTCTTTCTTTGTATAGACCAGACTTTCTGATCTATATAATTTTCCTTCTCTCTGAACAACTTATTTTAATATTTCTTGCAAGGCAGATCTATTGGCACTATATATCTTCAACTTTTATTTGTCTGAGAAAGTTTATATTATTTCTTTTTCACTTTTGAAAAATAATTTTTAAGGTATAGAAATCTAGATTGTTGCTTTTTCCTCTCAGTACTTTAAACATTTCACTCTACTGTCTTCTTGCATTTGTGGCTCCTACAAGAAATCAGGTATTCTTATCTTTGTTCTTCTATAGTAAGGTACTTTTTTCCCTTTGTCTTCTTTCAATAATTTTCTTTTCTTTCTCTTTAACTTTCTATAGTTTGAATATAATATGCCTAGGTGTAGTTTTTTGGCATTTATTCTGTTGGTGTTCTCTGAGCCTCCTGGATTTGTGTTACGATTCTGACATTAATTTGGAGAAATTCTTAGTCATTATTGTTTCAAATATTGTTTCTGTTCCTTTATCTTTTTATCTTTGTGGTATTCCCATTATGCATACGTTACACCTTTTGTAATTGTCCCACATTTCTTGGATATTTTGTTCTTTTTAAAGTAATTTTCTCTTTATTTTTTCAGTTTTACACTCAAGCCTAGAGATTTATTCCTCAGTCATATCCAATCAATTGATGAGCATTCTTCATTCTTTTAACAGTGTTTTGAGTCTCTAGCATTTCTTTCTGATTCTTAGAATTTGCATCTCTCTGCTTACATTACCCATCTGTTCTTGAAAACTGGCTATTTCACCCATTAGAACCCTAGCATATTAATTGTAGTTGTTTTAAATTCCCAATCTGACAATTCCAACATCCCTGTCATATCTGATTCTGGTTTTGATGCTCATTCAGTCTCTTCAGATGGTATTTTTTTTTTAATCATTTCATGTGCCTGGTAAATTGTTGCTAAAACCAGATGTGATATACTAAGTGAAAGGAACTCAAGTAAATAGATGTTCGGTAATATGGTGGCGAGGTGTGGGGAAGGGAAAGCATTATGCAGTCTTATGACTGATTAGTCTTAGTCTTTTGGTAAGCTGTCCCCTACCATGGACTTTGCCAGCACTTCTCAGGTTTTCACCCTGCTTGGGTGGGACAGGAAGGCTGGAAGGGGCTGGGGTAGGTGTTTGCCTTCTCCCAGGTCAGTGAGGCTCTGATGAAACTCCAGCAGGTTAGGCACTAGAGAAATAATCTACTCTGATGGCTGCTGCTGCTGCAAAGTCGCTTCAGTCGTGTCCGACTCTGTGCGACCCCATAGATGGCAGCCCACCAGGCTCCCCCGTCCCTGGGATTCTCCAGGCAAGAACACTGGAGTGGGTTGCCGTTTCCTTCTCCAATGCATGAGAGCAAAATGTGAAAGTGAAGTCGCTCAGTCGTGTCCGACTCCGCGACCCCATGGACTGCAACCTACCAGGCTCCTCTGTCCATAGGATTTTCCAGGCAAGAGTACTGGAGTGGGGTGCCATCGCCTTCTCTGACTTTGACGGCAGGCTATGTTAAAAAGAACAGCGTGCTCCAGCTTCTTTCAAAGTGGTCTTTTCCCCCTGCTCCTGCTGGAAACTTTACTGTGGGAACCTGGTCAAGCTCCTCATGATAAATCTCATAATACTGTGGAGTACCCCCTATGACTGGGTCTCCCTGGAGTTTTTAACTCTCAGACTTGTCAACATTGAGTCAGCATCAATTCATCAATTACAGTTCAAGTTTCCTTCCCTGGCACTGGTTTTGGCAGACTGGGTTTCTGCTCTGTTGTGATGGTCTGTACTTGCCTATTTGTTTCCCCAGTTTGGGGGGAGGGGGCAGAGGTTTACCTTGTGACCTTATTTTTCTGATAGTTCTAAGAAGAGTTGTTGACTTTTCAGCATCATACACAGTGAATATGAAGCAACACTTGATCTACACATGTAGTTTGAATTTTGCAGGCAAGCTTGTATGTTGGATTGCTTTCAGTTCCCAGGTGGTGCAGTGGTAAAGAATCCACCTGCGATGCAGGAGATGCAAGAGATGCAGGTTCGATCCCCGGGGTAGGAATATCCCCTGGAAGAGGAAATGCGAGCCCCTCCAGTATTCTTGCCTAGGCAATCTCATAGAATGAGGAGCCTTGTGGGCTATAGTCTATTGAGTCACAAAGAGTCAGACATGACTGAGCAACTGAGCACAACACATGTAATAAATGCCAGTAGTGGTACTTCAAAGACAATATTATGGTAGTTAGGAAAAATTTATAGGAGTGCTCTGATATTCAACATTCAAGAAATAGTGATGGTAAGTTACAAAATTTAATATTAATCTTTAGTTACAAAGGGTATTCTTAGAGAATTCAAAGATACAAACACAAATTAAAATTTAAAATGATTCTAAGAAGAAAAGAACTTAAACAGCTAACTATAAACACTTCACTTATATTTCAACGAGAACTACAGATTCACATATAAATATTTGCTATATGTACTTTGATACTTAATTGGTCTCTCAAGTTTACCATATCCCAAAATATCTTGATTTCCATGCCTATAATCAATACATATACATGGGAAATCTCTCTAAGAAATATCATCTATCTCATTTTGCAAGCCCCAAACTTAAAGTCATTCTTGTCTTCCCAATCAATTCCTCTGATTTCTGCATTCACATATCCATTTATTTGCTAAGTATTCTTGGTTATTTTACCAAATGTATCTCTGCTTCTCTTCATGCTGCCACTAACCTCCCCAGTTCAGTTCAGTACAGTTGCTCAGTCGTGTCTGACTCTTCGCAGCCCCATGAATCGCAGCACGCCAGGCCTCCCTGTCCATCACCAACTCCCGGACTTCACTCAGACTCACGTCCATCGGGTCAGTGATGCCATCCAGCCATCTCATCCTCGGTCGTCCCCTTTTCCTCCTGCCTCCAAGCCCTCCCAGCATCAAAGTCTTTTCCAATGAGTCAACTCTTCACATGAGGTGGCTAAAGTACTGGAGTTTCAGCTTTGGCATCATTCCTTCCAAAGAAATCCCAGGGTTGATCTCCTTCAGAATGGACTGGTTGGATCTCCTTGCAGTCCCAGGGACTCTCAAGAGTCTTCTCCGACACCACAGTTCAAAAGCCTCAATTCTTCGGTGCTCAGCCTTCTTCACAGTCCAACTCTCACATCCATACATGACCACTGGAAAAACCATAGCCTTGACTAGACGGACCTTAGTTGGCAAAGTAATGTCTCTGCTTTTGAATATGCTATATAGGTTGGTCATAAATTTCCTTCCAAGGAGTAAGCGTCTTTTAATTTCATGGCTGCAGTCACCATCTGCAGTGATTTTGGAGCCCCCCAAAATAAAGTCTGACACTGTTTCCACTGTTTCTCCATCTATTTCCCATGGAGTGATGGGACTGGATGCCATGATCTTCGTTTTCGGAATGTTGAGCTTTAAGCCAACTTTTTAACTCTCCTCTTTCACTTTCATCAAGAGGCTTTAGTTCCTCTTCACTTTCTGCCATAAGGGTGGTGTCATCAGCATATGTGAGATTGTTGATATTTCTCCCGGCAATCTTGATTCCAGCTTGTGTTTCTTCCAGTCCAGCGTTTCTCATGATGTACTCTGCATAGAAGTTAAATAAGCAGGGTGACAATATACAGCCTGACGTACTCCTTTTCCTATTTGGAACTGGTCTGTTGTTCCCTGTCCAGTTCTAACTGTTGTTTCCTGGCCTGCATACAGATTTCTCAAGAGGCAGGTCAGGTGGTCTGGTATTCCCATCTCTTTGAGAATTTTCCACAGTTTATTGTGATCCACACAGTCAAAGGCTTTGGCATAGTCAATAAAGCAGAAATATATGTTTTTCTAGAACTCTCTTGCTTTTTCCATGACCCAGCGGATGTTGGCAATTTGATCTCTGGTTCCTCTGCCTTTTCTAAAACCAGCTTGAACATCAGGAAGTTCACGGTTCATGTATTGCTGAAGCGTGGCTTGGAGAATTTTGAGCATTACTTTACGAGCGTGTGAGATGAGTACAATTGTGCAGTAGTTTGAGCATTCTTTGGCATTGCCTTTCTTTGGGATTGGAATGAAAACTGACCTTTTCCAGTCCTGTGGCCACTGCTGAGTTTTCCAAATTTGCTGGCATATTCAGTGCAGCACTTTGACAGCATCATCTTTCAGGATTTGAAATAGCTCAACAGGAATTCCATCACCTCCACTAGCTTTGTTTGTAGTGATGCTTTCTAAGGCCCACTTGACTTCACATTCCAAGATGTCTGGCTCTAGATGAGTGATCACACCATCATGATTATCCAGGTCGTGAAGATCCTTTTTGTACAGTTCTTCTGTGTATTCTTGCCACCTCTTCTTAATATCTTCTGCTTCTTTTAGGTCCATACCATTTCTGTCCTTTATCGAGCCCATCTTTGCATGAAATGTTCCCTTGGTATCTCTAATTTTCTTGAAGAGATCTCTAGTCTTTTCCATTCTGTTCTTTTCCTCTATTTCTTTGCATTGATCGCTGAAGAAGGCTTTCTTATCTCTCCTTGCTATTCTTTGGAACTCTGCATTCAGATGCTTATATCTTTCCTTTTCTCCCTGGCTTTTCACGTCTCTTTTTTTCACAGCTATTTGTAAGGCCTCCCCAGACAGCCATTTTGCTTTTTTGCATTTCTTTTCCATGGGGATGATCTTGATCCCTGTCTCCTGTACAATGTCACCAACCTCATTCCATAATTCATCAGGCACTCTGTCTATCAGATCTAGGCCCTTAAATCTATTTCTCACTTCCCCTGTATAATCATAAGGGATTTGATTTAGGTCATACCTGAATGGTCTAGCGGTTTTCCCTACTTTCTTCAATTTCAGTCTGAATTTGGTAATAAGGAGTTCATGATCTGAGCCACAGTCAGCTCCCGGTCTTGTTTTTGTTGACTGTATAGAGCTTCTCCATCTTTTGCTGCAGAGATTATAATCAATCTGTTTTCGGTGTTGACCATCTGGTGATGTCCATGTGTAGAGTCTTCTCTTGTGTTGTTGGAAGAGGGTGTTTGCTATGACCAGTGCATTTTCTTGGCAAAACTCTATTAGTCTTTGCCCTGCTTCATTCCATACTCCAAGGCCAAATTTGCCTGTTACTCCAGGTGTTTCTTGACTTCCTACTTTTGCATTCCAGTCCCCTGTAATGAAAAGGACATCTTTTTTGGGTATTAGTTCTAAAAGGTCTTGTAGGTCTTCATAGAACCGTTCAACTTCAGCTTCTTCAGCGTTACTGGTTGGGGCATAGACTTGGATTACTGTGATATTAAATGGTTTGCCTTGGAAACGAACAGAGATCATTCTGTCGTTTTTGAGATTACATCCAAGTATTGCATTTTGGACTCTTCTGTTGACCATGATGGCTATTCCATTTCTTCTGAGGGATTCCTGCTCACAGTAGTAGATGTAATGGGAAAGCATCCTGCATCTCTCACCTGAATCAGTGTCATAGCCTCGCAACTGCTCACCCTGCTCCTTGCTGGTCTTCCTTCATAATCTATTCTCCAAAGAGCCACCAGAGTCATTGGTTCAAAATAAAATCAGACTTTGGCTTCCACTTAGAACTTTGAATGACTCTATTATATTTAGAATAAAGCAAAACTCCTTTAACACAGCTTGTACCACTCTAGCATCTTTGTCTTAAGCCACAATTTGCACATGCATTTCCTTGGCTCACGTTGACCTTTTTCTCCAAACTATAAATCAAGTTCATTCTTGCTTCTACCCATAGCCGTTTTCTATGTCTGGAAATTCAGTATTCTGCTGAACTGGCCCCAGCTTATTTTAGGTCTCAGTTCAAATGCAGTACCACCAAAATGTTCTCTGATACCTTTCTTTAGCCCTGATTAATGACAATAGCTTTGGCTGGCCCCTAATGTAACTTTACCCACATCTTTCTGTTCTTTCTGTTTTTTTTTTAAAAAGCATTTTCATAACCTGAATTTGTCTGGTATATTTATTTGAATACATATTGAGGATTTTTTCACTCCATTGGATCATAAACTTCATGAGAACATGGATTGTATATCTCATCTCAAAAAAAAAAAAGTTCTAGCACGTAGAGCAGTGTTTAAAGTATGTTCAATAGATGCTCACTAAGTGACATATTACTGTATTACTTGTGAAATGAAGAAATAAATAGCAAGGACAAATCTTGAAATGGAAACACTATAGAAAACTATGGCCAAGGTGAATTTTCATATAATAAAGCTTCCTCCTTCCAGGTTACATAGGAATGAATTAATAGCAGCTGCCATTGCCGGGAGAAATATCAATAACCTCAGATATGCAGATGACACCATCCTTATGGAAGAAAGTGAAGAGGAACTAAAAAGCCTCTTGATGAAAGTGAAAGAGGAGAGTGAAAAAGTTCGCCTAAACCTCAACATTCAGAAAACGAAGATCATGGCATCCGGTCCCATCACTTCATTGGAAACAGATGGGGAAACAGTGTCAGACTTTATTCTTAGGGGCTCCAAAATCACTGCAGATGGTGACTGCAGCCATGAAATTAAAAGACGATTACTCCTTGGAAGACAAGTTATGACCAACCTAGATAGCATATTCAAAAGCAGAGACATTACTTTGCCGACTAAGGTCCATCTAGTTAAGGCTATGGTTTTTCCAGTGGTCATGTATGGATGTGAGAGTTGGACCGTGAAGAAGGCTGAGCACCGAAGAATTGATGCATTTGAACTCATTGGAAAAGACTCTGATGCTGGGAGGGATTGGGGGCAGGAGGAGAAGGGGACGGCCGAGGATGAGATGGCTGGATGGCATCACTGACTCGATGGACGTGAATCTGAGTGAACTCCGGGAGATGGTGATGGACAGGGAGGCCTGGCGTGCTGCAGTTCATGGGGTCGCAGAGAGTTGGACACGACTGAGTGACTGAACTGAACTGAACGGAACTGATGCTGCTAAGTCATGTCAGTCCTGTCCTACTCTGTGTGACCCCATAGACAGCAGCCCACCAGGCTCCTCTGTCCCTGGGATTCTCCAGACAAGAACACTGGAGTGGGTTGCCATTTCCTTCTCCAATGCATGAAAGTGAAAAGTGAAAGTGAAGTCGCTCAGTTGTGTCTGACTCTTCACGACCCCATGGACTGTAGCCTACCAGACTCCTCCATCCTGGGGGATTTTCTAGGCACGAGTACCGGAGTGGGTTGCCATTGCCTTCTCCAGTGAATTAATAGAAAGGATTCCGAAGAGAAGCTACAAAGAAATTTTTTAATGGGACTAGCAGTGTATATATGTAAAATTTGTAAAACTTCTGATATCTCAGAAAATCAGTCTCATTCCAAGGACAAACTTGACACCTACTTGAGAGTGATCGGGAAAGTAAAACAAATAGATTTCCACTTTCTTCAACATGATTGTCCTCGGTTTTCAAACCAACGATTTAACATGGTCAAAAATGATTAGTGTTCTTAACTATCAATTCTTAAATTTACAAACAATTTTTTATTTTCCTTTAGACTCCTTGGTTTAATGAGGTGGTTTTGGGTGCTCTTAGTTTTCTTTTTTAAAATCCTAGTTTTGTCACTTGATAGCTGTGCTATTTTAGTCAAATAACCTCTCTAGGCCTCAGTTGCCTCTGTAAAATGGGAAAAATATTGACATCTAATTCACAGAAAGTTTGTGTAGATTAAGCTAGTATGTATAAGTGCAAAGAAAATGGCATAAAGATCATATAAGTGTTTGTTTTCGTTTAGTTCATTGTTATCTCTTTCTGCTTGAGTAATAAGAGTCTTGATATTCCATGATACCTCTAGGAACTCATGCATAAAGAAGCTTTATTAGATTAGTGAGAAGGGAAGAAGAAAAGAAAGACAACAGTTTTTAGGATGCAGTAGAGGTGGCTGTGTTCCAAACAACTTTCTCTGGAATCCAGAGGTCAATTTGCTGAGGCAAGCTGCAGATGGATAGATAAACTGTGATTTCCGCATCTTTCTCCAAGTGGTAATTGTGAGCCTTACAGACAAGGGCCTCTTTTAATGAGTAAAAGGGAATGAAAAGGTCACCGTTTTTCTTACGCGGCAATCTTGGAGCATGGCTTTTTGAAAATGTCAGGACCCTAAACAAGTTGAAGAAACCTCTAGGATGCTGATCTTAAAATCAGGCAGTGATTTAAATGGAGCCTCCAGCATCATTCAGGACACTGTTGCCATGACTAGCCTGGGGCCTCAGGGAACAGAGGCTAAGAGCTGCTGGGCAGTACACAGCTGTCCTCCAACCTCTGGGGAGGATACCGTCCTCTGGGGTTAGCACAAAGATGTGCCTGTTTCTCTAAAGAATATATTTTAAAGAGGAAGAAAGTAACTCAAACAGAAAAAAGAGAAAAATTGTACATCCTTCCCTAAAATACTCTAAAGAAAAACAAGGAGTCCTTTGATTCTTGTGTAACTATCTAAAAAAAAGATAGAGGGAAAAATATATGTGTTGTTAGATAATTTGAAGTATAGCTGCTTTGGGAAAATCATACTGATTTTTTTCTTTAATATTTTTACTTTTTCTCTACTATCCCCCCTTTCCAATTCTTTTTACATGTCCCTTTTGGTCTATTATTAATATACGGAAATGATACAACTGAAATCAACTTGGAAGATCACTCCCAGAGAAGTTTTCTTAACCTGAAATCTCAGTTTTTTAAAAAAATTTCCTTCAACATACATCTTGGTCTAGCATATTTCTTTTTGATGTAAATATTTTGACTGGTTTATTTTCATTACTAGCCTTGACGACTTCTAAGTAAAATGAAATACAAAATTTATAAGATATATTAGTCACTGTGCTAAGCAATATAGTAAATAAGGCTTGAATAAAATGGGGTCCCAAATATTTAGGAACTCACAACCTCATAATTTTCTTGAAAGTTTCAGATAGTCTATAATAATAGCAAAGCACAATGTAAACAAAGTCAGAGCTTCCAAAAATAAAGAATAATCATAAGCTTTTTTTTCTATTATAGGAGGAAATAGGTGAATGAGAAAGAAACTGAGAAAAACAAAATGAAGAAAAAAGGTGGAGAACACAGGGAACAAAGGTGGGAACAAAGAGAAAGGTTGATGTGGTGTGGGGATGTGTACTGACTTTCCATGATATTTCTACTTTAAAACAAACAAAAAAGAGCACCATCATCTTTAATTGAACTATCAAGAGAAGGAAAATGACTCTGTTTTAAGTATCTATTTGCTAAATGCAAGGAAAATCATGTTTATAATACCTGCATTGTGTAGTAGCTATTCATTCGTTTAAGCTATTTAGGCAATCATGTAATAAAGGCTGCATTTATTGTAGGGGAGATGCAGTGAGGAAACAAATTTTTTCTGAGTGTATTTAATCTGAGATCTGAAGAATGAGAGATGGCTATCTGAATATTTCAATAGAAGACACAGTATGTACAAAGGTCCTGAGGTGGAAAAACCTTAGATGTTTTCAAGGATATAAAATTTTTTTTTAAAACCAGCACATTTTAAAAAGTCAGTAAAGGTCAAGTCTGGCAAGGGCCAGGTGATGTAGCTCCATGTAGACTTCTGTAAAAGTTTGTCATCTAAGTGCACCAGAGGGTGTCTGGGAGGATATATTCCAATTTATCTTTTAAAAATACTAGCCTGTCATGTGGAGGATAAATGTATGCTTTGGGAGTGGGTGGATGGTGGCAGTGACGACATTTTGTAACCCATATCTTACAGATTTGTAACGCAAAGTTCAGGAAAAAGAATAATTCAAGTCCAAGATTTCCTCATTGTAGAATCACATGGCATCAAGTATTAATATTAGTGCTCCATCCCTTTTCCCTAACTTTATGAGGGAGCAGGTGGCTGGATCTTCATCACTAAAATTTCAACAACAGCAACCATAAGAATAGCAAATAATTTTATTTGCTATTTCAGTAGGCTCTAAGTTTTGAGTTCTTAAAATATTATAATTAAAGGAATCTTTCAACAATTGCTTCAGAAAAGTTAACACCCAAGAATGCACAGATAATAATAACTGGTCAAGCTTTGATTTCAACTTCTGTTCTTAGAATCCACATCTTACATTCTTAACCAAGATTAAGGAAGGGAAACCCCTATGTGATTTAATGTGTTGGTTTAAAGGCTTATTACGGAAATGGTAAAAAGGAATAACAATTTGACCAAAAAAAAAAACAAAACCTGAATTCCTCCTCTAGAAATCTGCTTGTCTGCTTGATAGAACTATGTTTTTTTTCCTACAGCCCTTTGCATGTTCATTTATTTGAATGACTATATATTATATATTATTTATATGGGCTATAAATAATTTATAAATCTACTGAACTAAGTTTTCACTTATTTGTATAATATATGTTGTCCTTAAAGATATTCTATGTGGTATGCATGGCAATTGTTTCTTTGTCCACTTTACTTCTTAACAAAATTGTCTCATTGAGCTAGGTGACACATTCATGGACATAATCAAACACTTGCTCCTGAGTGGGGCTGGATCTAAAAACCCACCTGAAGTCACATCCATGAGTCATTCTTTATCTTAGCACCTGCACAGCATTACCATCACTTAAAATTATCTTGATTTTAATAGTTCCTTTCTCTGTTTTCTTCATTAAAATTTAAGGCCAATGAAATGCAAGACTAATTATTTTGTTACTCAGCACCTCAAACTTGTTGGACACAAAGAAGGCTTAGAGTAAACATTTGTTGAATAAACAGTGCTTTAAAACATATTGTAAGAAAAAAAAAAAGGGTAAAGACCTTCACTGGACTGAAACTCTTTAGAATCTTTAATGCTCATTCTATCACATTGTACCATCATCTCAGATCATGGTCATTTGAAATCCTATAAGGTCACTGCTAAATGAAATGGTACTTTGCATTTCAAAAGCAATTTCAGATAGATACATTTTTATTTCAAATTGACCACAGTTACACATCTTGGCAACAGAAGTTTTGTGTTTTTCTTTTCCTTTGTTTTTGCATTTCACATGAGGGAGATGAGATCAGTCAACAAAGTCACTTGAGACTGATCAAAGCATAAAATATTGCATAAAACAACTCACATTTAACCTCTGCAAATGAATAAGTAAAGGGAAATTCATGAATTCTTAAAATATTGTCCCTTGATGCAGATATAAGCCTCTTTCTGGTTTCAGCATTAATTCACATGGGCATCTTTTCCATAGGCAGTTTTATTTTTCCTGAGCAACTGGTATTGCCATCGAATTTTGTGGGAAAAAAAGGACACGTTTAAAATAACATGTTTTTTATGAATCTTATAACTAGGAGGAATATTTATTTTATTTTTTTAGGTAATTTTCTTTCTTTCTTTATTTTATTTATTTATTTATTTTTATTTACTTTACAATTCTGTATTGGTTTAGAAAATAAATTCTATTTTAGTTTTTCAAAAGTAAGCTTTTAAAATTCAATACCTTAAACATTTGTGTTAAGGCTGAAAACTGTTTCAACTATCACAAGTTATGTTTGCCCTCAGTTTATTTAGCACAAAAGTATGGAAGAAGAATAAAATAGTAATCATCTCCCATTTTTTTAATATTGTTCTCCATTTTCTGCGGTTGAATTCTGTGACAGCTGCTCTGAAGGCAAGGGTGAGAATAGACTTAAGTACATCTTTGCTTGGGTATACACATGAGTGCCTCTCAAAGGACACATTGACTTCCAGTGCCAATGATACATGTGGTTCACAAACAAAGACAGAGGACTACAACCACAGCTTAAACCCTGAGGAGCACTAGGTCACAGTGCACAAAGCACAAGGCAGATTTAGAAAGATCGTATTTTTTTCCAATTTGCTTTCTTGCAAGTAACACTTTATGAAGAAAAGAAAATAGGACATTTGTTGTAGAAAGAGGGATAAGCAACCTGTATAAAAGTTAATACAGGTATGTGGGGAATAAGTAATCACTTCTGTATTAAATTGCATTTATTTCTTTGAATGAAAACAAATCAAATACGAAAACATTTAAAGTCAAGTATATTAGTATTTGCAAAGGAGAATTTTTCTATAGATAAAAAAGAGAGTTTTTGCCTAAAATTACTTAGTAGATCAAATATTTTCTTCACATATGGCAAGAATATATCTGGAACTGAAATTTTATCTTTCTCAAGTATTAGCAAAGTTAGGAAAGGCCAGTCTCTCTTCTCTGCCATGGTTGAGTATGTTGCATGCTGTGCCAGGAACTATGACTAGCATTTCCCATGCTATTGTTTTATTTACTTCTAAAAGGTAGATCTAGATGTTACTCTCAGTTTATAAGTGAAGAATCAGAGGCTTTGAGAGGTCAAAAAACTGTCAAGTTTGCACAGCTAGAGAGCAGCAGAGACAGAATTTGAACTGAAGTCCCAGGTTGTAGACAAATTGCCTCCTGTCAATGCCTGTGAGTCAAGCCTTCATCGTTTCCAATCTTGATTCATACCACAACCTACCACTCACCATGCTTCTAGAATTAACAAGTGTACACAGGATAATTAAATGCCTAATTTACAATCCTCCGTGTCCTCAGAATGAATTTTCAGTTTCTCAGCCATGTAGGAGCCCAGTAGGCTATAGCCCATGGGGTCGCATAGAGCTGGACACGACTGAAGCGACAGCCTGCCTATGTGCATGAAAAGCTACAGGCAGCATTTCTAAATGGTCACGCATGCTAAGTCACTTCAGTCATGTCTGACTTTTTGAGACCCTATGGATTGTAGCCCTCCAGGCAACTCTGTCCATGGAGCTTTCTGGCAAGTGGAGTGGATCGCCATTTCCTTCTCTAGGGGTTCTTTCCAACCCAATGATCAAATCCAAGTCTCTATGTCTACCTGGTTTGGAAGGCAAGTTCTTTACCACTAGGGCTACCTGGTCACTAACTCCTAAACACCGTTCATTCCGGTATAACCACTCATCATTCTTCAGTAAACCACAGACACCCTTAGTCCTTTGCTCCTGCCGTTCATACTCCACATAACATGCCTTTCAGTCTATGTTTCTGATGGTAATCTGTTCATCCTGTCTATCTCTGCTTTACTACTTCCATTTCCAACCCCCACACAGAATGATTCATTTTTTAATTGCCAATTCAAAACAGGCTACCTCTACAGCTATTCTAAAAATAATGCATTGGATAATAAGCTCCAGGTAATGTGCATATCCATTGGCAATGAAGTAAAGTTTTCAAGCATAGAAAGCCTTTTATTCTGATACTTCTTTTACTTTTCCTACTGTTACCTAATAATTGACAAATAAACATTTATCGATTATATGAAATAAAAGTAGATTCTATTTGAGTATATAATTATAAAGAAAAATATTCATTTTTGGCACACTTTTCAAATTGTGTAGTTTAGCATTTTTCCTTATGTAGCAGTTATTCAATTATGGGGTTATGGGGTAAACAATTCATCTATCAAATCAGAAAATATTTTGTAGTTGCCTCTTGAACAATACTTTATGTGGGATGGTCTGGACAAAAGATATGATTGAAAAACATAGGGAAAGGATGGAAATCAAGAAGAAATAATATTAAAAACTGTAGTTTAAAAATTATATAATTACATAAATGATTTCCATATTTAAGTTGTAAAATATAGTGAAGTGCATAATTACATATGACTTTCTTGATTAAACAAGGAAACTAAACAATTTGGATTGCTGAGCACTGTGTTGATTAGGATACCCACAGATTCCCTTACTTTCTAAGCTTCTTAAATTATAAAGTTCTAAGAGCACCATAATATCTGCTGAGAGCCAGAAAGTATTATCTGGTTATGGATCTGTTCAAAGAGCATGCTTCAGTCTTCATTTTTGGCTGGGGATTCAGTCTCTTGGGGAAATGCAGCAAACTGCATGCCTAGCCCCAAATACTCATTTTCATTATCACCTTTTAAAACTGTGTGTATATTTTTGTGTCCATACATAGGTCTGCTGTTTTTCTCTCTGTTTATTTTGTTGCTGCTTTTAAGTTAGGAATAGCCCTCTGGGGAAAATTCTTTTTTCAGCCTCATCCCTGGATTTTCCCTGCTATGATTTGGTGAACACATATAATTTTTTATGGTCTACCATCATTGACAGGCTGGCCCCAAGGCACAGGGTTCTGTGTAGCACATCATGGTTTATTGATGAGCACTGGGAACTGAAGCAGAGTGGTGGAGATGGCACACCAGTTACAGATCCTTGTTTAGAAACCAACTGGGCATTCAGTAATGAGACCGTGCGGTCTTGTTTGCAGAGCTCAGCTCAGGCCAGAGATCCAATGAAGCGTGAGTTAGAAGGAAAACAAATTAAACAACCATATAGTTCAAGTAGTTTGTGCCATTGGCAGTTTAAACCTAGCATCATTTCCTATCACACCTATAAAATTATTTAAAGGAAAAATTTAACTAGGATAGTACTGAGTAAACTGGGTTCTTGGAAAAGAGTTATAAATGCATAATAAAGGAAATATGAGTTTATTTTTGGCCAGAATTATTTATTTTAAAAAGTAGTCCTACTTCTTTGCAAAAGCCATATATATATAGTAAAATTTTTAAAAAATGATGAATGAATAATCTGGGTAACCACAGATAAAGTAACTCTTGCTGCAATTCCTTTCAGAAACACTCCATGTTTATTTACTTTTTAAAGCCAATAAGAGCACATAAATACACTTGCTAAATTTCATGTGTTTTCCCATGTAACAATACATTTTGGATGATATCTCAAGCAACACACATAAATTTACTTAGTTTATTTTCATAGTTTCCCATTATGAAAATAAACTATTCCTTGTTTCAGTTAATAGAAAATGCTAGAATGAATATATTTGTACACAAATAATTTTGCAATTATGTGGATATATTTGTGGTGTCATTTCAAAAAAGTAAAGGCTAAGTCAAAGAGTCTTTTATGTTTGTACCAAGATTTATGAAAGGCTATTATTCCATACTCTTGAAAACAACACCACAGTTTTAGCTACATTTAGACTGAAAATTAGAATCCCATTGATATTTTAGTTTTGTTGCTTATGAATAAAACAGTGCTTTTCTATCTTTTCCTATGATCTAGCTGAATATGTTTGAAAAATGTTCTGTTGAATTGTTTTTTCGTTATTTATTTATATATTAATAACAAAATATATCATATAGTTACAATATTTACATATAATAGTTTGTAACATGTATATTACTAGTCCCTGTACTATATGCTACAGATATTTTTGTGATTTGTCTTTTCCTTGGACTGTGAAGAAGTCTGAGCACCGAAGAATTGAAGCTTTTGAACTGTGGTGTTGGAGAAGACTCTTGAGAGTCCTTTGGACTGCAAGGAGATCCAACCAGTCCATCCTAAAGGAGATCAGCCCCGGGATTTCTTTGGAAGGAATGATGCTAAAGCTGAAACTCCAGTACTTTGGCCACCTCATGCGAAGAGTTGACTCATTAGAAAAGACTCTGATGCTGGGAGGGATTCG
Source organism: Oryx dammah (assembly GCF_014754425.2). NCBI lineage: Eukaryota > Metazoa > Chordata > Mammalia > Artiodactyla > Bovidae > Oryx > Oryx dammah. Next base: position 129,869,293 of record NW_024070186.1, on the reverse strand, counting down.
GGGGGCAGGAGGAGAAGGGGACGACAGAGGATGAGATGGCTGGATGGCATCACGGACTCGATGAACATGAGTCTGAGTGAACTCCGGGAGATGGTGATGGACAGGGAGGCCTGGCGTGCTGCGATTCATGGGGTCGCAAAGAGTCAGACATGACTGAGCGACTGAACTGAACTGAACTGAATACTATCTTTATGTAGATGTATTTATTTTTATGTTGTAATGTTTTAGTAATTTAATACTTCTGTGTTTTCTGTCTTAATCAGAAATAGAATCCCTACACTAAATTATTAACCATTCTTTTATGTTTTTTCTAGACAGTTCACTCTTTTCACTGTTATCGTTTAAGTTTTGGTCCACTTGAAAAATGTGTTTTGTAATAATGAGTGAGGTAAGGGTCATCTTTATTTTTTTCAAGATATTGAATTCCTTGCCACCATACTATTTAATGTGTTCAGTTCAGTTGCTCAGTCATGTCAGACTCTTTGTGACCCCATGAATCGCAGCACACCAGGCCTCCCTGTCCATCATCAACTCCCGGAGTCTACTCAAACTCATGTCCATTGAGTCGGTGATGCCACCCAGCCATCTCATCCTCTGTCATCCCCTTCTCCTCCTGCCCCCAATTCCTCCCAGCATCAGAGTCTTTTCCAATGAGTCAACTCTTCACATGAGGTGGCCAAAGTACTGGAGTTTCAGCTTTAGCATCAGTCCTTCCAATGAACACCCAGGACTGATCTCCTTTAGGATAGACTGGTTGGATCTCCTTGCAGTCCAAGGGACTCTCAAGAGTCTTCTCCAACACCACAGTTCAAAAGCATCAAGTCTTCGGTGCTCAGCTTTCTTCACAGTCCAACTCTCATATCCATACATGACCACTGGAAAAACCATAGCCTTGACTAGATGGTGTAATCCATCTTTTTTGCATGTTTCAATATTATCTCTCCACTTTATTACATCATTCCATTTATTCATAAATGAGCTCCATTCTATCTTATTCTGTGTTTAACATGTGATTCTACTGCCTACATTTACTTACAAATATTAATTTCTTCTGGTATTCTCCCATGTGAGGCTGTTGTTTTCAGTTGAGAAGACTGTACTAGAAGTAGTCTTCACATTTAAAATTTTTTCATCTGTCTCTGTATTCAAAAATAGTTTACAAATATAGATCATGTACCATTCACTGCTTTGGAATGAAGATAAGATATCAATGCACAACTAGTTTACTATCAAATAAAATAAAATCTTCGTCTACCTCACGGAATTGTTGTCAGGACTGTATGTAGTAATGTGAATTTCATTTCCTAAGGATAAATTACCACTGGAATAGTTTCAATTGTTCTTAGAATCTTTCTAAGTTGTGCGACCTATCCAATCAATAGGTGTTTTATCTGAGAATTTTTATCCAACCATTATTACCCAGGTCTAACTGTGCTCTAGAGGAGTTTAGGCATCAGGGCCACTTTTGCCAGTTGTCTAAGATAATATAGGTGTTCACTAGATACGTTGCTGTCATTAGAAATGTTTAAGTTCAGATCCAATATTTGAAACATGGCTACATTTGGTAACTGGAACTGAAAGGGTACAGTTGTATTAATATAAGTGGTCAGGTTTACTAACTAACTTTGTAACACTAATTGTCAGGGTGCAAATCAATTTTCCTTATATTTAACCTATGCCAAGCCCTTCAGTCAACACGAGAAGATGCCTCCCCAGCTAACATTTGTGCTATTCATGCCTTCTCATCACTGGAACACTTCTCATGTTCCTCAGTTCAGTGATGCCTCTTGATCGGGTCTGGCCATCAGCTTTGCATTTCCTTACCACAGTGAGTGGTTCACAGATGGGTATGCCACCAGTCAAAGCCAATGAAGTGTGATGAGGTTTTTACTGAATTTTCTGGAAATTACTTCCTATTGTACTTGAATCTGAGTGGATGCTAAGGCTAAGTGTACTCTGGCCACTTTATAGTGTCTGAGAAAAAGAGATAGGGAGTCACCCCTTGAAGACATGTTTAGTCCAGGATCTAGCCATTTGTGATGTAAACTATTCCCTTTTTAGCCGAAATCAGTTTGAATGCATTCTTATTTAAAGACTCCTATAAAGAATGTTTGGAGAAGGAAATGGCAACCCACTCCAGTGTTCTTGCCTGGAGAATCCTACGGACGGCAGAGCCTCGTGGGCTGCCGTCTATGGGGTCACACAGAGTCGGACACGACTGAAGCGACACAGCATAAAGAATGTAAGGTTGCTTAGCAAAATTGTAAGTCATAGCGTGATAATTAGTTACTCAAGTTTCACATTCACAATATTATTCCATGTATTTTTTTTTGTTGGAAATTACAGATCATGTATATATAGGTTGTAGCATAAATATCAAATAAACATTAACATTTTTCCCAATAAGGTCCTGTAATGAAGACACAATTTTTCAATGTCAATTTTAATAAAGTTATGTAAGGCTCTAGAATCCTCTTTAAAAATCTTTTTTTTTAAAGAAAAGATTTCCATGTTTTCAAAGATTCTCACTGGAAGCCAATTGACTATTAGCTTATAATTTCTCATTAGTATATGCCAGTGTTTTTATATATAGCAGTCAGAAACTCAGTGTTAACAAAGGGCATATTGTAGATTCTATAAACATTTCACAAACATTGTCAGGAGCAGCTTGTAAGGGAACTGCTGACTAACTCTAATTGTGAATGTAAGTGAGATAGAAACTTGTAAAATTTAAAGTTGACACTCCAGCATCTTGCTAATTTTCACATGACTTTATATTATGTAACTAGCTGTCCAGATAAACTATTGTGACTTTCAGAAACCTAATGGGATCACACGACGATCACAGTTGGATCAGCGGGATGACTGGTGAGAAACATTAAAAGACTGCATAATACAGACTTCTGACAAAGGGAAAATTAAGAGTATTTGATAGCACCAAGCTTTCTAAACGCTTCATGCTTTTAAAGAAAAGCTGTTTACTGACTGTAAGTACCTCTCTCTCTCCCTCTCCCTCCCTCCATCTCTTTCCCTCTCTTGTTTCTCTCCATCTCACATACACACATGTGCATACACACACACACACACACACACACACACACCCCTAATAGGTAACATCTAATGTTACTCTAAGCCATTTTTACTGTTTATATCAGAGAAATTAAGTAGAAATATCCATTAAATATATTTCACTCATGAGATCATTTTTCAAAATCAGTAACTATGTATCATTCTGATAGATATGCTTTCCTTTTAACCTCCTCATTAGAATGACAAAAAGTCAAAGTCATTTTTGGTAATCAAAATGGGAAAGTGGCATGAAACCATAATAAGGGAAAGCCAGCTGAGGAGCCTACTACAAGACAATACCATGTATAATTGGTCCTTAATTATGCAAATTTAACAAATGGCAGCAGGATGGTTGTGTTTCTTGACCAAGGCTTCCTGCCAAGTCAACAAGCTGGCATCAGTGTAGGAAGAAACTCCCTCTATGATCCTGACTGCAGCATTGCTTTCCACATTGCCAAAATATGTTTCTGTGGGACAAAGAAATTTGTTGATTTGCTAAGAAAAGCTAAATTCATATTTTTGGTGTGAGTGGATATCCCCAATAGCATCATTAACAGTTTTCTTAAACACAGACTTAATTTAAAAAAGGCTTAAAGACCCCAGAAAAAAGCCCAAGTAATAATTAGCATATACATTTGTATGTAGGATAAGTTTGCTACTTAGCTCTTTGTGAACATAATCTCTATATGCATGGAGGCTCTTGTAAGAAAAAAGTTATTGAAAATGGAAATATGAATTATCTTTTAATATATTAGCTTAAAAAGACATACAAGGAATTAAGTATTGCTATGTTTCATTTTTGCACAATGATTTTGTACACATTTTAAAATATATTAAAACTTATTTACTATATTTAACAAATAAGTACTTTAAAATTCATTTATTCATACATTTGCCCTGGGACTCTATAAGACAGAAATAGCCTTTAGAAATACTGCTCTCTTATTGGCCTCTGATAAACAATGGTCTGAAGTCTCCCTGTGCTCTCAAACCTTCTCTTCTTAACTCAGCACCCACAGGCACCTGCTGCTCTGAGATAATGAAGAATATTCTGCAGGGTCTAAGATTCCCACAACTTCAGAATGGTAGATTTGGCCTTTGGTGAAACTCTCTGAACATACTCTCTAATACATCCAAGATAGAGGTAAATTTAATGAAGAAAATAAATTACTTGAATAATTCCTTTCCTTTCCACAGATTTATTTTACTACAGGTCTTTTTGTTTGTTTGTTTCTACTTTATTGAAGTACAGTTGATTTATGACATTAGTTTCAAGTGTACAGCACAGTAATTCAGTATTTTTACAGGTTACACTCTCTTAAAAGTTATCACAATCTAATGGCTATAATTCCCCATGCTATACAATGTTTCCTCATTGCTTATATGTTCTATACACAGTAGTTTGTATCTCTTAATCAGAAAGCCCTAACTTGCCCCTCCCCCATTACCTCACCCCTCTGCTAACCACTAGCTTGTTTTCTATATCTGTGCATCTGTTTTACTACCGTTTTGAATGAGGAAGAGAAGTGGCATGTTTTAACATCTTGCCAGTAAAATTTACCTCTCAATATATTCTAGTTTGTAATAGCCACCAGAATCATTTCCTGTTTCTTAAGCAGCAAAATCTGAAAACCAGAGCTTTCATTCAGGTTTTGATAAGAAAGTATTTCAAAAGGTCAGGGAAAATTACTGAACGTGTTGGAAGAAATAGCATATACAAAGCTGTTGTCAAGAATTAAAGAAGAGGAGAAAAGAACATGTGGTAGTAGGGATTGAGAATAAGAGTGAAAGCTAAAGTAGTGTGGAATCGGTAATAGGAAATGGGTGTAGAAGGATGCCCTTCACTGATATATTTACCTTAATTTTGCATGTTCATAAAACCTGTCTCAGCGGTAAAGAATCTGCCTGCAATGCAGGAGCCACAGGAGACACAGGTTCGATCCCTGGGTCAGGAGGATCCCCTGGAGAAGGGCATGGCAGTCCACTCCAGTATTCTTGCCTGGAGAACCCCATGGGCAGAGGAGCCTGGCAGGCTACAGTCCATAGGGTCACAAAAGGTCGGACATGACTGAAGTGACTTAGCACTCGTGCACTTGAAATAGCTTCATCACAGGTGAAATGAAAGAAAAAACGTATACAGCATTTTTCTCTTTGGAAGGGTGATATTATGCATCAGATGTCAATCAATTATCTATCCTATTTATCAATCCTAAGTCCTGGGGTTCACAGAAATAGCATCAGAATTTTATAAAATTCTGTACTAACATACTTTATTCATTCACAATGGGATTAGCTGAGAATAGCCTTAGTATTTGTGAAACACTGTCTTTCTGAAAAACCTATTCATATTTCATTTATTTAAATATGACCGGATGTATATTCTTAGAAGCAAGCGTGCTATTCTGAAAAATAAAGTGAAATAAAGAGAATGTGGGGGACTGCAAGCCATGCATATCTTGCTTCACTGATAGAAAACTGAATATGACCTGAATTCCTAGAACAAATATATAAACAGCATGTTTAAATAGAAGATTTGTGTAAGTTATTTTGCTTCTTAAGACTCATATTTTGAGAGGTTTCCTTTCACTCAGTCTTAAAACAAAGGAAAGAATCCTATATAGAGAACTTCAGTACTCACTTGTGAGTGTAGTTCAGAGAGAAAAAAATGCCATTATAAGTCTCATTCCCCTGCATCCTCTGACTCTAAATCGTAAAGGGATACTGAAAGTACAATTTTCAGAAAGTCATGTTTTATGAAGGGCATTAGCCTGGTAATGTCATGGCTGATTATATTATAAAAGTATATCAATCACTAAGGTCCAGCCCTACAATTCTAAAAATTCTTAGAAAATGGTATTGTATTATTTCACAGTGAGTGAAAGAAGGTCAGTCATGTCTGACTCTTTTGTGATGCCATGGACCATATCCCACCAGGCTCCTCTGTCCATTCAGTTTTCCAGGCAAGAACACTCGAGCAGATTGCCATTCCCTTCTACAGGGGATCTTCCCAACCCAGAGATCAAACTCATGTCTCCTGCATTACAGGCAGATTTTTTACCACTGAGCCACCAGGGAAGCCTCTTATTGTTTCATAAGAGGAGATCATGATGAAATTCTTCAGTGGAACCATTTTATTATACCATATTTGGTATTTATAATGGTCCAAGGGGGTGGAAAATGAAACACAGACCAAGTGAGTCTTCAACACTACACAGTATAGACTGGTAAAGAAGCAGCTGCTAATAGAAATGAGATCCCAAACCTTTTGAGGATTTCCCTGGTGGCGCAGAGGACAAAGAATCTGCTTGTAATACAGGAGACCTGGGTTTGATCCCTGGGTTGGGAAGCTCCCTGGGCAAAGGGAATGACAACCCACCCCAGTTTTCTGCCTGGAGAATTCCCTGGACAGAGGAGCCTGGTGGGCTACAGTCCATGGGGATCACAGAGTCGGACATGACTGAGTAACCAACACACACAAAATCCTTTAACAAATTCAGTAAAACTGTTTCTGTGTGGTCTCTAATACCAACATCAGGCAGCAAAAATTTGTAGTACTGATGTTTCAAAAGAACATAGCACAGTCTCTTCAGAAGTAAGTCCATTGGATCGATGCATATTTGAAAGACATTTAGAGCAGAGGCTCATGGCATCTGACATCAGGTAACCAATCTTATGATCACACTATAACAACACAAAGCCATATTGCCACCATCTCTATAATGTAACCAGAATACAAGTACTTTACTCCTCCTCCACCAGCACCATCTTCCTGGTCCACCCCATTATCACTTGTCTGCCTTACTGCAATAGCTTCAACTGTTTTCCCATTTACACTCTCGCTCCTTTACAGTACTTTTTCAAAACAACATCTTCAATAATTCAACTAATATATGAGTTAGATCATGCTTCTGTTCTGCTCAGAACTATCCAATGGTTCCTCTTTTATTTCTGAATTAAATATAGAGCTCTCATAGTGGCCTACAAGGGCATTCACAACCTGGTCCCTTCCCTGGTCTCAGTCCCACCTCATTCCCTTTGTTCCTTCTGCGAATGCTTACTGGTCTTTTTAACTATTTCTCAAACACCCTTCAAGTTCCTCTGTTAGAACATTCTCCCTCGGAAAGCCATAAAGCTTACTTTCTCGAATCCCACCTTTTTACTCTACTATCAATAGGGAGATCTTCCCTCCTAGCTCAGTCAGTAAAGAATCTGCCTGAAAGGCAGGAGACCCACGTTCGATTCCTGGGTCAGGAAGATCCCCTTGAGAAGGAAATGGCAACCCACTCCAGGATTCTTGCCTGGAGAATCCTATGGACAGAGGAGACTGGCGGGCTACATTCCATGGGGTAGCAAGAGTCAGACATGACTTGGCCACTAAACTGCCACTGCTGTCATCACAAGGGAGCTGTGGCTGCGTGGTGCTGGAGCGAGGAGATACCCCACATCCAAGGGCAGAGAAGCCCCAGCAACGTGGTAGGAGGCATGAAATCGCATTTAGAATCAAACTCCATACCTGCCAGAGATGCTCAGAGGGCTCAAACAAACCTTGTGCACACCAGGGCCCTGAGATCCCACAGACACTGAGCCAGAACTGTGTTTGAGTGTCTCCTGTGAAGGTATGGGTCAGCAGTGGACTGCAACAGAGGCAGGGGCTCTGGGTGCAGTAGACTAGGGTATGGCATAAGCCCTCTTGGAGTAGGTCGCTATTAACCCCACTATAGAGCTGCCAGAACTTACACAGGACTGGGGACAGACTCTTGGAGGGCACAAACAAAACCTTATATGCACCAGGACCCAGGAGAAATGAGTAGCGACCCCAATACAGACTGACCCAAACTTGCCTGTGAGTGTTCAGGAGTCTCCAGCAGAGGCATGGGTTTGCAGTAGCCTGCTGCAGGGTTGGGAACACTGAGTGCAGCAGTGCCTGCAAGGACCTTTGAAGGAGGTCGCCATTATCTTCATTACCTCCACCATAGTTTGGCCTCAGGTCAAATAAAAGGGAGGGGACAAGCCCCGCCCATCAACAGAAAATTGGATTAAAGGTTTATTGAGCATGGCCCTTTTCATACTGTTCATACTATTCACACTGTTCATTGATTGCCCTAAGAAAGGCAATGCCAAAGAATGCTCAAACTATTGCACAATTGCACTCATCTCACATGCTAGTAAAGTGATGCTCAAAATTCTCCAAACCAGGCTTCAACAATATGTGAACCATGAAATTTCAGATGTTCAAGCTGGTTTTAGAAAAGGCAGAGGAGCCAGAGATCAAATTGCCAACATCCACTGGACATCGAAAAAACAAGAGAGTTCCAGAAAAACATCTATTTCTGCTTTATTGACTATGACAAAGCCTTTGACTGTGTGGATCAAAACAAACAGTGGAAAATTCTGAAAGAGATGGGAATACCAGACCATGTGATCTGTCTCTTGAGAAATCTGTATGTAGGTCAGGAAGCAACAGTTAGAACTGGACATGGAACAACAGATGAGTTCCAAATCAGGAATACATCAAGGCTGTATATTGTCACTCTGCTTTTTTAACTTATATACAGAGTACATCATGAGAAATGCTGGACTGGAGGAAGCACAGGCTGGAATCAAGATTGCCGGGAGAAATATCAATAACTTTAGATATGCAGAACACCACACTTGTGGCAGAAAAGGAAGAAGAGTTAAAGAGCCTGTTGATGAAAGTGAAAAAGTCTGCCTAAAACTCAACATTCAGAAAACTAAGATCCTGGTGTGTGGTCCCATCACTTCATGGCAAATAGACGGGCAAACAATGGAAACAGTGACAGACTTTATTTTGGGGGGGGGGGCGCCAAAATTACTGCAGATGGTGACTGCAGCCATGAAATTAAAAGACACTTGCTCCTTGGAAGACAAGTTATGACCAACCTAGATAACATATTAAAAAGCAGAGACATTGCTTTGCCAACAAACATCCGTCTAGTCAAAGCTATAGTTTTTCCAGTTGCCATGTATGGATGTGGGAGTTGGACTATAAAGAAAGCTGAGCACTGAAGAATTGATGCTTTTGAACTGTGGTGTTGGAGAAGACTTTTAAGAGTTCCTTGGACTGCAAGGAGTTCCAACCAGTCCATCCTAAAGGAAATCAGTCCTGAATATTTATTGGAAGGACTGATGCAGAAGCTGAAACTCCAATACTTTGGTCACCTAATGCGAACTGACTCTTGTAAAGACCCTCATGCTGGGAGAGATGTAGGGTGGGAGGAGAAGGGGATGACAGAGGATGAGATGGTTGGATGGCATCACCGACTCAATGTATATGAGTTTGAGTAAGCCCCGGGTGTTGGTGATGGACAGGGAGGCCTGGCATTCTGTAGTCCATGGGGTCGCAAAGAGTTGGACATGACTGAGTGACTGAACTGAACTGAATTACTTTCACAAGTCTGATGCCTCATTTAAAATTGCAGCACACTCTGTTATACCCTTTCTCTTTTATCCTGATCATATTTTATTTCCATGATACATCAGATTTACTTTGCTTTAAAAGTTACCTTGTGTATGTATTGTTTATTTTATATCACTCCCTCTTCATATTAATAGATTGTAAGCTCCATAAAAATAAAAATCTTGACTCATCTTTTAAATTATTGCTCCTCCAGAGCCTAGAATAGTGGTTGGCATGTAAGAAGATGCTAAATAAATACTTATCATTCATGTAGCATCTTAATTCACATAACGATGAAATTCAGTTACTTTATATAGTTAGCATGTTTTGGCTAGAAGACATTACTCTGCTTTATTGTTTGTTGCTTTCTGTACATTTAGCTACTAACTGTAGCATTATCAAAATCAGTTGAGGCAACTCAACAGTATTTTCTTATGTGGAATTTCGCAAAGTGTTTGACTTCTTTCTCAATTAGAATGGTTCATCCATTTGAGGTTACAGAAAATGTTGTGAATGAACTTTGAATACACTCTCAGAGAATTTTTCATTTCTTTATCATGAAGGGATGGTCTACAGAACCTTTTGTAAAGGAACTAGTTAAAAAAACTAGGAATCAGTGTCAAAACTGTTTTCAAATAATAGGTAAATATTGGCTATATGTTATTAAAGGTGTAACACAAATTTCAAAGCCTGGAAAAGCATCAATCCCTCAGGATTAATCAGTTACAAAAATTCAGATGTTACCCAAAGGAAACTGTCTGCTGAATCTGGGTATTTACAATTGAGCAATGTACATCAAACCAGTTACACATATATAATCCACTGTGATAGTCATTATGAGGTGTCATCTTGCTAGGCTACTATCCCATTATTCAATCAAGCACAAATCTAAGGTTTGCTGTGAAGGTATTTTTGTAGATGTGATTAAAGTCCATAATCACTGGATTTTAATTAATAGATCCTGAATGGATAACCTGAATGGGCCTGATTCAATCATTTGAAAGGCTTTAAAAACAGAGCTGAGTCTTCTTTATGGACAGCAGCTTAGTTCACAGGAAGGGGCTCCATTCAGCTTTTCTGCTGGCCTGTCTTACAGATTTCAGGCTTACCACAATCAGGCAAACCAAAAGCTTGCAACAAATGCCTTAATGCATATTCCCTACTGATTCTGCTTCTTTGATTGCACCCTGACTGATACAGCTACTAACGCTTCAAGGTAATATAAGACTTGATGGAGCTAATAAGGGCACAGCAAGCTGCCAATCCACTTCTATTAGAAATGAGCAAAAATTGGAGAATCTTTTCAAACTTGCCCTTGAGTACATTTTTGTTGATTATTTATGATGGCATTGTAGAAACTGAATATTCATTACTCAAAAAGTACCTTCAATAGGAATTTTTATTCTCCTAGAATTATCTCCTACAGTCAGAAAACCCTCTTTTTTAAAAATAATTTTAAGCCTAGTAAATCATATATACATATGATTTATATATGATATATATGAATATTTATGTTTATGTATATATCTATAAATATTCATATATATTTGGAGAAGGAAATGGCAACCCACTCCAGTGGTCTTGCCTGGAGAATCCCAGGGACGGGGGAGCCTGGTAGGCTGCCGTCTCTGGGGTCACACAGAGTCGGATACGACTGAAGTGACTTAGCAGCAGCAGCATTCATATATATATATATATATAAATCAGGAGATAGAAAACTTCCATGCAATCTCCTACTAGGATATGTTACATGATGGAGGGCTGGTCATTAATGTTTGTGTTTTCATACACAATTTACTTGTGTTTTTTTCTGTTCAACCTCTTTCTCCAATTTTCTAAGCATCCATTGTGCTTTTTTTTTTTTTTTTTAACTTTTTCGGTCTGTCCTTCAGGACAAAATAACCTAGTATTTTACTAGGTGCTCTTTGAATATTCTCATTCTATTGTATCATATGTCTTATTCATAATGAACTCAACTTTCAGTAAACAAATTAAAAACTTACAGAAAAACATCCTTTTGGAGTCTATTCTTTTTGTTTCTCTATCCATCTCAAGTCCTGTGTGTATGTGTGGGTGTGCGTGTATGTGTGGGTGTGCATGTATGTGTGCAAGTGAATACAAGGGTATGTACGTATGTGTGATAACATGTTATAGCAAACAGATATTATTTTTAAAAAGATAAAAACGGAGACCTCAGGGAAAAAAATGTATTCACTAATTGACCCTGAGTGACTAGATCAGTAGGGAATATATATTTGTTGAGTGAACGAGTAGTTTATCATCTTACAGAAAAACACAATACATCCAGGGACATCTTTGGCTTCTGAAGTAATTTCAGTGGCAGTCACATTGATAACAGGCACAATCTATGAATCCACTGCACCACACCCAGTGTTGAGAACAAAGATTATCCACCTTCTGGTACTCAATCTCTAATCGTCTTCTAGTCATATTCCCTAACGGAGGCAGCCTGTGCCAGACCATGTCATTTTCTGCTAGTCACTGCCGTTAGTCACGCGGTCATGTCCAACTCTTTGCAACCCCATGGACTGAAGCCCACTGGGCTCTTCTGTCCATGGGCTTCTCTAGCCAAGAATATTGGAGTGGGTGGTGCTTGTGGTGGTTTAGTTGCTAAGTTGTGTCCGACTCTTGCGACCCCGTGGGCTGTGGCCTGCCAGGCTGCTCTGTCCATGGGAATTCTCCAGGAAAGAATACTGGAGTGGGTTGCCATTTCCTTCTCCAGGGGATTTTCTTGACCCAGGGATCAAATGCAGGTCTTCTGCAGTATAGGCAGATTCTTTACTGTCTGAGCCATGGTCAAGGTATTGTTAATTTAATTGACTATTACACCGAATAATGGTGTCCTAAGTCCTAGAATTGATAACACAACAGCATTCCCTAATCCATGCAGAGCATCTATACTCATGTTGGTAATTTTTTGAAGTTAAAAAATTTTCGTTTGGCTCTGTGTATTCTTAGCTACTTTCAGTTGCTCATGTCAGTACAATTCTAGGAAGTACAAGGCAGAAATGTATTTTTTGGCAGGAGAGAAAAACAGAATTTAGCCCACTGTCTGCCCCATTAAACTGCTTTATATACATGCACGCAGTGTATCTTTGTCAAGAAAGCAAGGCACTACTCTGCTCTTCTAAATTCCTAAGATTTATATCTTTACAACATCTGTTATGATTATTATCATTTTGAGGAAAACCATTTCACATCAACTGTGAAGTCTACAATAGTCTCTGATACCACACTTTGCTTCTCATCTGTCCTGACTAGTAACTTCCCTTCTCAGTATGCCTTTATCAATTTAAAAAAAAAAAAAAAACCCAAACCCCAAACTTTCATCAACTCACATCACCAGATCTTTCGAGGCCCCTTAATTTTCTACTAACACAATCTCAAAATTCTGCTCTAACACTCAAAGACCTTTTTAAAAACAGGGATTCCTGAATCAGAATGCCTGTGCTTGAATGTTTATTTCTCTGTTTATTCGCTGTATGGCTTAGTCAAGTTACTTAAATAAATTGTACCTTCTTCATCTGTAAAACAAAGATAGTAATGGTATACATTTCATGGAGTGGTTAAGAGGATTTAATGAATTAATGCATGAGAAGAATTTAGAATGGTGGCTGTCAAATGGTGATTGCTGAATAAATTTTAGCTATCATCATCATCAGTATTACAGTAATTATTTATAACTTATACCATATGTTGGTTAAGTAGAACCTACAATTTGGGGGAATGTGTACTTTAATACAGATAGAGGCAATTTGCTCAGCTACAAACTTAGACAAACCAGACATAGGAACATCCCTCTAGCTTTGCGGGCACAACCATACAAGCCTGTGTGTTACTTGGTTAACAGTACATCCAGAGAAAAGTCAACAGAGATAGCTTACGCCGTCACAGAAAACAGTCAGTTTTAATCATTACCCTGCTAAAAGAAATACTTTGCTGCTGAGTCATGATCTTTTTGTCTCATATAATATAATAAATTCGGTTTTCTTCTAAGCTGCTTCTAGTCTCAAAAGTCCTTAAGAGAGTTAAAAAGAGAGAGATGCGAATATCTTGAATCTAAATTTAGCAGGAACTCAATTGCTTTCTGAAAACAGATTTCATCTCAAAACAGTAAAGTGCATACCTCTTTTATCTCTCTTTCATTAATCCTCAAACTACTGCTCTGGTCTGTTCATATTACTATCACCTGAACTCTGAGTTTAATCTCTGCCACTGCTATTTTATTTGTTACTCTTCCTTTGTAGAAACCTCTTTTTGCAGTGTTTGGAGGTGGAGTTCAATTTCTGTGTCCAAAACTCTTCAGTATTTCTAGCCATTATCAAATTCTCTATTTATGACCACTTGTTTATTTATTTATTTATCCAGTATCGACTCAGTGCCCTCTATGTTTCAGACAGTCTGCTACAAGCAAAGGATATAGGAGTCAAAAGGTAACAAAGGTTCCAGTTTGAGGGGAGCTTGCTATAAGAAAAAATGTATTGTCATTATTTATACAAATAAAAGATTATTGTTGTTATGGAATGTGTGCTAGGAGAGTATTTAAGGATAGTGTTGTTTAAAGAAGCCTGGTTGTGGAACATTTAAAGCTGAGACTCGAAGAACAAAGATGAGACAGTTAAGCAAAGCCCTAGGGATAAAGGGGGAAGCAGACATTTGCAGCACTGAAAACAATGATTAAGGGAGAGGCAATAAGTCTTGAAGATCACAACATGACGAGAATGGAGCTGTTGAAGAATTGAAAGATCACTGTAGCTGCAGCCTAGATTACCAGCAGGACAGCGATGTTATGAGTATTGAACTACTAATGGCCTGGGTCACCTAGAGTATTTAGGGGTTCCCTGATGACTCAGCAGGTAAAGAATCCGCCTGCAATGGGGAAGATGCCGGAGACGCAGGTTTGATCCCTGGACAGGGAAGATCCCCTGGAAGGGCGCATGGCAAGTCACTCCAGTATTCTTGCTGGAAGATCCCAAGGATAGAGGAGCCTGGCGGGCTACAGTCCTCAGGGTCGCAAAGAGTCAGTCATGGCTGAAGTGACTGAACACACACATACGCACATGCGCGCGCGCGCGCGCGCACGCACACACACACACACAAAGTACTTATTGGTGACAAGCATTTGGATTCTGGATAATGCTGTATAATAGTGATAAATATTCATGTCATTATTTTATTAGAATACATTTGTTTTATAGTTCTCCTACAGCCCGTATAAAGATTCCATTCAAGACATAAGATTAGAAATGTAGAGATCTTGTTATTTATTTCTTTTGTTCGCTTCATATGCATATTGTAGCAATAGGTGCTTGTTAAGATTACTCTGTGGGATCCCATTTTAATCCTATTCAATCTTACTTTTTTTGTTTATAGAAATGGACACACACACATACATACATACACATATACACAGAAAGGTTTTACATATTCTATGAATAGAAAAGTTTTCAAATGAAACTCAATAGCAGTATAATTACTTGCACTACTTGATTTTAATCAATGCGAAAGATAACCTTCTTCCAAGACTAAAGAATCTCAGTGATTAAGACCTGGAATAAAATCCTCCTGTGTAGGCATTATTTAATCACATCCCTTAGGGTAGATAAACTTTGTAAGTACAAAAAAACCACATTAAAAATGATTCAGATCTGGCTTTTCCATTTTAGGAACAGATCAAATGTTAGGAAGGAGTGGTGAGAAATAAACAAGCTAAGTGCATTTTGTTACCTTAATTTAAATTTACAAATTTTAAAAGTCTTTATGAAAGCGATAATTAGCAAAGGGAGTATCCTAGATTTATTGAGTGTAAAAAGATTAGGATAGGGTCTAAAAACCTCTGCATTTTTAGTTTAGGGGGAAATTATATAAATATGTGAACATTGATACTCTTCATAATTTTAACTTATAAAAATGTAAATAAAAGCTTTTAAAACTCTAAAATGTAAATGTTAGATGAAAGAAGAGTGCTTTACTAACAAAGAAAACAATACATGCAAGTATTATCTGCATATCCTCTAGTACAGCTCTTTCATAAAATATTCTCACTAGATTAGAGTTCAGGGCCATTGTGCCAATCGAGAGTAAGGAGGCAAATGAACACTTCAAGCTTTCATTCTACAGCCTCATTTACTTACTAATTACTGATGAGATCATTACAGGCCTCCATCAGTTAACACACCACTCATTTCTAAGACATGAATGCTGCCAGAGGCCATGGTGTGCTCTCTAGGTTGCTATTTATCAGAAAATTTAAATGTGTTTCCAGTTCAGCTAGCAATCAAAGGTCACAATTCTCTACTTAAAATAACCTAAGTAAAGTAAACATATCAGCATCAATCGATATAAACTACTAACATGGCCCATTATGTAGGTATCTAAGAAGTCTATGTTTAAAAATTGCTCATTTTAACCTGGAAAAGACCTGAAATGTGCAGATAGCTTTGTCCCTAAACTGAAAATTACTATATTCTCTGTACAGCAACTTAAGTTTAATTCCCTTTCTATCTCAAACCTAAAGTAATGAAAAATTTGGTCAGTTTTGCTACGGATCTATCTTAGAGGAGAAACGTTGCTCCACATGGAATTTTGGACATAGTTCTCATCATTACCTGTGAATTTAACAAGTTGTCTTTTCTCTCTCAGGAATTTAAATGCATATTAAAAAAGCCTTTCAGTAAATAGTCAAAGAAGGCTAAGGAAGAAATGTTAGGAAATATTTACAATAGACTTTTCATCAATTTTATTTTCATGCTGTTCACTTGCATCTGTTGAAATAATTTACTGTTTATACTTGTGGTCATTACTTTTTAACAGAGTAATTTGTTTTATATACAATGCTCCTTCATTTAGAGAGATTTTATGTCGTTTATATCATGTAGTTGTATGCTGGATCCAGATGTATTTATTCATAAGAGCTGGTGGATACATTTTTCAGGGATTTTATGAGCCAGTTAACAAAATCCATTATTTAACAAACTATTATTAAAATTAAATTATATAAATCGATGATTAAATATGCTAAAAAAGCTGATAGATACTAAAAGCTTACTACTTTTTAAAATCATTTCCTAGTTATTTCACTACAGTTTTACTATTATCAGGCCTGTAATGTTGTTTAAATGTATTTATCTGATGGAAGAAATACTGCATAACAGTGTGCTACTGAGCACCACTTCTCAACTTTTCTTTAGGTGATGTCACATTATTGGCTCAAAATACATGGTGCAAGTATACATGCCATGGAAATCAGAAAAAATATATATATCACTACATATCAGGGCTTAACTTACTGTTTTGTTGACTATCTAGACTTAGGAAAATCATGACAAAAATGTTAATAAAGAAACTTAAAAATGTATCATGTCAGGAGTCATTACATTGTGACTAACACATACACAAAAGATAAATATTATTCCGTTATTCAAAAATTACTAATCATTTTAGCAAAGAAGTCATTCATATTATTGACTGAGCAACTTTCACTTTCATCACTGCTTATATGAATTTATACAATAAAACAAGGCAATATATAAAAGTATGTGCTAAAGTAAAATGAAAGAAGCAGCATAAAAAAGGAGCCAGAAGGGAGACTTGTAACAACAGTAAGAACAATCACAATAACAAGAACAATCACATAGGTTATTAAAGATTACTAAGATTCTACATGTATGTATTAGTTGCTCAGTTGTATCTGACTCTGTGATCCCATGGACTTTGGCCTGCGAGATTTCTCTGTCCATGGGCTTCTCCAGGCAAGAATGTTGGAGTGGGTTGCCATGTCCTTCTCCAGGAGGATCTTCCCAATCCAGGGATCTAACCCACGTCTCTAATGTCTCCTGAATTGGCAGGTGGCTTCTTTACCATTAGCACCACCCGGGAAGCCCACTAAAATGTCCTAGTACTCTGCATTTAATGATCGCAGGAGACAGCACCCATGGAAAAGTCTTCTCCCTAGATCTACCCTGTAAGGAATGGCCAAGTTTAATCAAAGAGAGTTGATTTCTAAGTTTCCTGAAGAGTTATCTCACAGACTGTCTTCATTTTTTTTTAGTTTGGAGCATTCCTAGACTTGACATATAGTTGTCCTGTGGGAGAGTGCAAAACTGCATTGCTCCCAGTTATAAACGTGTATGCCATTATTTTCACCTTTTAAATTTTATATCTTTCTAGCTATTCCATACACTATATCAACCCTGTGAATTGTGTGACTGATTATCCTGATACACCATTTTGAGGCTATGTCACACACAAAAGGCATTTTCTCCTACTTATGACGTTTTCTCAGTATTCCAGTGTGAAATATTCTCCTAGCCTTTTCTAGAATCAAAGAATTTCTGTTTGCTGTTCAAGACCCAGGCCTACAATGTTAACTCCTGCTCCTCCCAAGAAGAGTTAGCAGCTTTTCTTCTCTGTTCCTAAAGCATATTTTTTGAGTCTCTATTTTTTTTTTCAGGTTGGCATGATTTTTTTAATATAAATTTATTTATTTTAATTGGAGGCTAATTACTTTATAATATTGTATTGGTTTTGCCATACATCAACATGAATCTGCCACGGGTGTACATGTATTCCCCATCCTCAACCCCCATCCCACCTTGCTCCCAGTACCATCCCTGTGAGTATCTATTTTGAAGGATTTTGTTAAACTCAGTAATTCAGCTGTATTCACATTCACCTCTGAAACTGAAGGCTCTTTGAGGTGAAGTTTGTGAACACTGAGTGGAAGTGCTCGTATAGATCAGGTAATCATAAATGGATGACAATTGCACATCGATGTGCAATGGTGCGTGAGGCCAATCGCTACCTTTATAATCATTATTAGACTTTCATTTCATACCATAATGGCATAGACAAGTAGCAACACTTGGATTCATGTTCCTCAAAATGGTAACAATTAGTGAATACACTTGCTAATAACCAGATTTCAAGAAAGCTTACTTCCCAATAGGACCAAACTGATTTTTGTATAGAATTTTTAAACTGATAGCTTTTAAAGGCTATAGTATACTATCAAGTGAAAACTACATCTTAATAGTCAGATGATTAAAACTAGGGAAGAAAGGGACTAATTTTCATGCGTTAAAAATAAATAAATAAAAAAGTGCCATTTAGGTTTTTTCATTTAATTTTGTAGTGTTTGTCGTTAATTAGCAATATTAATTATTTAAGGAAAAGCATATTTCAGGTAATACTAACTTGCCATTAGCTGGGTGCTTTATTTTAGGTTTCTCTTTCATCTACAATGGAAACACCAATAGGTTTGGGAATCCTTATTTTTAAAATACAAAGTAAAACCAGTACAGCACTTGTTAGCAGTTTTTATTTATATCCACCTTTTTTTGCCTTAATCAATCTAACATCTAGTTCTAGTAGTCTTAAATCAGTTATCGAACTACATAAGTCATATTTATGTAATATGCTTGAATCAAATTCCTAATCTTACCTATATAATTGTTCTTCCTTTTCAAATAATGGAAAATTTCTCTCATGTTTGTCTAGGGCACATTGCCCACAAAAAGACTGTCTAAAATGCTTCATTATTACAATTATTACTGGCTTACTCAGAAAAAATAAATCATCCTACGGTAAAGACAATAAAAATTGTGCTTATGACTTTCTTCTAAGTGATTTGTAGATATTCTTCCAGAACATATTCTTCAAGTCTAACCATGAGACAAGAATCATTTTCAGCTGCCAGGATTAATGAAGATAATCACTACTTTATGTATACTATTGGCATATGACTCTCATTCCGCTGTTTGTCTCTCAAAACTATTGATGAAATGTTACAATGCTAAATACATGTTTTATGAATTATATCACTACATTTAAAACATGAAAATTATGATTTTATAAGATAATAAACAAAGGGAGGTCTGGTAATGTTCTGGTTATCTTCTTTTCTCTTCCTCCTGTTTCATGCTCAACCCCTTGAAGACTAGGCTAATCCCCTGGCTACCCTGGGACTGGGGTCATTCTGGTTTATATCTATAAAACAGTGAAAAAATGAAATCGAGCCAGATTTCCAAGCCTAAGGGACCTCTAGCTGCCTGCACTCTTGTAGGTTATGGGGCTGTCAAGTTCCTGAAGTTTGAGGGTGTGTTCAAATGACACACTTTTACAAAGCACACATATCTTTTGCCTGAATATTCTCCAATGAATATATATATATATTACTCCTTATGTCCAAAGATAAAGCTACAGAAGTCTGATTTCTGGTTAAGGTCATGACTGAAAAATTATGCATCTTGCTAAACTTTTAAAATAATATTAAGAAATAGCTAGTGTGTAATGTTTTGGCAAAAAAGAAAAACTACACTAGTGATTTTCTTCATTTTTTATTAAAAATAATTTGTAGACAAGCATA
This sequence comes from Oryx dammah, assembly GCF_014754425.2. Lineage (NCBI taxonomy): Eukaryota > Metazoa > Chordata > Mammalia > Artiodactyla > Bovidae > Oryx > Oryx dammah. Next base: position 129,849,419 of record NW_024070186.1, on the reverse strand, counting down.
TTTGAAGGCTATTATTTTAATCAGTATTTTCTTTTTCATTATTCAGAAACTTTTTCAGGATTTACCTAAAAATTCTCTTTTATTTTCCATGAGTATAATTTAAAGTCCTGTCATTAGTAAATGTATGCCCCAAATTTTGCAAAATATTACTAGCTAATTATTTTAAAATGCAACTTAACATATTCGATCAGTTTATACATAACTGTCTCTGGGTTTCACAGATTTTGGGGGCAATATTTCCTGCATTCAGGGAAAAACATAGGGTTTATTATATTATTATATGGGAAAATATTGTAATAAATATTTATTTATTATAAATATTGGCTTCCCTGGTGGTTCAGTGGTAAAGAATCTGTCTGCCAATGCAAGAGATGTGCATTTGATCCCTGAATCAGGAAGATTCTCTGGAAAAATAAATGGCAACCCTCTATAGTATTCTTGCCTGGGGAATCTCACATGATAGAGGAGCCAGATGGGCTACAGTCAATGGGGTTGCAAAAGGTCAAACATAACTTAGCAACTAAACAATGACAAAGACTATTACGATGTATATTTATTTATTATAAATATAATAGCATATTATTAGTTTTATCATATTATAGGAGAACTTTGGAAAATTTTTAGTTAAATATTTTATAAGCTTTTAATTAAACAATACTTGGTTCTACAAAATGTCAGTTTTTCTATAAAATTTTCCATTTCCCTATTGCTGCCCTAGTCACTCCTACCATCTTTAAGCAGAGCACTGAACTGAAAGGGAAGCTTAGATTCTCTTTTTCAAATCATCAGAAAATTAACTGAGGTCTCAATGACAGTAAAAATACAAGGTTGTGTCCACCTAATTTTACACTTTTCTAAAGCCAGATAAGTATTTGACTGTTTCTGAAATATTTAGGCCTACACTATTGACCTTTATTAGCTGTTCACATTTTGGATTCAGAATTCTTAGTGCTTTGCTGATAAGTATATTGCCTCAGATGGAAAGTTTTTTCAGAAGACTTGTTGCTGTTGTTATTTAGCCACTACGTCATGCCCAGCTCTCTGCGACCACACAGACTGTAGCCTGCTCCCATCAGGCTCCTCTGTCCGTGGGATTTTCCAGGCAAGAATACTGGAATGGATTGTCATCTCCTTCTCCAGTGGATCTTCCCGACCCAGGAATCGAACCCACATTTCTAGTCTCCTTCATTGGCAAGGGGTTCTTTACTGCTGAGCCACCATGGAAGCCCCTATCCTTAACTTTATATCTTGAGCACTTCCCTGTGTTATTTAAAATCTTCAAAGACAAAGGATAGGCTAGCACTGAAAATAGGGGATTCCTTGAAGAGCGACCTGATGACTGAGGACACTAAACTAGTGTCCACCCTTTTCCCTCAGTGGAATCTGGCCTTCCATTGGGCATGAAATTCAAGAGCTCTTTTCTAGAAAACAATTTTATTTCTAGACACACACACACACACACACACACACATACACACAAAGCGCTTTACCACTACCAGGGAGCTCTGGCATTTCACTACACACAGCTCTTTCCTTACTCCTCCCCCAACCCCCGCCCCATACCCCTGACATCTAGAGGTTTCAATCCAACCCAGCAGACTAGTCCTCTTTTAATTACCTTCCCCTCCCTACAAGGTCAAGGAGCTTGAGTATATAGGTGGGCGGACCCTCCTATCTCAACCTTTCCACTGCCGCCCGCCTCTGCTGTCACCCAGTGGGTCCATTCCACACCTTCCCCACCGTAGAGGGCTGCAGAGAATGATTTTCTCACATTGATTAGAGAACTAAAGGACGACATTACAGAGTTATCTTATATTCAAAAGAAACCTAATGAGTTTCAGGAAGTACGAATGGCTTTGATTACTGAAGCTATTTCTTCATCATGAATTGAACATGGCTTCCAGAGATTGCTCCTTTTTGCCCTTTTTGGTTTTCTCGGTCTTCACCTTTGCCCTTCTTGGTTTTCTAGAAAGAATTACCAACTTCTGCTGCCTGAGGTTCTTTCTGAATTATTTTAAAATAATCTTTACAGTGTGCTGCTTATTCTTTAAGGTTATATTTAAACAGAACTACTCCATTTTATTTAAGTTTTGGTCTCACTCATAAGTTAAGAAATTATATCTCTGATTTTTTTTTCAGAAATCAGATTCTTTTTGAAAAATTGTAAAGAAAATACATTTGTCTTTCTGTGTACAAAGTCATGTGGCTAATTAGAAGTCTCTAACCTATTAGGGTAGAGGATGCTTTAGAGTAGAAAAATAAATCACTAGCAAAAACTGGAATGGAAGCATTAGTTCTTACCTCAGTTTGACTTTTGTTATCTATTTCCATCTTTAAAATTGTACATTAAAAGAAGCATTGGCTGGTAAAAGATGCTTACTCAAACTACACGCATTCTATTCATTCCCTCTTCAAGAATTCCAATCTATTTAGAATATGAAATCTAATGAATGAAGTTAATTTTTAAGAGGGTGATATATTTCAGAGATTCTGGTATATGTTTGAAAAAATAGCAACAAATGAAGAAATTATTGGTGATTTAAGAATTTATTCTGAAGAAGCATTGTCAATAAATTAATTGTATACATTTCTACAAATTCCCTCAATGTGCATAAACATCTACATAATGAAAAATAAATTAGTACCCTGGGCTCTTTTTCCTCATTTGATTAACATACCCATTTTAGAAAAAAACATTGGTAAAAGATATGGCTTTTGAAAGAAAAAGAGAGGAGAAAAAAGCCCTATAGTGTCACAGATGGCTGTCAGAATAAAATGAAGCCTGGGTCTGTTGAGGAAATCAAACATGAGTGTGAAATCCGAACAGAAAGGCACAGAGCAGAAGGCAACATTTCAAAGGGCATTTGGCACCAAGTGGCATTGTGAGGGTTAATTTACTGCCAAGAGCTTCTGGGCCTTTCATTCTCTACAGACACACAATAGACAGATCCCCAAAATGCCCATCATAATCACAGATGCTGGGGGATTAATGCTAAGATGAAAGCTTCATGAATATTAAAAATATCAAAACTGCTAATGATGGAGCAGAGTTTGAAATTACATTCAATCTCAAAATCTAAGAATATGGCACGCAGGCATAGTAAGACACTGTCTTTTAAAAACTGATTAAAACCTACTCAATTTGTAGCAGAAAGAGGCTTATGCATATTAGGACCTGAATTGGCTGCCAAACTTTACAAATTGCACAGGCTAATTACCATAATTAAGCCTTGGATTGAAGAAGAAAATTCCATTTATCTCAGGCTGACTCAGTGGAACTTCAACAAAGAAAGTCCTGACATCAGATGGGCTTTCCCCTCAAATGATATTTCAAAGCCCACTAAAAATAAACAAACAAAACAGGCCCCATCCTCTTAGAAGCAGAAATAGTAACTATTCAGTGTAAAACAGAGTTGAAGGAAAAGAATTGTTCAATATCATAACAGCTTGTTTAGGCAAATTTAAAGTTTACAATGCACGAGAAGCTCCATTAACAACAACAAAAAGTGGGATTCCTTAGTTTAAAAAATTTGAATTATGAAATACATATGCATAGAACTAATAACTTTAAAAATGTAATTAGTAATTGAGATATAATTGACATATATCAGTTTCAGGTATAAAACCTAATGACTCAATATATGTATACTTTGGCAAAGGGTTATCAGAGTAAACCTGGTAAGCATCTATCACTATATACAGCTACTATTTGTGATGAGAACTTTTAAGATCTACTCTATTTGCAACTTTAAAATATACAACAGTGTATTATTAACTATAGTCACTATGCTGTACAGTACAACTCCAGGACTTATTTATTTTACAACTGCAAGTTTCTCTCTTTTGACCATCTTCACCCATAAAACTGATAAAAAATTGAGTGCTTTCTAACTTACTGTGTTGGTTTAACCATAGTTTGTATGATTCAGTGTTTAGTAAGCTTGATTTCTGATAAAGATACATTTATCCTTTGGAAAAGACCCTGATTCTGGGAAAGTTTGAAGGCAGGAGAAGGGGATGACAGAGGATGAGATGGTTGGATGGCATCACTGACTCAATGGACATGAATTTGAACAAACTCCAGGAGACGGTAAGGGACAGGAAAGCCTGGCATTCTGCAGTTCATGGGGTCACGAAGAGTCAGGACACGACTTACTAATATGAACATTAGTATTAATATAAGTAAGTCAGATTAAACCATATCAGTGTTTATATATTCTCTACCTTTCTTAATTTTAAAAAAGCCATGTCAGCAGGTATAAGGTTTGTTTCTCTGAGCTGTCTAGCCTAAATTCATTTAGTTTACTAGTGAGACAGAGAACTTTTTCAGAAACCAGGTAATCATCAAAGTTGACATTCTGTATGGGTAGTAAATTTGCTATATCTATGCCTATATTTTGAAACTCATTTCTGACACTGAATAAAGAATTCAAAAGACTTACATCTGATTATGGAAAACTATGAACAAATTGCTTTTTAATCAGTGTTGAACATTTGGCTTAAATTTTGGAATGGATTGAGCTTGAACCAGACTAAAGCATTTACACTTCGAGTTTACAACGGTTGCTTGTAGAGCTTGCAAAACTGGCCATAGTTTAGCTTTACTGGTGCCCATGTGGAAATGCTTTTTGGTGTGCTTTATCCTGTATATCCAAGATTTAAAAAAAAAAAAATGTTGAGAAACAAAGCTTTAACTTGCCTCTTTTTTTTCATTTTTCAAGCAATATCCTTTAATTTTTCTATTGCCTCCAGTCTTGCTACCATTAACCTATTCTTCCCAGTGATTTATGACACAAAGATGATGAGTTACGTAACTTCCCTCCCCCAGTAAACCCAAATTCCTAGCACAGCATCCAAGACCATTATAACTGCCCACATCTACTTCTCCATCTTTATTTCTTGTTAACCCTTTCTCCCCCTCTTTTTCCTTCTTTGCCTCCTCCCTTTCTTCCTTCCTTCCTCTCTTCTTTCCTTCCTTTTCTCTCTCCTTTCCTTCTCTCTTCATATGTTTTTATTCCTATGTTTTAAGCACAGAAATAAGCCACTGGAAATAAATATCTAAGAAAAGAAATATGACTCCTGGCTCAAAGGAGATTGCAATCTAGTGGACAAGAACTAAATTTAAAACCTTTATTTTTATTCACTTTTTCTCCTCTCAAATCACCACCATCCCACATATGTACGTACATGTATGTAGTTTTTCACTTTCCAACTGCAAGCAGAGAAGAGGTATAGTGTAATGGCTAAGAACACAGATTCTGGACTTGTGTTCAAATTCTAACTTCATCACTTGTGTGCTTAGTCGCTCAGTCATGTTTGACTTTTTGCAAGCGCATGGATTGTAACCTGCCAGGCTCCTCTGTCCATGGGGATTCTCCAGGCAAGAATACTGGACTGGGTTGTTATGCCCTTCTCCAGGGGATCTTTCCAGGGTTCGAACTCAGGTTTTCCACATTGCAGGCAGATTCTTTACCGTCTGAACCACTCACCATTTAATAACAGGGTGAATTGTTAGACACCATACCCATAAACCCATAAACCCTTTCTCAAAGGGTTGTTGTGAAGATTAAATGAATAAATACAATCTGACACATAATAATTGTATTTATTATTAGTGTAGCCAGTGCTACAAAAGAAGGGAATCAATGTTTTGATGGCCTGTGACTGAGTGAGGGATCCAATTTAGTCTGAGGATGAACAGAGGCTTAGGCTTCTCTGAGTGCTGAGTTGATTTCTGGAGGGTGCACAGATTGAAGGAAATGAGGATGAGCCTGTGTTTCCATTCAGAAAGAACTTTCCTGCAAAAACCCGAGTAGTCCAAAGTGTCCTGTGGCTCAAGAGAAAGTGACAGTGTAGCACACAAAAAAGTATGGCGAGCCTGCCACCTTAATTTGTACCTGGGGAGGGGCTGTGTTTTCTATTATTTATACATTTCTTAGACTTTCGTATCCCAGTCCCTCTGTAAGTCACAATCTTTTCTAAAATCTGTCTACCTGTTCTTTAGAACATATATATGTCATTTCCTTCTGGAAGCCCCCCTCTCCTGAAGTTCATCCTCCAGCACCACTTCTTTCTCTGTTGGATCGAGTGATTCTGCTCTGTGTAAATAATATTCACTGTTCTGAATTCTGCTTGTAGGAACAGAGACCTACCTGATCACAAGGCTTTCCCCTTATTTATATTTGAATTGACACTGTTATGACACCTAGAAAGGTCTCATATACAGTATGTGCCAAGGTGTAAAGGTTTGCAGTTGAATAAATGAATTAAATATATACCCTAATAGCATACCCTAAATGTTAAGATGGCACAGTCTAAATAGCAAATTGGGAATAGATAGCCAACAATGCGGGGGGACACATCAAAAGTTACTTATCCTGTGAAAGCAAGGAGTTCCTGGTGTAAATTAACTCTCATTATAAACACACACTAATTCTTTTATTCTGAAGCATAAGACAGTTGAAATTCCTATTATGGATTATTTTAAATGAGGGGTAAAATAAATATAAGATAAATTTAAGAAAGATTCATCATAAACAAGATGAAAAGACAAATTTTGTCTCTGTAAGCACTCGTCTACTCAGAAAAAACACTGTGGATTTAACCAAAAACATAGGAGAACTGAAAATATTCATTTTTTAACATATACATTAATTGAAAACAAAAGTGAATTATATATTTTCTTTCTATGTGCAAAGATATACTACATTTTTGTTTGAATTTATCTTTACTTTCTCTTCCCTTCTAGTCTAAAAATTACTAAGCTACAGTTGATAATCTTTAATAATATCATGCAATGCTAAAAGCAAATGAAGCAATCCTTAGTGAGTGAAATTAAGGGGTAACATTGCTTTTGGCTTCCACAGCACAGCCATTCCTTCCACTTCCTTCCACCATTTTTTCTGTTGAGGGCCATATGATTTTTCTTTTATGAGATAAATATTTTACTTATTTTTTAATTGGAAGAAAACTGCTTTATCATGTTGCGTTGGTTTCCGCCATACAACAATCTGAATCAATTATGATTATATATATAGATCCCCTCCCTGTTGAGCCTCCCTCTCCTCCGCCATTCTACTCCGCTAGGTCATCACAGAGCACCAGGCTGAGCTCCCTGTGTTATAGAGCAACTTCCCACTAGTGATCTGTTCTACACATGGTAGTGCATATATGTCAATGCTGTCTTCTTAATGTGTCCCACCCTCTCCTTTCCCACGTGTCTATAAGTCTATTCACTACAAGTCTGCATCTCCATTCCTTGCCTGAAAATAGGTTCATCAGTACCATTTTTCTAGATTCCATATATAATGAATACTGAATCAGTTGTAATGAGATGGACGAACCTAGAGCCTGTGATACAGAGTGAATTGAGTCAGAAAGAGAAAAACAAATATCATATATTAAGGCCATATGCCTTTTGTATGGCTGGAGATTACCTAGCTGATCATTACTGACTGATGGCCAAGCTCTAGACATCGGAAATGCCCTTTCTCTTCTTAGCATCTGTGTTGTGAGCCTAAGTGCTGAGGACTGTGGCAAAAAACCAATCTTGTAATAATTCTAGTTTATAAATACCAACTGAACATTTACAATCCCCTAAAGAATGACTCATGATATTGTGAAAAAGATTGGTCTATGACACATCATTACATAGATCTGCTGTTACTATGTTGGGTCACAGTGATATGCATGTGTGTGCCTATGAGTGTGTGTACATGCATTGGTAAGAGAACCTATAGGAGATAAGGCTGGAAAGATAAATTAGATCAGAGGTGTAAAGAGGGCAAATTTTAAAATAGATAAGGGAGAAGCAGCCATTCTCAACAGGGATTAAGTAAGAAATATAAGTCCAAAAAATTGAAGTGACTATTATTTTCATTCTCCCAGGGATGGGACATCAGTTCAGTTCAGTCGCTCAGTCATGTCTGACTCTTTGCGACCCCATGAATCGCAGCACGCCAGGACTCCCTGTCCATCACCAACTCCCGGAGTTCACTCAGACTCACGTCCATCGAGTCAGTGATGCCATCTAGCCATCTCATCCTCTGTCGTCCCCTTCCCCTCCTGTCCCCAATCCCTCCCAGCATCAGAGTCTTTTCCAATGAGTCAAGTCTTCTCATGAGGTGGCCAAAGTACTGGAGTTTCAGCTTTAGCATCATTTCTTCCAAAGAAATCCCAGGGTTGATCTCCTTCAGAATGGATTGGTTGGATCCCCTTGCAGTCCAAGGGACTCTCAAAGTCTTTTCCAACACCACAGTTCAAAAGCACCCGTTTTTCGGCGCTCAGCCTTCTTCACAGTCCAACTCTCACATCCATACATGACCACAGGAAAAACCATAGCCTTGACTAGACGGAACTTAGTCGGCAAAGTAACGTCTCTGCTTTTGAATATGCTATCTAGGTTGGTCATAACTTTTCTTCCAAGGAGTAAATGTCTTTTAATTTCATGGCTGCAGTCACCATCTGCAGTGATTTTGGAAACCCAAAAAAATAAAGTCTGACACTGTTTCCACTGTTTCCCCATCTATTTGCCGTGAAGTGATGGGACCGGATGCCATGATCTTCGTTTTCTGAATGTTGAGCTTTAAGCCAACTTTTTCACTCTCCTCTTTCACTTTCATCAAGAGGCTTTTTAGCTCCTCTTCACTTTCTGCCATAAGGATGGTGTCATCTGCATATCTGAGGTTATTTATATTTACCCTGGCAATCTTGATTCCAGCTTGTGTTTCTCCCAGTCCAGTGTTTCTCATGATTTACTCTGCATATAAGTTAAATAAGCAGGTTGACAATATACAGCCTTGATGTACTCCTTTTCCTATTTGAAACCAGTCTGTTGTTCCATGTCCAGTTCTAACTGTTGCTTTCTGACCTGCATACAGATTTCTCAAGAGGCAGGTTAGGTGGTCTGGTATTCCCATCTCTTTCAAAATTTTCCATGGTTTATTGTGATCCACAATGGGATGGGACATAATGAGCATCAATTTAGATACAAAGGAGAGAAGTTAATTCTTTACCTACAATAGCTGCCTTCAAGCTTTAGGACTTAGTGAACTTTGATTGACAAGCCCTGGATAGTAATAAGGAAACTGCTGCTAAGGATCTCTCACTTGCCTAGAGCCCTGCCAAAGTTAGGGTAGGGGCCCTAGCAATACCAGCATATGGTCATTTGTTTTGCACATTTGCCAAAGTGTGATTTTTAACTTTAATCCATTAAAACTCATTTTACTATTTTTATTTCCTTAAGTAAAGTTCTGTACAGTCCATACACCTCATGTTCAACAAAAACTAGATCCATCCTAAAAGTGGGATAAAATAGAATATTTTAGACTTAGCGGGCCCAGTGCTTCCTCTGAAACATGTGAAGGAGGGCGCTCTGGCAGTTGATGTGTGACCATGGAGGTGGAGAAGCTGCAGGTTGAGGGCAAGCTCACCTGCAAAAAGCAAGACTGGTAGAAGTGGCTTGCTAGACTCAAGAAACTGTCCAGATTGGAATATATAGCTGCCCAGGAACATATGTGCTTAGTCACTCAGTTGAGTCTGACTCTTTGTGATCCCACAGACTGCAGCGTCCCGGGCTCCTCTGTCCATGGGATTTTTCAGGCAAGAATATTGGAGTGGGTTGCTATTTCCTTCTCCATAGGAACTTATCATCAGGTGAATAAATTCTGGTAAGAGTTGGAATAGGAAGGGCAATCAGAAATAGGTGAGCCTCTTTTTTGATTTTTTTTTTGTAAATGTATTCATCAAATACTTTTCTTTCTTAAGTATTTAGAAACACTATGTATCCCATTCTTTTGCATCTAGGTGGGGCCACAAAGATTGGGGACAGATGAATAGCCCACATCTTAGAAATTTGATCCCTCAGATTTCCAGAGAGTTTTCCCCCTCTGTCTTTGTTCTCATGCTTGCCTTCTTCATATGCATGTCTTGAAGGAAAGGGCTTCAGGATTAGTGGAGTCATGTGATAGAAAAATCCTAGTTCCCTAATCATTCCTAAGGACGGAAACTAGTCATTCCTAAGAGCAGAGTTGTTGAGCCTTCTTATTGACAAACTTTCTCCATCTACAGTGGAGGGAGGTAGAAGAACAAAGAAGAGCTGAATGGATGTGTGGTTGTAGAGGACTGCTATGTTAAGAGGCTAGAATGGGAAGGGACCTGCTTAAGAAAATACAGCTGGCAAGCGGCAGAGCCAGCAGTGGGTGATATATCACTCCTCGAGGAACCCAGCCACTGAAACGAGACACTTAGCTAAGTTGATGATAAGGGTTACTTATGGGTGTGACATTATTCCAGTTATTAAAGATATAACATTAGAAAATATCCTGAATATCTGTGTGAGACAAAAACAGTAAGAATCTTCCCTGAGAGATTAAGTCATGATTTAAGAACCACAAGGAAAGTCAAGTTTGGCTTAACTTCCCTCTCTGCTTTCTCTCCTTTGTTTTAGGTTTTATCATTTCTAAACAGGGTGGTAGTTCTATTCTTTTTTTTTTTTTTTTCTCATCCATGTTAGTAAGACTGTCCTCTTTGCTAAAGAAAAGAAAAGAAAAAGAAAAGAATCTGTATAATCTCCAGGTAACTATATTGAATAAATAATGGGTATGTAACTGTCAGTAATTGAGAGCACTGACTTTTAGTAAACGAAATCCATGGCTTCAAATTATATTGCCAATTTACCTCACTATTTTTTCATTGATATAGCAGGTTGGTGGGTATCACATTAATTCAGCTCAGCAACACAAATGCTTATCCATTACTGTTAAAGTGTGTTAGAATATCAGTGATGCCCAATGTTTGCTGAAAGCTTGTGAAAAATCCCATTAACATTTGAGTGCATTAACTTCAATGTTAAATCATATCCTTTAAAAATTTCAAGTAGTGTTATTGTCTAAATAATATTGCTGGTCATTCTTTTTTACTTGGCAAAGACTTAAGTGATGTTTATTCTCCTAGGATACCCTGCCTCCTACTACGAATGCACACAAAGTCAGAAAGAGAGAGCACAATATCTAATCATTTTGCATGTGTGTGTGTGTTGGGAGGGGCACTGTACATAAAGGAAAATATTGACAATTATTTTTTTGACACAAGGAAGTAGAGAATCTAGTATAATTTAATTTCCTCTCTAAGATTTTATTGGAAAGCTTGCATTTTCTTTATATGCACAAATAAGTAAGAAAATCCTGACAGAAGAGAGCAAGGGTTCTGTCTTCAGTCATGTCTGATAACAACTCTAGGGAGAAAAGCCAGGGACCAATTTATAATATTTTTATATCACTAAGTCTACTCCACAAATATTTGAAAATACTTGTAGCTGATACAAATAAAACAGAACAGATAGCTCCATCAAAGAAGAAATTTCAACATACTGAAACTTTTTGTAACATTGGTTGCAAGAGTAATCATTGTGCAGGGAGTAGCTCATCATTTTCAATGAGGATCTACTATTAAGCACAATGGAACATTACATCTTTTTTAACAGAATAGACCATGATTATAAGAAAAAAAACTTCAAGTGTTAAAAATACCTCTATCTATAGAAAGTAGCTTAGCCTAGATTTACAGCAAATAATAACTGAGAGTAACTCTGGTTGTTGGCCCTAGAGGATGTTTTCTATTGTTTATGGTACACATGCTTTATTTGGGCAATGCTTCAGAAATATTTTTTAAAGGTGAATATTTTTGCCACATACATCTGAAATTAATGAGAGAAAACTCATAAACTCAATCCTAGAAAATGGGCTCTATGGCTATTTCATGTGTGTGTGTATATAACAAACAATTATTTATAGTGAAAATTAGCAGAATTCATTTTTTTATTCACTTTTGGCTTTTTGTTCATTGCATGGTGAAATATTTCTGAAAGACTGCTAGTCAGTTGTCATCCTGCTTTGTTCCTGACTATGATATAATCAGATTTGTAGGAAAAACATATAAGAACCTAAGGCAGTTCCTATAGCAGTTAACTTGATGGGATATTAAAACATCTGTTGTCAATAACTACAAGCATTTTTGGTACTCCAGCCAATACAAACTTGTTATTCAATTATTAATAATATGACAGTTAATGCTTTACTCTGTTTCAAGTTATATAAAATGCATTGTTTAAATTCTGTAACCGTTTTTTATTTTTTACTTTTTGAGTTTGGCTCTTTAACTGCTGGTTTTATCCAACCACCAGTCATGTCAAGGGGGGAAAAAAAATAAGTGTATTGGCAGGATGCAAGGAACAGAATAACATATGACTTTTAAATGCCCCCAAAGAGAAAAGATTAGGCTGTTCATTATTGAAAGGATATTTTGCAGATCGTTCATGCCCTGCTGTTTGCTCACATTAGTTTCTATAATCAGGACTCTTTTCCAAAGACAATAATCCTATCAACAGAAACTTGAAATGTAGGTCTTTCTGAGCTTTGGAAAATGAGCTTTGCTCTCACTTAAGACGATATATAGGTTTCCACTGCGGTAGACACCAATGAACTGCTATGTGAACTGTGACAGTACTTTCTGAGAACTTGATAGAGAGAGTTGTCACACAATGTAGAGGTGCTTATGCTTTAGAGAAAAGCAGGAAGGTATCGCTCAGAGAGAGGGAGAGAGGTTACTTCTGGGTGAAGAGGCTCCTATTTCTCTTGGCCAGTGTGGACCATGGGGTAAGGTCAGGGCCAGGACTTCTGGTAGGTGAGTCAGCTTGGGTCTTTCGTTGCAGACTGGAGCAGGACTGAGTTAATGGGAAAGGGGTTTTATGTAAAGCTGTTGTTTTCAGGAAAAGTTTCCTTCAGGTTTTGTAAAAGTTCCCAGACAGTGTGGGAACATGGGAAATTACTCCTGAAAGGTGGGGGAATTGTTGGAGCTTTTAGTGTCTAAGCTCCTTCTAAACATTTCCTTCTACAGTCTCCTTCAGTGTAGGGATTCAAGCTCCGTAAGCCAGATGAATTATCAATACAGCCCACAGCATCTCCCAGTTTACCTAGAGCAGAAGTCAGGGTCCCTTTCTCTCTGTCCTGTCATAACGGACAGAGCACAGATTTGAGATCCATCTAGCCTCCCTCTTCACCATATTCTGGCTGTGTACTCGATTTCAACAAATTTCAGTGTCTTTCTTTGTAGTAGAGTGTTGTTAATGATGACTTCTACTTCATCACGTTGCGAAAAACCACAGTACCTGCCAGGCCAGACAGGCAAAACAAGCAAGTTGTAAAACATTTCTAAGTAGTTTATTAAATTTGTAAAAGTAACCTAACCAAACCTAGGCAATGCTCTGAGAAGTGAAGAGCTCTGGGGATCCTCTGTTCTTGTCTCTGGACTTCCCTGGTGGCTCAGACAGTAAAGAATCTGCCTGCAATGTAGGAGACCCGGCTTCCATCCCTGGGTTGGGAAGATCCCCTGGAGAAGGGAATGGCCACCTGCTTCTGTATTCCTGCTATAGCAAAGAGTCGGACACGACCTAGCAGCTAACACTTGTTATTACCTCTGTTTCTTCATGTGTCTTGGGGTTTTATGCTGATGTCAATAATTTATTTGTTAGACCATGTACCTTTATAAAGAGATGATTATAGAGCCTATACATTAAGCCAAAATAAGTATTCTAATTATGAAACCTCAGGCGGCAGTCAACAGAGAGACAGAACAAAAATTCTATTCTACTTGTTTACTCCCACGTGTCTCCCTGTTGCACTAATATGTGGAGATGATATTTCAATTGTCAGATAATTCTTACCACATTTGATCTTTAATGACATTTCCTCATCAGAATCTTTACTTGTAATTCTGAAAGTTTTGTATGCATGTGTCCTAGGTATGGGCTTCCCTGGTGGCTCAGTGGTGAAGAACCCGCCTGCTAATGCAGGAGACAAGGAGACACCAGTTCGATCCCTGAGTCAGGAAGATTCCCTGGAGGAGGGCATGGAAACCCACTCCAGTATTCTTGCCTGGAGAATCCCATGGACAGAGGGGCCTGGTGGGCTATGGATCCATAGGGTCATAAAGAGTTGGACATCACTGAAGTGACTTAGCGTGCATGCACGCATGCTCCTCCTAGGTATAATAACTGAGTAAAACAGTCAAGAAGATTAGAAATAGTCACGTGGAGATTTCTCTCTTCAAAGTACTTGTTTAAGTACCATGAGGTCAATGATGGCAGGAGTCAATATGGACCCATAATGACAAATTTGAAACATTCATTGCCATAGTGTCCAGTTCAATTTGGTACTTTTGGTTGGTTTTCTTGGAGACACCACACATCAAATATTTCATCTTGTGATCTGAGGAGTGTCGTCATTCTGTTTCTCATATGTGTCTTTTCAAAATGAAGTTCAGATTTTAGAATTCATAATAAGACACATATATACCTTATTAAGACTTATTCTATTATTAATATAACATCAAATATTTTGTATTTGTGTAAATTATATATAATATGTATCTGAATACTTTATATCTAATACATATATTTTAAATTATATATGCATAAAACATTTGAATTTTATGACATATTGGAAATACTTTTCACTTGAGCCTCAAATTTCATTAAAAATTACTTAAAGAATAAACTTCAGATAGAGAATCTTGAAAGACTTAGTTGGAAAGAAATACTAGAATTTAATTGCCCCAAACTGTTTGTTTTAATGATAAAGAAGACAAGAGCTAAAGAGACTGAATGAACTACATTCAAGGTGACCTAGATACTTAATAAGAAATTTTGTAGCATTATTCTGCAGCTCTAGTCCTATATTCTGACCTAATACAAATTTTGAGCTAGAGAATGCTGCCTAAGATAAATTTATTGGCTCTTCCACATAGATGGGCATATGTGTTTTTCATGAAACATATTTGATGCTCAACTGTTCTCTCCTGAAGGAATCTGTCTCTTCTTTCTTTGATTTATCCTATTCCTCCTGTAACAGACATATTTGTCTAAGCCTCCTCTTCATAGTCTTACCAATATGTCCTTCATTTCTGCTGTAAAAACCTGCTAATTAGGTTACAGGTCTCTCATCCAAGCCCCTCTCATGCCTACCTTAGTCTTCACATATTCTGCTGGTTGCCTTATGGACACATGGCATGATTGCACTATTTCACCCTTCTTTAAGGTCGATATGGACAATAGACATGCATTCAACGAAACGTGAGTGAAGGATGTAAAAGGAAACACTTGATTCATCATGTCCCTTTTCATTTTGCAACAGTCATAAACACATGTTGAGATAAGGTCTCCTTTCTTTGGTTTCTGAGTGACAACAATGAGCACAGCCTGTTTCTAACTCTAAGCAGGGCAAGGGTGAAATAAACTGTCTTACGTTCCCTCTTATCTGGACATGATGTTGAATGATAGTGAAAAATGGTAATGATAATATTAATAAATGGAAACATACTTCTCTGCCAAGTGTATGATAGAGTAAGAGAGAGCTATGGTTTCTCCAAAAAAGCTTCATTGTAGAAGTGTATTACAATGCAGGCTGTGACATATGTGTAAAATGGGGCAAATATAAATCATAAAGCCATCTGATATGAGTGGAGAGGTGGAGATTATTTTTAGCATCCTGCAACCTTGAGAACAATGAATTCCCTTTAGCTTTGAGAAGCTCCAAAGGTGCTGAGTCATTCTTTAAATACATGTATATGTTTCATCTCTATCAAACACCAGTGCTCACAGGAAAAGATACGATGCTGTGCTTCAGACAGGTCAGAAAATGTGATATATCAAAGAACTTACTTCCTAGTAGAGGTGTACTCAGATGGACCTGGCTCTTTTGTAAAAGGCCAGATCACCATCTGGAAGAGATACAGAAGAAGACTTTCTAGACAGTCTCTAAATCTCCTTCAAATGCCAAGATTCTGACATCTTCTCTCTCTACCCTAATTTGTCTAGGTTTTCTCTGGAGCTGTATAGATCACAGTCACATGAGAATTTCTTAAATACCATTTGATAGTGAGCATCACCCTCTAAAGTACAACCATCTCTAATTGAATATTTTTTCTCAATTACTATAAAATTGTAAGCCTAGTGATGAAAATAATTTTTGTTCAACACTGAATAATTCAGTCATTTGAAGAGGAGCCATTGAAATGCAAAATGCTGGCAGAGCTCATTTCAGCAGAAGTTCCCCAAGTGATCCAGAGGACAGATGGCCCTGGGATTAGCTCATGCTGCCAAGATTTCTGGGACACATTTTTAATCTGGGTAGTATATAATCTGACTTGTAAAATAAAAATCTGGTTTCAGGCCCAGGTATAGCTAAATTCCATGAAAATAATTAAAACCCATTCTAGTATCCCTGTAGAAACAAACCTGTATTTATTTTATACTGTTCTCACATACAATATTCAATTCAATTTAGTTCATGTTACTCAAGTGATGGAATAAAAGAAAGCTGAGAAATAAAGGAACCCAGTTTATAATCATGGTTCTGCCTCTAATTCCTGTGTGATCTCAGGGACATCACTGATCCTCTCTGAGCTCATCAGTCTTACAAATGTTAACTTTCACTGAATATAGTATTTCTTTGATTGAAAAATAATGTATCTTTTTTTTTCCTTCCATTTTAATACTGAGTGCAGAATGCTTACAGATTGCAATAGACATCAGTCAGTCCTAAATTGCTACTGCTCTGAAACAGGTGGAGAAAAGGTAATATATTTGAATTCTTAATGTAGACAGAAAAGGCAGTTGCTTCTTTAATTTACTGCATAAACACTAAAATTAGCATCAGGTTAAATTAAAGATTGGTGGTAGTGGGCACACTTTTATTTTGCTACTATAATAGTAATATATCATTGTCAGAGAAGAATAAGATACAACAGAAAATACAATATTTTGTTGACATCTTTGTATATATTTACCTGGAATCTTTAAGACAAGTATTTTGTGTACACATAGACACTTGCATACCTTTTCTGTTTGTAAACATTGATTTTTTTTTCATTCATTTTTAAGCTTGCGTCTGCTTTTACATATGCTTTTTTATTGAACCAAATATTTTCATACACAGCATAATTTTGCTTACATTTTCAAGTCATGTGCTCTATGAGAGATCTTATTTATTTTTTTCTCCACTATATTCCTTTAACTCAGCAGAATCTATAGTCATTTACTTACTAAATATTTGCTGAATAAACAAGGAATTTGAAATATGCACTATAAACCCAGGCATTGTTAAGTTAGAACACAGGTATTCAGAGAAGATTTAAGGTCACTTCAACATCTAAATTCTTCTGCCTCAAAATTTCCCCTATGACTTTGTTTAATGTCAGGCTTAGTTCACAAATCCAGGATGGTGCTTTCCCTGGGTACTTTTGAATAAATTGCTTTTGCTGGTAGAAAAAATAAAAAGAAAGAAAAGGGACAAAGAAATACTATGTAGAATATATTATATGGGAAAACACAATTTCTCACTCCACCTTGGGTCCTAGAGCCTCCCCGCAGACTCTCTCATACACTCTGTGCTCTGTGCGAACTAAGAACCCCCAGGAAGCCCCAGGGTTGGGGTGAAGCCTGGCTGGTTCCCCCGAGGCCTAGGGGATTCGCTCTGTGCAGGCGGTGGGGTCGCCCTGAGGGCCGGCGTGAAGCAGGAGTAGTAGGCTGGGTGCTCCCAAGCTTGGTCCTGAAGCAGACTGGAGCAGGACCCGGGACCCCCAGCCAAGGCCCTGCCAGCCCAGTTGTCCATCCTCATCATACATTGGACGTTTTCTGGGTCCATGAAGAAGAGGGCCTGTCGATACCTGCTACAGAGGTACCTGGGCCTCTTCCTGCACGAGAAGCTGAGCCTGGAGCGCCTCGGCCTGGACCAGATCCTTGATGTCCTCGTCCAGGTCCTCTGACAGAAAGGTGCTTGGCTTCCCTAATGGCACAGTTGGTAAAGAATCTGTGTGCAATGCAGGAGACCCCGGTTTGATTCCTGGGTCGGGAATATCCCCTGGAGAAGGGATAAGCTACCCACTCCAGTATTCTTGGGCTTCCCTGGTGGCTCAGCTGATAAAGAATCCATAGGCAAAGAGGAGCAAGCCCACGTCCAAGGAGCGGCGGCTGCACAGGTGCAAGAGGGCCGAGAGGAGCTACTCCACGTACAAGGTTAGGAGGGGCAGCCATGAGGAGATAACCCTCATCCAAGGTAAGGAGCAGCGGCTGCGCTTTGCTGGAGCAGCTGTGAAGAGATACCCCATGTCCAAGGTAAGAGAAACCCAAGTTAGATGGTAGGTGTTGTGAGAGGGCATCAGAAGGCAGACACACTGAAACCATAATCACAGAAAACTAGTCAATCAGATCACACTAGGACCACAGCCTTGTCTAACTCAATGAAACTAAGCCATGCCATGTGGGGCCACCCAAGACGGAAGGGTCATGGTGGAGAACTCTGACAGAATGTGGTCCACTAGAGAAGAGAATGGCAAACCACTTCAGTATTCTTGCCCTGAGAACCCCATGAACAGTATGAAGAGGCAAAAAATAAGGATACTGAAAGATGAACTCTCCAGGTCAGTAAGTGCCCAATATGCTACTGGAGATCAGTGGAGAAATAACTCCAGAAACAATGAAGGGATGGAGCCAAAGCAAAAACAATACCCAGTTATGGATGTGAGTGGTGATAGAAGCAAGGTCTGAATCTGTAAAGAGCAATACTGCATAGGAACCTGGAATGTCAGGTCCATGAATCAAGGCAAATTGGAGGTGGTCAAACAGAAGATGGCAAGAGTGAATGTCAATATTCTAGGAATCAGTGAACTAAAATGGACTGGAATGGGTGAATTTAACTCAGGTGACCATTATATCTACTACTGTAGGCAGGAATCCCTTAGAAGAAATGGAGTAGCCATCATGGTCAACAAAAGAGTATGAAAGGCAGTACTTGCATGCAATCTCAAAAATGACAGAATGATCTCTGTTCATTTCCAAGGCAAATCATTCAATGTTACAGTAATCCAAGCCTATGCCCCAACCAGTAATGCTGAAGAAGCTAAAGTTGATTAGTTCTATGAAGACCTACAAGATCTTGTAGAACTAACACCCAAAAAAGATGTCCTTTTCATTATAGGGGACTGGAATGCAAAAGTAGGAAGTCAAGAAACACCTGGAGTAACAGGCAAATTTGGCCTTGGAGTATGGAATGAAGCAGGGCAAACGCTAATAGAGTTTTGCCAAGAAAATGCACTGATCATAGCAAACACGCTCTTCCAACAACACAAGAGAAGAGTCTACACATGGACATCACCAGATGGTCAACACCAAAATCAAATTAATTATATTCTTTGCAGCCAAAGATGGAAAAGCTCTATACAGTCAGTAAAAACAAGACCGGGAGCCGACTGTGGCTCAGATCATGAGCTCCTTATTGAACAAATTCAGACTTAAATTGAAGAAAGTGGAGAAATTCACTAGACCATTCAGGTATGACCTAAATCAAATCCCTTATGATTATACAGTGGAAGTGAGAAGTAGATTTAAGGGACTAGATTTGATAGATAGAGTGCCTGATGAACTATGGAATGAGGTTGGTGACATTGTACAGGAGACAGGGATCAAGACCATCCCCATGGAAAAGAAATGCAAAAAAGCAAAATGGCTCTCTGGGGAGGCCTTACAAATATCTGTGAAAAGAAGAGAGGTGAAAAACAAAGGAGAAAAGGAAAGATATAAGCATCTGAATGCAGAGTTCCAAAGAATAGCAAGGAGAGATAAGAAAACCTTCCTCAGTGATCAGTGCAAAGAAATAGAGGAAATCAATAGAATGGGGATGACTAGAGATCTCTTCAAGACAATTAGAAATATCAAGGGAACATTTCATGCAAAGATGGGCTCAATAAAGGACAGAAATGGTATGGACCTAACAGAAGCAGAAGATATTAAGAAGAGGTGGCAAGAATACACAGAAGAACTGTACAAAAAAGATCTTCACGACCCAGATAATCACGATGGTGCAATCACTCACCTAGAGCCAGACATCCTGGAATGTGAAGTCAAGTGGGCTTTAGAAAGCATCACTACGAACAAAGCTAGTGGAGGTGATGGAATTCCAGTGCAGCTACTTCAAATCCTGAAAGATGTTGCTGTGATAGTGCTTCATTGAATATGCCAGCAAATTTGGAAAACTCAGCAGTGGCCACAGGACTGGAAAAGGTCAGTTTTCATTCCAATCCCAAAGAAAGGCAATGCCAAAGAATGCTCAAACTACCACACAATTGCACTTATCTCACACACTAGTAAAGTAATGCTCAAAATTCTCCAAGCCAGGCTTCAGCAATATGTGAACCGTGAACTTCCAGATGTTCAAACTGGTTTTAGAAAAGGCAGAATAACCAGAGATTAAATTGCCAGCATCTGCTGGGTCATGGAAAAAGCAAGAGAGTTCCAGAAAAACATCTATTTCTGCTTTATTGACTATGCCAAAGCCTTTGACTGTGTGGATCACAATAAACTGTGGAAAATTCTGAAAGAGTTGGGAATACCAGACCACCTGACCTGCCTCTTGAGAAACCTATATGCAGGTCAGGAAGCAAGAGTTAGAACTGGACATGGAACAACAGACTGGTTCCAAATAGAAAAGGAGTACGTCAAGGCTGTATATTGTCACCCTGCTTATTGAACTTCTGTGCAGAGTACATCATGAGAAATGCTGGGCTGGAAGAAGCACAAGCTGGAATGAAGATTGCTGGGATAAATATCAATAACCTCAGATATGCAGATGACACCACCCTTATGCCAGAAATGTAAGAGGAACTGAAAAGCCTCTTGATGAAAGTGAAAGAGGAGAGTGAAAATGTTGGCTTAAAGCTCAGCATTCAAAAAACGAAGATCATGGCATCTGGTCCCATCAGATGGCAAACAGATGGGGAAACAGTAGAAACAGTGGGTGACTTTATTTTTGGGGCTCCGAAATCACTGCAGATGGTAATTGCAGCCATGAAATTAAAAGTTGCTTACTCCTTGGAAGGAAAGTTATGACCAACCTAGATAACATATTGAAAAGCAGAGATATTACTTTGCCAACAAAGGTCCGTCTAGTCAGGGTTATGGTTTTACCAGTGGTCATGTATGGATGTGAGACTTGGACTGTGAAGAAAGCTGAGCACCAAAGAATTGATGCTTTTGAACTGTGGTGTTGGAGAAGATACTTGAGGGTCTCTTGGACTGCAAGGAGACCCAATCAGTTCATCCTAAAGGAGATCAATCTGTGTGTTCATTGGAAGGGCTGATGGTGAAGCTGAAACTACAATACTTTGGCCTCCTCATGCAGATAGTTGACTCATTGGAAAAGATCCTGATGCTTGGAAAGATTTGGGGCAGGAGGAGAAGGGGACAACAGAGGATGAGATGGCTGGATGGCATCAAGGCCTTGATGGACATGGGTCTGAGTGAACTCTGGGAATTGGTGATGGACAGGGAGACCTGGCATGCTGAAATTCATGGGGTCGCAAAGAGTCAGACACGACTGAGTGGCTGAACTAACTGACTAAACATCTAAATTGGTATTTGTTTGGTCCTCACCCAGGTATCGAACCTGAGTCTCCTACACTGCAGGCAGCTTCTTTACTCTCTGAGCCACTAAAGAATCCCTATTTGATACATTAGACTCATTAAATGTTTTAAACTCATAAAATAATTAAGAATAGCAGTGCAAACACATTCCAGCCCAGGAGGACAACTTTTTTGAATTTAAAAAGTGTAAATATGAGAAAGAAATGAATATAAGCAAGAGAGAAAAACTAAGGTAGGACTAGTTCCAGTGGTCATGTATGGATGTGAGTTGGACTGTGAAGAAAGCTGAGCACCAAAGAATTGATGCTTTTGAACTATGGTGTTGGAGAAGACTCTTGAGAGTGTCCCTTGGACTGCAAGGAGATCCAACCAGTCCATTCTGAAGGAGATCAGCCCTGGTTGTTCATTGGAAGGATTGATGCTAAAGCTGAAACTCCAATACTTTGGCCACCTCATGCGAAGAGTTGACTCATTGGAAAAGACCCTGATGCTGGGAGGGACTGGGGGCAGGAGGGGAAGGGGACGACAGAGGATGAGATGGTTGGATGGCATCACCGACTTGATGGACATGAGTTTGAGTGAACTCCGAGAGATGGTGATGGACAGGGAGGCCTGGCGTGCTGTGATTCATGGGTTTGCAAAGAGTCGGACATGACTGAGTGACTGAACTAAACTGAACTGAGGACCATGTTATGTAAGCTTATGCTTTTGCTCCTAAGAAAAAAGTGATATTCTATGTGTACATACATATACACGTGTATGTACATGTCTTTGTTTCTTCATAATTATAAACCTAAATATTGAAAGCAAAGGCCTGAATCTTCAATTTGAGAAATATTTATACATGTTTCCAAAAGAAAAGCAAGGATTTTAGGCCAATATACCTGTATCTTTAGTGTGAAAATATTATAACATGAAATATCAAAATAAAGGGGCAGTTTGGTATATTAAGCAGCATACCATATTGCTTGAGAAGAATGATAAGAAAAGTAATACAGTGCATTTACAACCTATTTGAATTTGAGTTCTTAGTTGAAAGCTCAACTGAGATTTTAGTTTAATATGAAAAATTTTAAAGAAACGTAAATATAGCAATTTTTTTTCAGAAGAGCAAATATATGATATGGAAATTGGTGAAATAAACAGGCACATGAGAATGTCAAGGGGAAAATATTCAAGCAATACACTTAAGGAATTTAAAATAGACTTTTACAACTTAAAGTCAATAAGCAAAAATTAGAACAAATATTTCTCTATTAGACATCTCTAACTTATAAATGGACTTCCCTGGTGGTTTAGACAGTTAAAGCATCTGCCTACAATGTGGGAGACCCGGGTTCGACCCCTGGGTTGGGAAGATGAAATGGCAACCCATATATCATAGAATTTTGTGCATTCACTTATTGTTTTACTTAGAATGCATTTTCCATAAAGAAATGTTTTAAATAATATCTCCCTTTCTAAAACAGGGCTTTCCTCATGGCTCAGATGGTAAAGAATCTGCCTGCATTTCAGGACACCCAGGTTCAATCAGTGGGTCAGAAAGATCCTCTAGCATAGGAAATGGCAACCCACTTTAAGAAGAAGGCTGAGTGCTGAAGAATTGATGCTTTTGAAATGTGTTGGAGAAGACTCTTGAGGGCCCCTTGGACTGCAAGGAGGTCAAACCAGTCAATCCTAAAGGAAATCAATTCTGAATATTCATTGGAAGGACTGATGCTAAAGCTGAAACTCCAATACTTTGGCAACCTGATGCAAAGAGCTGACTCATTAAAAAAGACCCTGATGCTGGGAAAGATTGAAGGCAGGAGAAGAATGGGATGACAGAGGTTGAGATGGTTGGATGGCATCACCAACTCAACGCAGTGAGTTTCAGAAAGCGCCGGGAAATGGTGAAGTACAGGGAAGCCTGGCGTGCCTCAGTCCATGGAGTCACAAAGAGTCAGACATGACTGAGAGACTGAATAGCAACCAGTATTCTTGCCTGGAGAATTCCATGGACAAAGGAGCTGATGGGATACAGTCCATGGGCTCATAAAGAGTCAGACATGACTGAGTGACTAACACACTTTCAACACTTTGCTAAACTAGTCAGAAAGACTTCTAACATATCCTGAAACAATTCTACTACTAATATATTTCTACTAAAATTAATCCCCCATTTATACATTGCTCAGGAAAGCATTCTGAATTCCACATGGAGTTCTAGAAATGTCTCTCTTCAAATACTAGAAATGAGAATGCGCTGGTACAAATGGTGTCCAGTAGAACTTTCAGTATTGATAGAAATAGTCTATAAGGCCCACATGGCCTGGCTCTCAAGTACTTGGAATGTGGCTAGTATAAAGAGACTCTAAATTCCTCACTTTATAAAATAGCCACATATAACAGCAATGGCTACCTCATTGGACAGCATGTAACTACTTATATTTCTAAGACTGTTATAGACTACATTTTAGAGAGTAGGGAGAGGGGTAGATTACATTTATTTATTCACCATGACGCATGGAAAAGGTTAGTATATCTTTAACCTTCTTACGCACTCACTGTTTACAAACAAATTGACACTATTAAACAACTTTCCTTTACATTGTATTTCCCTTTCCCACTTCCAAGAAGGCTTATTCCACCTTCAAGATCCAATTTAAATGTTTCCTTTGTAATATCCCACTTGACTCAGTTACTATGTTTTTTGCATGTATAGATATTAGAGCCTGTCTCATAAAATGTCTCACACTTGTAAGCTTTCTAAAAATATTTTTTTGAATCAACTTTATTTTATACAGATTTTATTACCATTAACATTGCTTCAAGTATAACTAGAAATTAAGGACTATCTAAATGAATGAATAAATGATAGTATAAAATATAAATTTCCCTCTCAATGAGTTTATAATAGAGATAGACATATTTTCCCCTATTCTCTGTTTGATCTTCTCACAGATATTTTTTATAATATACTCCAAAGATCATAAACTTAGCTATAGGATATAACCCCATCAGAAGGAATGAGAAGCTCCATATGTAGTGAGAATAATTTAAATATGTATCATCCCTCCTGGCAGGCCACCTCAGCCAGCATCAGGGGTTCCCAAAATAGCTCTTGCCCTGCACCATCAAGCAGGCAGCTCCAGTGCCCTTCCAAAGGAGTTTCAACTCCAGGGGACTATCTCTGGCCGCCAGCACACAGAGCAGTTGCAGCTGAGCCTCTCAGCAAGCCAGCCCAGGGCCCAACCCCACCTGGCAGCATGCCCACAGCAATCATGACCCAATCACAATAGGAGTGCCCATGTAAGTCACACAGAGGATACCCTTAGAGCACTCGGTTCTGGTAACCAGGGGAAACTGCACCACTGGAACCCAAAGGACACTTGCTACAGAAGGCACTCTTTCAAGTCTGGGAGGTATATCTGATATACCTAATGTACAGAAGTAAACACAGAGAGTTAGACAATGATGAGACAAAGGAATACCCTTCAAACAAAAGAACAAGACAAAGCCTCAGTAAAAGCACTAAACAAAATGATAATCAATTCACCAGATGAAGTGTTCAAAGACAAAGTCATAGAAATGCTCACCAAAGTCATGAGAAGAATAGATGAACTCAGTGAGCACTTAACAAAGAGACAGAAAACATACATGAATCAATCAGGAGTGAGGAATACAATTACCAAAATTGACTGCTGGGGCTTGGCAATAGAACACATAAGAATCAATCAGAAGTGAAGAATACAATCACTAAAATGCAAAATTGACTACTGGGGCTTGGCAGCAGATTAGAAGATGCCGAAGAACAGATCAACCGTCTAAAAGACAAGGTAGTAGAAATCACTCAAACAGAATACAAAACAGATTTTAACAAATGAGGATAGCTTAAGAGATCTTTTAGAAAGTGTCAAGTCTATTAACATTTATATAATAGGGTTGTCAGAAGGAAAAGAGAGAGAAAGAGACAAAAACCTATTTGAATAAATAATGGCTGAAAACATCCTTAATCTAGTGAAGAAAACAGACATCCAAGTCCAGAAAGCAGAGTCCCATAAAAGATGAACCCAAACAGACCCACAGTGAGACATTTTACAATTAAAATAACAAAAGTTAACGAAATAACCTTAAAAGCAATACAGGATCTGGTTACATAAAAGGGAATATTCATAAGACTATCAGCTAATTTTTATAGCAGACAATTTATAGGCCAGAGTCATGTCTGACTCTTTGTAACCACCCCATGGACTATAGCCCACCAGGCTCCTCTGTCCATAGGGATTCTCTAGGCAAGAATACTGGAGTGGGTTTCCATTCCCTTCTCCAAGTGATCTTCCCAACCCAGAGATCGAACTCAGGTCTCTACTTTGCAGGCAGATTCTTTACCATCTGAGCCACCAATGAAGCCCAGAAGAGACCATCACAATAAAATCAAAATACTAGGAAAAAATAAAAATGCAACAAAACAAAACTTACAACCTTGAATACTCTACCAGGTGAAGTTATCACTTAGAATGAAGAAGAGAAAAGCAATTTCCCAGCCAAGCAAAAGTTAAAGCAGCCAATCAACACTAAACTGTCCTTGTAAGAAATGTTAAAGAAAATTATTTAAACAGAAAATAAAGAGCATAACTAGAAACAAGAAAGTTATGAAAGAAAAATTCTCAAAGTTAAAGTTGAACATGTAGCAAAAGTAAATAAGAAAGATCAGTGTGAAAGTAAATAAAATAAGAGACTAAAAAAGAACAGAAAACATCACTGAAACTAAGAGCTGTTTCTTTGAAAAGATAAACAAAGTTTATAAACGTTCAGTCAGACACTTCAAGAATAAAAAGAGAAAGGGCCCAAATAAATACAATCACAAACTAAAGAAATTACAACTGACACAGCAGAAATAATCATCATAAAAATTATTAGGAACAATTAAATGTCAACAAATTAACAACCTAGAAGAAATGGATAAATTCCTAGAAACATACAATTTCTGAGACTAAATCAGGAAGAAATAGAAAATTTGAACAGATAAATCACTAATAATAAAATGATAAGTAATCAAAACCTCTTAGAAAACCAAAGTCAGGGACCAGACGGCTCTACAGGAGAATTCGACCATACATTTAAAGACTAGCTAATATTTATCCTTTCAAACTATACCAAAAGGAATACTTCCAAATTAATTCTAAGACCAACATTGCCCTGATAGTAAGGCCAGATAAAGACACTACAAACAGAGAAAATTACAGGCCAGCATCCCTGATGAACATAGACGCAATAGTGTACAACTGTTAGTCACTGAATCATGTCCGACTCTGCCTGCCAGACTCCTCTGTCTGTGGAATTCCCTAGACAAGAATACTGGAATGCGTAGCCAGTCTCTTCTCCCAGGAGATCTTCCCCACCCAGTGATTGAACCCAGGTCTCCTGCTTATTGTAGGTGAATTCTTTACTGTCTGAGCCACCAGAGAAGCCCATAGATGCAATAATCCTCAACAAACTATTAACAAACTGAATTCAATATATATTATAAAGATTACACACCATGACCAAGTGGGATTTATCCCTGGGATGCACGAGTGGTTCAATATACACTAATCAATGCTTTATTGACTATGCCAAAGCCTTTGACTCTGTGGATCACAATAAACTGTGGAAAATCCTGGAAGAGATGGGAATATCAGCCCACCTGATGTGCCTCTTGAGAAACCTATATGCAGATCAGGAAGCAACAGTTAGAACTGGACATGGAACAACAGACTGGTTCCAAATAGGAAAAGGAGTAAGTCAGGGCTGTATATGGTCACCTTGCTTAGTTAACTTATATGCAGAGTACATCATGAGAAATGCTGGGTTGGAGGAAGCACAGGCTGGAATCAAGATTGCCAGGAGAAATATCAATAACTTCAGATATGCAGATGACACCACCCTTATGGCAGAAAGCAAAGAAGAACTAAAGAGCCTCTTGATGAAAGTCAAAGAAGAGAGTGAAAAAGTTGGTTTAAAGCTCAACATTCAGAAAACTAAATCATGGCATCTGGTCCCATCACTTCATGGTAGATAGATGGGAAATAGTGGAAACAGTGTCAGAAGAATTGATGCTTTTGAACTGTCGTGTTGGAGAAGACTCTTGAGAGTCCCTTGGACTGCAAGGAGATGTACCAGTCCATCCTAAAGGAGATCAGTCCTGGGTGTTCATTGGAAGGACTGATGTTGAAGCTGAAACTCCAATACTTTGGCCACCTGATGCAAAGAGCTGACTCATTTGAAAAGACCCTGATGCTAGGAAAGATTGAGGGCAGGAGGAGAAGGAGACAACAGAGGATGAGATGGTTGGATGGCATCACTGACTTGATGGACATGGCTTTGTGTGGACCTCAGGAGTTGGTGATGCACAGGGAGGCCTGGCGTGCTGCGGTTCATGGGGTCATAAGGAGTCAGACATGACTGAGCAACTGAACTGAACTAAACTGAATCAATGAACTTGATATACCACATTAACAATATAAAGAATAAATATGATTTGAGATATGACTATCTAAATGCAGAAAAAGCATTAAAAAAAAAAGAACATTCACTTATGATAAAGACTCTCAACAAAGTAGTTAGAGTTAACATGTCTCAACTTAATAAAAGTCATATAGGACAAATCCACAGCCAACATCATATTTGATGGTG
This sequence comes from Oryx dammah, assembly GCF_014754425.2. Classification (NCBI taxonomy): domain Eukaryota; kingdom Metazoa; phylum Chordata; class Mammalia; order Artiodactyla; family Bovidae; genus Oryx; species Oryx dammah. The sequence continues at coordinate 129,821,290 of NW_024070186.1, read as the reverse complement.
AAATGCTCAAAATATTTCTTCCAAGATGAGAAACAAGACCCTTGAAACTTTTATTCAACATAGTACTGGAAGTTGTAAGCATAGTAATCAGGAAAACAAGAAAAAAGGCATACAGATTTGAAAAGAAAAAGTAAAACAGTCACAATTTGCAAATGACATACTGCTACATACTGTATATGTATTAGAAAAATGCTAAAGACTTCACCAAAATTATTAGAACTCACAAATAAATTTAGTGAAGTTGCAAGATACAATATCAATATATACAAATCTGTCACATTTCTATGCTCAAATAACAAACTATCAGAAAAATAAATTAAGTAAACAATCTTATCTGCAATTACATCAAGAAGTAGGAAAACTTAGAAATAAATTTAACCAATAGGGTAAAAGTTTTATACTCTGAAAACTATAAGACGCTGATTAAATAAATCAAAGACAAAAAAAAAAAGAATCAAAAAATATAACTCTGCTCATGAACTGGAAGAATTAATATTAAAATATCTACATGACTCAAAACAATCTATACATTCAATGCAACCCTATCAAAGTATCAGTGACATTTTTCACAAACTGAAACAAATAATCCTAAAATTTCTTTGAAACAAAAAAGACCCTGAATAGCAAAAGCAATATCAAGAAACAAGAGTAAAGCTGGAGGTATGATGCTCTATGATTTCAAATTATTCTTCAAAGTAATAGTAGTCAAACTTCTATGGTGCTGGCACAGAAACAGACACAGAGATCAGTGGAATAGAATAGATACTTCAAATAAACCCACACTTACATGGCCAATTAACTTATAACAAAACGTAAAGAATATACAGTGGGTAAAAGCCAGTCTCTTCAATCAGTAGTGTTGGGAAAATTGGACAGCTGTGTGCAGAAGAAACCAACTAGACCACTTTCTTGCAACATATGAGGGGGAAAAAAACCCCAAAACTTAAAAGTAGATTAAAGACTTAAATACCTCAAACCATAAAATGCCTAGCGGAAAATATGCAAAATGCTTCCTAACATTCTTCTTAGCAGTATTTTTTAAAGTCCATCTCCTTAGGCAAAGGTAACAAACAGATTATATCAAACTGAAAAGCTTTTTCAAAGCAAGGGACACCATCAACAAAATGAAAAGATAACCTACTAAACGGCAGAAGATATTTGCAAATGATATATCTGACAAGGGGTTAATACTAAAAATATACAAAGAGCTCATAAAATTCAACACTGAAAAACCAAACAATTCAACTAAGCAATACATATTGATGGGCAACAGACACATGAAAAGATGCTCAACATCACTAATCATTAGGGAAATGAAAATCAAAACCACATGAGATATCTCCTCAAGTTCATCAGAAAAGCTATTATCAAAAAGACAAAAAATAAAAAGTGTTGGCGTGGATAAAGAGAAAAAGGAAAGCTTATGCCCTGTTGGTGGAAATATAAGTTGGTGTAGCCACTATGAAAAACAGTAGAAAGATTTCTCAAAAAATTGAGAATAGAACTACCATACAATCCAGGAATTCCATTCTGGGTATTTATCCAAACAAAACAAACCATAAGTTCAAAAAGATATATGTGCTCTTTTGTTCACTGCAGTGTTGTTTACAATAGCCAAGACAGGGAAGCAACTTAAGTGTCCATCAACAGATGGATGGGTAAAGAAGATGTGGTATATATACAATGGAATATTACTCAGCCATAAAAAGAATGAAATCCTTTCTTTGCAGCAACATGGGTGGATCTAGATGGTATTATGTTAAGTGAAATAAGTTAGAGAAAAACAATGCCATTCTGTATGGTTTCATGTGTGTGTGGAATCTAAAAAACAAAAGAAACAATCAAAACAAAATAGAAACAGACATATATAGAGGGAGCAATATGATATTCATTGGAAGGGAGAAGGATTAGGAGTTGGGAGAAATAAAGGGGATTAAGAAGTACAAACTTCCAATTATAAAATCGTTGTCATGGGGGTAAAGGGGACATTGTCAATAATATTGCAATAACTGTGGACAGTGGCAGATAGTTATCAGATTTATTGTGGTAATCAACTTGAAAAGTATAAAAATGCTCTCTGTGTGTGTGTGTTAGTCAGTCATGTCCTACTCTTTGCAACCCCATGGACTGTTCATGGAATTCTCCAGGCAAGAACACTAAAGTATGTACTCATTCCCTTCTCCAGGGGATCTTCTCAACTCAGGGATTGAGCCCTGGTCTCCTGCATAGCAGGCAGGTTCTTTATCATTGAGCCAGCTGAAAAGCCTCCACATATAAATACACGCACAGGAAAGAAGACACAGAGAAAGACACCTAAACGTTAGCAAGAATATAGGAAATATTAAATATATTAAATGTTGGTTAATTCTTTCTGTGTACAAAGGCTCTCTGAACAAATCATCTTGTTTTACATAGCTGTGTAAGACTACTGATGTTTTCTTGAAAAGTTTGCCTGCCTTGTAGTATTTTCATTTTTTTCTACTTTTATATTAATTGTTCTGAAATGTGATAGAATTTGTTGGATTGAGCCTTATATATACATAGCATCTGATTGAGTAATATTAATTACCTGGGGTAAGAAAGATATGAATACTTACTACTTAAGTATCAGACGCACTAAGACATCAAAGTTAGAATACACAAGAATGGATTCTTATGGAAGAAATATGTTCAGTCATTACAAGTTAGTTTGCAAGCTTCTAACACTTAAGAGAACAGGTTTGTGCTAGTTAATTAACCATGTGAAGCCCACATTAAGGATTCAGATAATAAAATATTAACTCAATATATAAATTATTAATAAACTACACATATTGTGGCAGCAAATTCTGAGCACAAGGATATATATTTACTAATTTCCTTAGGAAATTAATTGTGCAAAAGAACAACCCTGCTCAAATCTTATTTCATATTGACCTACCTCCTGGGAGGAATTTGATTAATGAGAGCAGTTATGAAAGGTATTATGCGTTGATCAATGTACTTTAATTTTTCTCAAAAAAATCAAAGGGGAACTTTTTTTGCACATTCAACAATAAAATAATTATATTCTCTAAAATGTCTCATTCTCTTACTTATGACATTTCTTGACCCAAAAATTTCTCTGAAAATAACCTGGCAAAAGAATTTACACTTGACTAATGAATTTAACTCAGATGACCATTATATCTACTACTGTGGAATCCCTTAGAAGAAATGGAGTAGCCATGATGGTCAACAATAGAGTACGAAAGGCAGTACTTGGATGCAATCTCAAAAATGACAGAATGATCTCTGTTCGTCTACAAGGCAAACCATTCAATATCACGGTAATCCAAATCCATGCCCCAACCAGTAATGCTGAAGAAGCTGAAGTTGAACGGTTCTATGAAGACCTACAAGATCTTTTAGAACTAACACCCAAAAAAGATGTCTTTTTCATTATAGGGGACTGGAAGGCAAAAATAGGAAGTCAAGAAATACCTGGAGTAACAGACAAATTTGGCCTTGGAATACGGAATGAAACAGGGCAAAGGCTAATAGAGTTTTGTGAAGAAAACACACTGGTCCTAGCAAACACGCTCTTCCAACAACACAAGAGAAGAGTCTACACATGGATATCACCAGATGGTCAACACCAAAATCAGATTGATTATATTCTTTGCAGCCAAAGATGAGAAGCTCTATACAGTCAGCAAAAACAAGACCGGGAGCTAACTGTGGCTCAGATCATGAGCTCCTTATTGAACAAATTCAGACTTAAATTGAAGAAAGTAGGGAAAACCATTGGACCATTCAGGTATGACCTAAATCAAATCCCTAATGATTATACAGTGGAAGTGAGAAATAGATTTAAGGGACTAGATCTGATAGATGGAGTGCCTGATGAACTATGGAATGAGGTTGGTGACATTGTACAGGAGACAGGGATCAAGACCATCCCCATGGAAAAGAAATGCAAAAAAGCAAAATGGCTGTCTGGGGAGGCCTTACAAATAGCTGTGACCAGAAGAGAAGTGAAAAGCAAAGGAGAAAAGGAAAGATATAAGCATCTGAATGCAGAGTTCCAAAGAATAGCAAGGAGAGATAAGAAAGCTTTCCTCAGTGATCAATGCAAATAAATAGAGGAAAACAATAGAATGGGAAAGAGTAGAGATCTCTTCAAGAAAATTAGAGATACCAAGGGAACATTTCATGCAAAGATGGGCTTGACAAAGGAAAGAAATGGTATGGACCTAACAGAAGCAGAAGATATTAAGAAGAGACGGCAAGAATACACAGAAGAACTGTACAAAAAGGATCTTCACGACCCAGATAATCACGATAGTGTGATCGTGGACTTCCAGATGTTCAAGCTGGTTTTAGAAAAGGCAGAGGAATCAGATTTCAAATTGCCAACATCTGCTGGGTCATGGAAAAAGCAAGAGTTCCAGAAAAACACCTATTTCTGCTTTATTGACTATGCCAAAGCCTTTGACTGTGTGGATCATAATAAACTGTGGAAAATTCTTCAAGAGATGGGAATACCAGACCACCTGACCTGCCTCTTGAGAAACCTATATGCAGGTCAGGAAGCAACAGTTAGAACTGGACATGGAACAACAGACTGGTTCCAAATAGGAAAAGGAGTACGTCAAGTCTGTATATTGTCACCCTGCTTATTGAACTTCTGTGCAGAATACATCATGAGAAATGCTGGGCTGGAAGAAGCACAAGCTGGAATCAAGATTGCCGGGAGAAATATCGATAACCTCAGATATGCAGATGACACCACCCTTATGGCAGAAAGTGAAGAGGAACTAAAAAGCCTCTTGATAAAAGCAAAAGAGGAGTGTGAAAAAGTTGGCTTAAAGCTCAACATTCAGAAAACGAAGATCATGGCATCTGGCCCCATCACTTCATGGGAAATAATGGGGAAATATTGGAAACAATGTCAGACTTTATGTTTTTGGGCTCCGAAGTCACTGCAGATGGTGATTGCAGCCATGAAATTAAAAGTCGTTTACTCCTTGGAAGGAAAGTTATGACCAATATAGATAGCATATTGAAAAGCAGAGACATTACTTTGTCAACAAAGGTCTGTCTAGTCAAGGCTATGGTTTTTCCAGTGGTCATGTATGGATGTGAGAGTTGGACTGTGAAGAAGGCTGAGCGCTGAAGAATTGATGCTTTTGAACTGTGGTGTTGGAGAAGACTCTTAAGAGTCCCTTGGACTGCAAGGAGATCCAACCCGTCCATTCTAAAGGAGATGAGATCTGGGTGTTCTTTGGAAGGAATGATGCTGAAGCTGAAACTCCAGTACTTTGGCCACCTCATGGGAAGAGTTGACTCATTGGAAAAGACTCTGATGCTGGAGGGATTGGTAGCGGGAGGAGAAGGGGACGACAGAGGATGAGATGGCTGGATGGCATCACTGACTCGATGGACGTGAGTTTGAGTGAACTCCGGGAGTTGGTGATGGACAGAGAGGCCTGGCGTGCTGCAATTCATGGGGTAGCAAATAGGTGGACACGACTGAGCGACTGAACTGAACTGAACTGAGTTCAAAGAGTCAGACATGGGTGAGCTACTTTCACTTTTACGACTATAATACATGGGGTCACAACAGAGTTGGGCACGACTTACAGACTAAACAACAACAACACAGCTTCACTAATTGATATCTACTTTATTTTTAAAAAGGTCTCAATAATATATGTTATTCTGCAATATGATTTCTTTATTAAGGGAAATCAAAGAATAGTTTCAATACCTATAGCAGAAGAACATGTAATTGTTTAGTACTTGTCCTCTTTCCCCATTATGCTTTGTACTCTTTCTGGAGTTTATTTTACTGTTGAAAAATTATCTTTTCAAAAGTCAATCTTACAAACATCTCCTTGTGATTGGCGAAAATCAATTATTTCATTTCTATCACTAACCTTTATCTTGTGATGGCTTTGGATTGCATTTTTTATCAGAACATTTAAAAATGTATTTAGCCAGTCACTAATCATGCTCATTTAGTTAACATATATTAACCGAGTCCATACTATGTGCCAGAATCTATACTACATGCTGGTGAATAATGTAGTTCCTGCTGTCATTGAAATTATATTCTGGAGGGAGTGACTGATATTAAATCAATACACAGGTAATATAAAGTGTATAATTGTAATAAGTAATAAGAGGAAAGGAAAGATGGTGCAATTTAGTTTGATTAAGGGCTTATCAGGGAAGAGTGTTCTAAGAAAATGATGTAGGAGCTGAGATATAATGAATTAGTAGGTGCATAAGAAGTATGATGGAGGGCAAATGTGACGTGTGTTAGGCAGTGGATGTGAAAGAACAGCAGAGGGAATGGAGAATCTAAAAGCCCTTTATGAAAGACAAATCTTCTCATGTTGCTGGAACTCTCAGACGCCAGTGGCTGGAATGAAATGAATGACAAGATGAGTTAAAGGAGGAATATCGATGATCATGTTGGCCATGGTAAACAATTTTATCTTTGACTTTAGAGTGAGAGAATGCCAGCTAAGAGCTGTAAACAAAGTTGCCAATATTTTTTTTAATGCCCATTCTATTCATTGGAGAATGGATTATAGGTAGGCAATAATTCACCTAGAGTTCAGAATATTACTTTAGGACAGTTCAGTTCAGTCACTCAGTCGAGTCCGACTCTTTGCAACCCCATGAATCACAGCATGCCAGGGCTCCCTGTCCATCACCAGCTCCTGGAGTTTACCCAAACTCATGTCCATTGAGTTAGTGATGCCATCCAACCATTTGATCCTCTGTCATCCCCTTTTTCTCATGCCCTCAATCTTTCCCAGCATCAGGGTCTTTTCAAATGAGTCAGCTCTTCGCATGAGGTGGCCAAAGTATTGGAGATTCAGCTTCAACATCAGTCCTTCCAATGAACACCCAGGACTGATCTGCTTTAGGATGGACTAGTTGGATCTCCTTGCAGTCCAAGGGACTTTCAAGAGTCTTCTCCAACACCACAGTTCAAAAGCATCAATTCTTGGGTGCTCAGCGTTCTTTATAGTCCAACTTTCACATCCATACATGACCACTGGGAAAACCACCGGTGAGAGGCAATGTTGTTTGAACTAATGTGGTGGCCATGTGCTCAGTCGCTTCAGTCGTGTCTGACTCTTTGCAACTCTAGGAACTTTAGCCTGTTAGCTCCTCTGTCCATAGGATTCTCCAGGCAAGAATATTGGCGTGGGTTGCAAGATCTTTCTCTAGGGGATCTTCTTGACCCAGGGATCAAAGTTGTGTCACCTGTGTCTCCTGCACTGTGGGCAGATTCTTTTACTGCTGAGCCACGGAGATGAAAAAAAAATGGATGGATTCAAGGTACACATAGTTTTATGTGAGAGATGAGGACAAAAATGTTTTAAGAATGAGTACCAGTGCTTTGGCTTGAGGTGGTTGAATGTGATATTATAGAAATAGAGAAAACTGAGTTTCAGGCTTATGGAAATAGTTTAGAGCTGAATAGATATGGCAAGAGTTTGGGGCATGCTAATTTTGAGATATTTGTGAAATACAAAATAGAACCCTAGAGTAGACAGCTACATAAGAAATGTAAAGTTCAGGTGTGAGTCTGGATTGGATAAAAAAAACTTGTGATTCTTTGAATATGGATGGTGATGATGATGCTAGCATATGCAAAACACTTTTTCCCAATTACCATTTGAAGCACTTCCTATATATTATCTCATTTAATGATCAAAATGATTTTATGAAATATTTACTATTATCCTCATTTTAAAAGTTGGAAAAACTGAGGCTCAGAAGTTACCAGCTTGTCAGTGTAGTACCAGCAATAGAACCATGGCACTCTGAATCCAGATTCCATGCTCCCATTTACTACCCTTTTTTGTTCCTAAAAGAAACCGAGATATATTCACCTGTCCTTTATACCATGTAGCTTTGATTTTCTATCAGAGAAAGATTGTGTTCATAAAATGATAAGTAGAAATTGCTCCCTACTGTCTTCTGATTTAAGGATATGAATTTAATTGCAATCCTCAGGCTCACATGTGATGAAAATCAATATGGAATTGATCCCAATAAAGTGCAGAGTGAGAAAAAAGACACCCTAGAACTGGTCTTTGGGGAATTTGGGGAATCTTTGGGGTCTTTGGGGAATCTCAAGCTAGTTTGCTACAGAAGCTGGCCATGAGATTGAAAAGTTAACCACAGACATAAGAAAACCAGGAGAATGTGGAATCTTATAAGCCAAGAACCAAGGGAAAAGATAATTTCAAAGGAATGGAAGACATCAATCGTATCCACAGCTGCTAAGATATCTAAGTAGGTTTATTATAAAATACAAGTTCCTCATAAATCAATATTAATTTGAAGGAAAGTATGCTGGAATACAGTTAAGATCTCATTCTGACCTTAGCCCTGACTTTACTTAGATGAGATCATGGGCAAGTCCCCTAATCTCTTTAGATTTCAGGTTCTTAACCTATAAAATAAATGTGGAAGGATGATTTCCAGTCCTTCCATTCCCCAAATGTTGTTTTATTATTTATGGTTTATGAATGTTTCATGAAAATAATCTTTGTTGTTGTTGTTAAAATGCTTCTTTCTGAGCAAAAATTACTTGCTGTTCACATTCATAAAATAATTTGCAATGGATCACACATTCCCAGTGAGGGAAGTCAGCTTATACACAGATGTCATACAAAAAGTCTTTTTTTTATTAGTGGTCTTAATAAAGATTAAATCATAGTAGGGTAGTTTCAAATTTCTGCATGGAGCATCACTTTCTTTTTACACTAATAAATATAGTCTCCACTTTCAACAGAAAATTTGTACCCAAGGGATCTTAGAATGTCCTCAAAGGTCTGGCTTTCATCCTTCAAAATTTCACTTTGGCAAGTTCCTCATGTACTCATGTGCTGGACATTGGCATGTGTGTAGACATGTAAATGCTGCATTTGCTGAACAATGTGTACTTATCTGCAATTCCAAATGGCACTCACATTTAATTGTGTCCTTCTGTCTTCATAAAAATGCACTTAATCTTTTATTAATTTACTGTAATGATGAAAAGAACATACTATCCTTTACAGGTATGTATGCGGTTGGTTACCATCTGAGTAAAGAAGGACAACTTATGTAGCCCAATAAAATTGGAAGGGTACCTTCTTCTTCTAGTGCAGACAATTGTGCTGCCTGAATAATAAGTGGATTCAATGTTTTGAGTTATGAGAAGTGAGTGAATTTGATACATTTGGTTATGAGGTTTCTGACTTAGAGGGGCAGGCAGTGCTATGGTAGAGGACTAGCTGGATACAGTGATAAAGGTAACCATCAAAGTCTCTGCTAACACATCAGTGAAGGGAAATGAAATCGCTCAGTCGTGTCTGACTCTTTGAGACCCCACGGACTGTAGCCTATCAGGCTCCTCGTCCATGGGATTTTCCAGGCAAGAGTGCTGGAGTGGATTGCCATTCCTTCTCCAGGGGATCTTCCCGACCCAGGAATCGAACCCTGGTCTCCCGCATTGCAGGCAGACGCTTTACCGTCAGAGCCACCAGGGAAGCCCCACATCAAAACAATTCTGCTAATTTCACCTGCAGATATAGAAGATGAATGTAGGGATTATGAGTCACATGAATTCAGGCTTAACTTACTGGATCTACCAAATATAATCTTTGGCAGATCATATCGGGCTTCTCAGATTATCAGTGATGTCATCATTAAAAGGGGAATCACATTAATATCCACCCATAGACCCACTGAGCGAACTCAGCAGGGCATTGCACATAAAATTCTAAATATACGGTACATACTAAGTAGCCTGTTCTTGATATTTGTTTTCATTGTCATTTAACTATTACCATTGTTAGAGTTGTTCCAACATTATAGAGTGATATGGTGAGGAATGAACAACTAGAATATGGAAATGACACTAATCAAATATATTATATATTACAAACCAGAAATTGATATAAACTGATGCCAAGAGCAGGGGATGATTGACTGACATCTTGCCACACTGTTCTTTCATTTTCATAAGATGTTTTACTTTGTGAATGTTATCATATAAAAATATATTTATAGATTTTTTTATTGTATCATGAAAATAAAGACTTGTAATATAAAAACTGTTTTCAATAAGTGATATCTTGAAATCAAGGACAATTCTGTAGAGTTTCCATTTTGCATCGGCAACAAAATGTAAGTAGAAATTCAGTTCATAAAACTGTTTGTAGTTCCTATCATCAATAAACCCTTGTTGACTGATTAATTGATTCTATGGCATTTAAAATTTTTTCTCTTGTTTTTCAGAAACCAAAGTCTTATTTAGAAAAATTATACAGCAAATTAGAGGCTAATGTCTCTTTTATCATAAATTTAGGTTATCTTTCCTTATTGTTTTTTTATTATGTCTTTCCAATTATTGTGAACTCTGAATATTAAAGACAAGAATATTATTAAATCTTTTTAATCTCTAGAATGTTAAGCATATTAATTAATTAGCTGGCATGCTGAAGTATTTATTCATTAAATAAAAGTTTATTGAGCACCTATTTATGACAGATGTTGAATAAAGCACAGTGGACTTGACTGAGAGATGAGAAAGTCTCTACCTGCAAGAATTTCTACATATAAATATAGTACATATGTTCATATAATATATATATATATAATACCCTTGTACTGCAAGTGAATACAAATCTATACACGTATGCAAACAATAATAGTAGGCTCAACCTATGCGATCATAAGCAGTGGGAAAGATAGACGTGGGGAAATTGACCGATGAATCTTTCTCAGAAAAGGTAGCACTCAGCTAATACCACAAAGATGAGAAGGATTTGACCCAGCTGGAGAAAAGGGACAAGAAGAGTAGGATGAAAGGAAGGTTAATCATGAAAGATAAATTCAACACACACACACACACACAAACATGCACACACCGAACACACCATAAAATAAAGAGCATGGAGACAAAGGAGTGAGTGGGAACAAAGAATTTTGTCTGCATGGAAGTCATACAGAGTTCTTCCCCAAGCTTGCTACTAATTTAACTTAAACTGATCACGACACATCCAATTTTTAGTTATATGGGTTATTAAGAGCAAATGGGATCAGAAGTCTTCTAGGACACAAAACTCGAATGAAGTTCAGCTTTACAGGAGAAGGGTTTGGGGTTCACTGCTAATGAACAACTTACTCTTTTAACTTCTCTCTATATAGTTTTAAGTCTAGTGTCTCTGGGACCATTCACTGGCAACACTCATGGTGATTTAATAGTTTCTCCAGGTTAATTCTTCTAGTTTTAAGAATACTGAATATACAAATAGTGACACCCAGATCTAGGAAATGTTTCAGTCTATTTTTGACGTTTTGGTGCTTCAGAGAGGACTTTCTCTCTTGGAGTTTGAATTACTTAGATGATGCTATGCTTTTAAGGTTCCTTATTTTGATGTCTTATTTTTCAGTGATACTACCTTCCCATATTCCCATATGATAAACTAGTAAATATATATTTATATTCCTCATATAGATATTGTATTAATCAAGAAGAATGGAAATGAATGAATGGAGCTCTCCTTGAATGGCTTATAAGAAATCCAGGCACAAGTTCAGGCTGTTGTCTGTTAGTCTTCCTGTTGTTTGTTAATGTAGACTTAAAGCTCCAAAATACTTAAACATCTCTAAATGTTGATAATTTTTAGTTTATTATTTTTAATCTTTTTTGGATACTTGTAAGGACAGAAATAACCAAAGTAGCCACTTAAAACCAGTTGCAATTTTTAACCAATATGTCTCCAGTGACGTCTAGGGAAATTGATTCCTCCAACTTAATACTGCTGACCTGGCTCAAACTGTAATTTTACAAACTATTTCTCATGCAGATAGATGTATTATCTTACCTTCTTCGGTGGGTTTACTGTGATTTATCTCAGTCTGAGTAGTTTAATCTGTGATGTGTATTTGGATCAAGAGTTGTATACTTTTCAAAGCCAATTACCATTTTTTTATATTTTCTTTTTGAATGCTCCTATAATTAAAATAATATTTCCATGAGATGAATATTTTTAGAATGTGACTTTAATGACACATTTTTTTGTGTGTAGCTTGAGAATTCAGTTGCAGTATTTTATTGTCATTAATCATTATAAAATTTAGTCAAAATTCAGCTATTTGTGTAACGTATAAACTTTTTCTGGCAAAAGAAAAGAGATCTTTTTCAGAAGTGCATAAAGTGAGGGTGACTGATACAAATGTTTCTATATTTCTTTCAACTCTAAAAACTTTTTAAAATAAATTTGAATGGTCATTCTGGTTGTAGGAATGAGAATGGAAGTACATGGTGAACCTAAATATCAAAGGACAGAGATTTTTTAAAAAAGGAGGTGTGTCAACTTTGTAACTGTAGGAAGACAAAAAGCAGAAACATTTCTATGAAGGAAAGCAGAGAAATAATCATGGAGAGGGTCAAGGCAGGTGAAGTAAAGGAGTGAAAAGTATTGTAACAGGTAGAAACAGAAAAGAATTAGTCATCATTAAATTCAATGCAGTCTTATGGTTAGTGAGGTTTTTTTGTGTGTGTGTTGAGGAAGATGAAGCATTTGTTAAACTCATAAGATATAGTTTGAATTAAAGGATATGCTGGTCTTAGCATATTTGATTATGTAAAAATGCATTTATGGAAAATAGATACTTATTTTCTTTTTGTTCATGTTAACTTCAATAGAAAACAGTGACATTAAAGAACTCCATTTAGAGATTAAAACTATGTTTACATTTCTTGGCATCCTAATTTCCTAACTCTTGTAACATAAGTCTAGATGCACTAGACAATGTGGGAAATGATGTAAAAGAAGAATGACAAAGTGCAATGTTTGTAATAAGAATATATAGCCTGAACATTATTATAAGGATGTACCAATCAAGCTGAAACTTCGAGATTACACAGGAGCGAGCAAAAGTTTTCCTGAAAGAATGTGTATAAGAGCACAGAGTGGAGGCCATGCCACACTTGGCTCGGGAATGGCGAATAATTTAATGTGGCATGAAAAGACCATTAACCAAAGAGTTAGGTTCATCATATTCTTGTGTGCTCAGTAGCTCAGTAGTGTCTGACTCCTTGCGACCCCATAGAGTCTGTCCATGGAATTTTCCAGGCAAGAATACTTGAGGGGGTTGTCACTTCCTCTTCCAGGGGATCTTCCCAACCCAGGGATCAAACCTGCATCTCCTGCAGTGGCAGGTGGATTCTCTACCACTAGCACCACCTCTTACAAGTGTAAAATGAAGGGGAAAAGACATTTGAAAGGACTACTTCAAAAATAGTTTTAAAAAATCTTTAAAGAGATTTAAAAATTTTTTTTCAGTTTTTTTTAACCTTTCAATATGAAAGGTAAATCCTTAGCTCTCATGAAAGCAAAGCTCTGCATTGTGTGAAGCACTTTTACATACTTGTTTTTTGTTATGGTATGCCTTTGTTACATAAACTGGTTCATGGGCTAAAAGCTCTAGATAACTGGAAGTTCATTCTTTTTTTGGAATGAAAAAAAAGATGTTTCATGTTTTTTGGAACATGAAAAGTAAAAACAGACTCTGGACCTATAGGAAATTCTTTGCATTGAATATTTATTTGATTCTCAAATTATTTTCATGGCCACAGAGGATAGAACACCATAGGCCCTTTTAACATCAGGAAGGCCATTTGACAGAACTGCATTATGTCATCATATCTGTGCTATATGTTGTCTGTGATAGGTAACAATTTAGAAGAAAGAAACTGAATGTCATCATTTTGTTTGGAAGGGTAACTTGCAAGTGCACATAGGGAACATGATAAAAAACTTAAAGGCTTGTTTATTAAAAGGAAATATAGCCTGTTCTTAGGATATCTTTAACATTTAAAAAATGTAATAGTAATATACATACAGACATATATTATTATAGCTTTAATATTAATGTTAATATTGTAATACTATTATACTAACTAATAATGAAGTGAGTTAATATAAAAGAAGCTGATTCTTTTACATTATGTGAAAGGTTTGGCATTCCATACAAATATGAAAATTAGTGAGAAAAGTCTATTTATAATATTACTCTTTGAAAAATATTAAATATTAGAGCAAGGTACTAATTAATAAAATGTATGTTTTCTTTCAAATTTTGAAATATTAATGAGAAAAATATTCCATTTAGCAAAGGGCATATTATTTACTATATAAATGTCATGACCAGAATGCACTATAAAAAAGTTATTATATCTTGTCCTTTGTTGTAACAGGGGTAAGACAGAAATCTAGTCCTCTATATATTTGAGAAACTAATTTGGATTATCTTCAGAATTAAACACAAGTTCCATGTAACTCAGCGTTATTTTTCTATTAACCACTAAAACAATTTCTTAGGTGATTGCTCTATTTTGTGTATCTCCAGGAAGACAGGGCAGCAAAACAAATGCTCTGACACAGTAAAAAGCTTTGTAGATTGAGAAATGGAAAAGGACAGATTGAAAGTGGGAATGAATCAATGAATAACAGAATGGTCAAATTTTAGTGCACTTGTGTATGTTTTGGAAATTCAAGGAAAGCATAAAAGAATCAAAGCTTGCATTTCGAATTGAACATAAAAATCATATAAAATTTGTGCATCAATCAAATTTTGCTTTTTTATACCTTAATCACATTCCTAATATCACCAATAAAATACCTAATTCTCAATCTAGTAGATGTTTTAATTCTCATCTAACTTGTTTTCATTGAAGTGTTTGATGCTGCTGATTCCTCCCTCCTTGAAAAATTCTGTGTGCGTGATTCTGTCAGTAGTTATACCATGGATTTCTCCTTTCTTTTCTGGCTACCACTCTGAAGTTCCTCCTTATCTTGTAAATGTCGATGGTTTTCAGTGTTCCCCGCTCAGGTTTCCTTCCTCAGGGCACACAGTCCTTGAACAATCTCATACAATCCCATGGTTTTAATTACTTTCAGTGTGCTGCCCTACAGATTAACCCCAAACCACTTTCTTCAAATCTAGATAGATTCACCCAGTTGTCTAGTGAATAGTTCCACTTGAGATTCTTAGAAAGCATTTCAAGCTAAACATATCCCCAGTCATAAACTTATCTATCCTTGCAATTAACTACTTTTACTTATTAATTTCAGACATCATCATTGATTCCTTTCTTTGCATCATTCCCCAAATATAATCAATTATGAATCCCTGTCCACTACCTACCAACTACCTACCATATCTATCCTTTATTTATCCTTCCTACGCAGGTCCAGTACTTTGACCACCTCCTGTGAAGAGCTGACTCATTGGAAAAGACTCTGATGCTGGGAGGGATTGGGGGCAGGAGGAGAAGGGGACGACAGAGGATGAGATGGCTGGATGGCATCACTGACTCGATGGACGTGAGTCTGAGTGAACTCTGGGAGTTAGTGATGGACAGGGAGGCCTGGCGTGCTGCGATTCATGGGGTCGCAAAGAGTCGGACACGACTGAGCGACTGAACTGAACTGAACCCCCATTCTCAATGTCTTAGCTCAGGGATTATCATCATAGTCCTGCTTTTCAAACTGAATGTTTGTGTACTCCACAAAATTAATGTGTTGAAGCCTTAACCCCAATGTGATGTTATTAGGAGATGTGGCATTTGCCGAGTAATTATGTAACTAGGTTCAGATGAGTTGGTAAGATTGAAGCCCTCATGATGGGATTAGTGCCCTTGTAAAATGAGGGAGAGACAACAAAGATTTCGATCTCTAAGCCATATGAGGACATAGCAATAAATTGAGTATCTTTTGTGAGCTAGGAAGTGGGGCCTTACAAGACCCCAATCATGCCAGCTCTCCGACCTTAGACTTCCCAGCCTCCTGATCTTTGAGAAATAAATGTCTGTAGTTTAAGCTATCCATTCTACAGTATTTTGTTAGAGTAGCCTGCTGCTGCTGCTACTGCTGCTAAGCCACTTCAGTCGTGTCCAACTCTGTGTGACCCCAGAGAGGCAGCCTACCAGGCTCCTCTGTCCCTGGGATTCTCCAGGCAAGAACAGTGGAGTGGGTTGCCATTTCCTTCTCCCATGCGTGAGTGAAAAGTGAAAGTGAAGTCGCTCAGTCGTGTTCAACTCTTCGCGATCCCATGGACTGCAGCCCACCAGGCTCCTCCGGTCCATGGGATTTTCCACGCAAGAGTACTGGAGTGGGGTGCCATTGCCTTCTCCAATAGTAGCCTAAGCAGACTTAAATATCTTAGATTCTTGTAAAAATCATCTAACTGCTTTACATTTAAATACAAAATGATATTTAAAAGTACTTAACAGATTTTTAACTCTTGTCTTGTAAATGAGTTTCCATTGTTCTTGTAAGAAATTGCAATTCTTTCAATTGGCCCTGGTTTATTCCCTGGCCGTTGTTACCTTTGCATTTTTATACTTCTGTCAGTAGAGACAACATATTTGTAAGGTTTCATAAAAAGAAAACAATAACAAACAGTTTCATAGTGTTTATGTGTAGTACATTGTCTTTTAAGCATCTTCAGTGTATTAACTCATTTAATCCTCACAACAATCCTACAGACAGGTGCTATCAATATTACAAATGTTAATTGCTAAGGAAAAGTAAGGCATTCAGGGACTGAGAAACTTGTCCAAGGTCACACAGTTAAAATTCCCTCAGGCAGCATCTTCACGTTCATGTCCTGAACCCCATCTGAGCTTTGGAGTCAGCCAGATTTAAGTTTAAATGCCAAATCATCCTTTTTATTGGATGGTAACACTGGAAAAATTATTAACACTCTAGTCCCCATTTTTCTCGGCTGAAAAAAAAATCAGTATAATAGAACTTGAAATATTAATAATACTCTCTAAGTACAAACCATGGGACTTAGCACTTAATGAATATTCATAAATTCTAAATATTATTATTGTTTCTATGACAGTAACTATCATATCCCTTTCAGTATTCTAGCTGAGTGTGCTACATAATAATGATGAAATTTACAATTGTTGGTCCCCTTCCAATAATATTTTATCCTTCAATTTCCCTTCTTTTACTTAGATAACTCCTTCAGGTCTCAGTGTAGATACTACTACTTCCATGAAACTGTCTATGATTCCTCAAATCTGGAGCAGAAGCATTCTTACATTAACAGAATCCTGTTTGATTCACATGTATTCCCCTTTACTATAACTATATATATACATATATATACACACATATATTTACCTTTACTGTAATTATATATATATATACAGGCAAAGTTATAAAATCTAATTTGCATTGTAGGAGATCTTGAGATTACCAGTGTAGAAAACCCCAAAGCTAACAAATATGAAGTACGCTCAAACCCACTGGGAATTAGAGACATGCTAATTTGAACAATAACATATCACTTTATACCCATGAGATTATACATATATATATTTGGCCTGAGTCCCCAAGAACTGAAAAGTTTTTGATAGGCTTGCTTCTTGTTTATTGTTGGTATCTCCGGTTTCTGAATATTAGTTGAAATATAGTAGGTTTGGTAAATATTTGTTTGTGGTATGCTAAGTTGCTTCAATTGTGTCCGACTCTGTGTGACCCCATGGACTGCGGCCTGCCAGGCTTTCTGTTCATGAGATTCTCCAGGCAAGAATACTGGAGTGGGTTGCCATTTCCCTTTCCATTTATGGTATAAATGATGTTATTACATGGAATGATCTACCTTAGAGACTATCTTTATATACTCATGGATTTTATATGAGGGCTTAATATTCTAATGGAATCTAAAATGGATCTGGGAAAATACAAATTCATGAGAAAGGGAAGCCCATTAATTTAAAAAAATCCACTCTTTTGTTTTTATATCATTTTTTCCACAGGTAATCAGAGAACATGTACCATCAGGAAAATTCTATTAATCTACATGAAAAATCAGAAATGGAATGAAGCCAGCTAAGAAATCAAAAGAAAAAAAAAAGAGACAGAAGCATCAAAAAGTCATTCTATTTTACAAAAAGGCAAATACTTCCAAAGAAGTTATATCCCCTAAAACAGACACAACCATGGCCAAAAAATTACAAGCTTTTAGTTCAACATCTTTGGTGTTTTCTTCTTGTCTCACTGATTAAACTCAGTAAATTGGAAAGTGCAATAGAATATTTAAGAAGCACATTTTAAACGTCACAATTTATTTTTCAGTTTCTTAGGCCTTCATTAGTTTTGGTTTCCAAAACCTTGTGTTCTTCGTTCACAAGCTATAAAATTTCCTTAAAGACTCGTTTAATGGTAGTGTCAAATGAGTTCACCATTTAATGGGATTGGCTGTTCTCCTAAGTGCAAAGGACTTCCTTCCACCCTCTCATCCAGCTGCCTGGCCTTGTGTAGTTCTCATTCCCACTCTCTATTGCCTCTGCTCCTCAAGGGAAAAAAACTCTGCCTACCTCCTAGAGGTGTTGCAAGGATTAATAAATTGCAAAGCACACTGAAAATTTTATATAAAATACACTCTGACAGACTGAAGTATTACCATGACCACGGTATCATTTCCAGACGCTGCAAATCCAAGGACAAAAGAGCAGGTCTGGCAATCTCATCCAAGCCTCCCACATGGAGGGTTATTGCCAGGCCAAAGAGTTACATTTTGATATTTAAATATCCGTGGTTTTATATCAAAGCCATCTTGCTGAGAGAGATTTTGTCTGGACAAGTAAAGTGCCTGAATTGGCACAACAAAAGGCAACGGCCCTGAATCATTAAGCCTTTTAAAACCACAAGCAACACTATTCCCAGGAAAGAGTTTATCTCTATTAAAAATCAGACAACTTCCCTTTCCATTTAAACAGATAACTCAAAATTATAAATGGCCAGCTTCAGAAGACAGACTATGTAGTCAAGAGGGTCACAAATTCCTTGAAATTTGAGAAGCTTCACAGAAAGGGATATTGAAGTTGGATTAGTGCTCCCAAGTGAATCTTAGCAGGGTTTTTGTCTGGAAATCTTGATTTTAGATGTGAGCAGACTTATTGTTTCAAGGAGTTTGCTTTAAATCAAATAAAGGAATATGTAGGGTAAATAACTTAAATATCAGCGAAAAGCCAACAGATCCCCAAACTATGTGGTTTCCTTATATGCGTATCTCTGTGTATGCAAAAACTCACATTTTTTGTTGTTTGGGTTTTTTTTGGGAGGTGGGGGTGGGGGACATGGGTCCCAGGTACAGAGAGCTGGGTCAATCATACTTTATAGTTCCTGGCACCATATATCATTGTTCCCATCCTTTATCTGGCTTATTTGTACATGTCTTTCTGTTCCTGTCCCCATCCCACTATCCTGTCCCTCTCCTCACTTAGGCAATCATTCTAATGTGTTTTTATGGGTATCCTTTCATTTTAATGTGTTCTTATAAAATATTGTCATTTGGGTGCATGTATTTTAAAAAGCAGATATTGTATTTGCTGTAGGTGTTTTTCTCTTGTTCCTTTTTACTCAGCATTGTTGTTAAGGATCTTCTACTGCTGTAGAAATATCCAGCATGCTGCCTTTAACTCTTGTGTGGTACTTTGTAGTGTATAGCCTACATCCTTTTCTTCCCCATTCCCCGGGGATAGGCACCCACATTTCTCAACTCCTTGGAAATATAAATAACACTGTCAAGAACATTCCTATGTGTGTTTCCTCATAGCCTGTATGAGGATTTCTCCAGGTTATGCCTTGTGGCGGGTGGTGGGGATATAGTAGGTCTGTGAACTTAATTGGATTAAAACTACCTCAGATTGCTTTCCAGGATGGCCACACAGTTTCACATTCTGTGCAGGAGGTTTCCTATTTCCTGCCGCTCCTTCCAACACTTGGCATTATGCAGCTTTCTAAATTTTGCTAATCTCATGGGTATAAAGTGATATGTTATTGTTCAAATTAGCATGTCTCTAATTCCCAGTGGGTTTGAGCGTACTTCATATTTGTTAGCTTTGGGGTTTTCTACACTGGTAATCTCAAGATCTCCTACAATGCAAATTGGATTTTATAACTTTGCCTGTATTTTTCTTGCGGTTCCTGCCCTTTTTTTCTTTTTCTTTTTTTACTTGGAGAAACTACATCTATATTCTAGTTATAAATCCCTAGTGGGTTTTTGACTAAGTATGCCTTCCCGCAATCTCTCATCTGTCTCATAACTTTTCCCATGGGCTCCTTCCTTGAATAGAAACTTTAGGCTACAGTAATTGCTTTCAAACAGCAAATAGAATCATTAGCGAAAAGAATACAAGGACTGGTATTTGCAGATAACTCATCTCTGGAACATACATACAAGAGTGAATATATTATTTAAAGAGATAAAGGAAGTATGACAGATTGAAAATTAGTCTAAAAATGGCTGAGAGGATGATTTTGCACAAAAGTTTGTGCCAAATTATACTGTTACTCATTTAAATACAAATATATTTGTCTTTACAGTATGTTTCTCATATTAGAGAATGTGAAATAACTTTATTATTAATTATTTTAACTAATTAATGAAAATGTAAAATATTTTCATAAATTTTTTCATATAAATCCAATATTTACATATTCAAAATGAAGTAAAATTGTAAATACACACACCTACTCAGAATCAATATGATTGTCAAAAGAGATGCCATTTTGAAAATGTACATTTAGAGAAGTGATAATTAATGTTTTGTGTGTAGTGTATTAGTTGCTTAGTCATGTCAGACTCTGCGACCCCATGGACATAGCCTGCCAGACTCCTCCATCCATGGAATTCTCCAGGCAAGAATACTGGAGTGGGCTGACATTTTCTTCTCCAAAGTAATGTTTTACCCTCCCCCAAATTCAGCATGAACACATTATTTTTGCACTCTTTCTTTTACCTGATAAAAAAGCATTTAGAGAACAAAGTTCTATAGGAAAAAATCCTAATGAGGACACAGAATAATATTTTTTGAGGAAATATATCATTCTGTTTTTCGCACTCAGTAGGCTATGATGTAACCTAAAAGTCAAGTTTTCCATAAAAGATTCAGCAGGTGAATGTGCTGCTATTAATATGTTGCCCAAAAGGAAAGTAGCTTTTGAGTTTACTTGCTGAAATAGTTTTCAGATAAAATTTTCATTTATTTAGGGAGTGGTTCAATTAGTCTCTCCAAGTCATATGATTATAGGTGCATATAGGTCATAGAAAAACAGGCACTTCATTCAACTTCTGAACTGTCACAGAACATGTACTATCTTACCAGGAGCCAACATTTTGTGAAGCACTCATAAACCTAAAAAAACACTGCCTTCAATGCTTATCCTCTTCATAATCTCCTCAAAAGCCCTGCTTGCTTAATTTATACATCACTGTGAGAACAATATACTCTCAGTCTTTTAAATTCTTCTGTTTTATGTTTCCTTATATCAAGCATAACACAAAAAGGCCTTTTCCCTTAATATTTTCCAGATCATTGTACCACTATGGCCTTAGAGTCTGTAATCTGTGTAAAAGTATATTGGTGAGGAATAGATATTTTGTAAATAGAAGCTGTAAGTCAGAGTCTTATCTCATTTCTTTAATTTTTTCTAATCTGCTGTTACTCCTCCCACCCTTGTCTAATTACTCCACCCATCTAGAGAAACACCTAGAGAGACACCTTTGATCAACTTTTCCCTTGCTCCAACCCGTATATTGTGGGTAAAAGTAGGAATCTGAGCCTGACCCTGACCCAACTGACATGAATCATTAGACTAACTACAGCTCTGTTATATTCACTAGGTAGATCACACATCCAAATTGTGATTTCTATATTCTGATGCTATAGGCATCCTACAGCCTTCACCAATTCTCATTCTAGAAATATCACAAGGAAGGATGATACATATAAGATTCAACTGTACCATTTTCCTCAACATTCTGGCAGTTAGAGTTCTTATTATAAATTAAAACATCGGTTTTTAAAATGCATTTCTTTATTTACTCACGATTACATTTGGGTTCAATGAGAACTGAAGACTCAATACTGAAATATAAAGACATCTATTTACTAACACCTCTATGCTTATACTAGTAACTGTTTAGTTTCCACATATGATGCTTTTATTGTGATAGGATATAAATACCAGAACCTACTTATTATGATGACTTTAAGGGTGAGCAAAGTGAAAACACACGGAACATGCTTATTTTACATAAAGTTATTCACGATAACTAGCAGGAAGCTTTCTAATACATACGTATTTGTCAAAGCTCTTTATGCTTCTCTGTGTAAATGCTGATGGTACACACAGGAAAACTTGACTAGCTTTTCCTGGGGAGAATCAGGAAAGACTGCCTAGAAATGTATTATTCTTCAGCTATCCTTTGAAAGATGAGAAGGAGTTGGCCAAAAAGGACAACTCAGAGAGAATGGAAGATTTAAAAACATGGAGAGTTTGGGAAATAGCAAAATGTTGAATGTGAGTGAGGGTTTAGAGAACAGGGGAATGATGTGGTTTGGGATTGTATGTTGTGTTCAGATGAAAGGATCTGTGTATCAAGCTAAAAAGGCTAAACTTAGTCCAATAGTCAACAGGAGGAAGAAGAAGGAAGAGAAGAATATCATAAAATTTTCTATTACTCAATATTATACAACCATGGGGAGGATAAGTTGGAGGAGAAAACCTGGAGGGATCATGATTAAGCAGAACCATGCTGCAGATGTTAGGGTCAAAGATGCTATGTGCCTAGATTATGGTCTGGCAGTAAGGCTGAAGAATACAGTCAGAATTCAGTCATGTCTTTGGTAGGATCTACTACTAATATTTCATAATCAAAGAATTATCAGATTTTCAAGAAGGAAAACAAGTTAGAGATCATCAGGCCCAATCTCTTCTTTTTGGAAATGAGAATAGGTGATTTGATTAGGGGATTGTGGAGGTAGGATTGACCTAAAGCTAGCAGTTTCATTTACAAACCATTAAGGTCATGAACTAGATAATCAATTTCTCCATGTACCCATCTCATCACATGTATAACACATAGATAGTAATATCAGTCTTTTGTCAACGTATGGGAAATGTCTCATACTGGGCCTAAATAAGATAGGGCTAAATAAATATTAATTTTCATTGTTAAATGATTACATCATTAGTCAATATTGTAGTAGACCATTCTCCCTTTTTTGCTCTTTACAACCCTAAATTTGATTGAACAACTAGTACCCTTTTATTCTCTGGGCATATGTTTTCAAAGTACCATTTGCTCAAGAGTGGAAATTACAGATTCTACCCGCAATCTCTTGGCATTGTGATTGATTTAGAATTTAATATGACCCATTTCAGACCACGTGGAATCTACAAGACTCAATTCTAGGACATTGATTGGTGCTATCAGGAAGTAGATGTAAAAATGGAGTATAGATGTCACCTTCTTGAAGTGGGATGACAGCTTTTTTGAGAATATTCCTAGACATACTGGGTCCTTGTGACAGGTTTGAGTCCAGTGTAGACCCCGGCCTGAAGTCAGATACAAACATGATTTCCAGGAATGTGAAACTAATAAATGCTCCTTTGGATTATGCTAATTTAACTTCTGTTTTCTGTTACTTGCAATGAAAGAGGCCTAAATAAAACAATATGAAAAGAAAAAAAAATGGCAACATTTAACTTCTGCTAAGGAAATGGTTAAAATAACTTAGATTCTCTAGTGAAAAAAAAAATGACAATAGAGATAAATTACCAAGATTTCTCTCAGGAAAAGCAATCTTTCCAGCAGGGTTGAATAAATAAATAAGTTTTCAGGAAATAATTTAATTTTAACTATGCTATAAAACTATTTTAGAGATAATTCCATTAGCTGCATATTAAAGAATACTTGATACATAAAATATGTTATAATCTGGAGACATAAGACATGAGGCAGTTATATTTTTCAAACTGACACCCTTTCATGAGTTCAATTTACAAAGACATAAAGGTTTCAAGAACATTTGTAGGAAACTGCACTGGCATGGTGATATTCAGTAAGATTGAATCAGAGGTACATTTAACTTTACACTATCATATTACATTTAAATCTCATTTAGAGCAAATGAACCAAAAGGAAAAATTTTAATTTGTTGTAAGTATAGAATTGTGAGTCTGAGTGTGGGTGGTGGGAGAAACTGAGTAAACAGCTAATTTAATTAGAAGAAATAAGCTGTCTTTTTTATACCACTTGAAAAAAAAAATCCAAAATCATTAGTACACAAGGTTTTATAGTCTCATACAACAGCACTTCTTATTATTTGTCAGCCTCTTTTGAAGGAAGTCAGCCATGGCCAACTGATCTATAAATTCTTCCAAGATAATCTGTACCGGAGCCTAAATGGGATGGTTCAGTTTCTCTCAACCAAAACTTTGGGATTTCAGTGAAGGGCCAGTCTATCAGATCATGCTGCTGCTGCTAAGTCACTTCAGTTGTGTCCGACTCTGTGCGACCCCATAGACGGCAGCCCACCAGGCTCCCCCATCCCTGGGATTCTCCAGGCAAGAACACTGGAGTGGGTCGCCATTTCCTTCTCCAATGCTTGAAAGTGAAAAGTGAAAGTGAAGTCGCTCAGTCGTGTCTGACTCTGAGCGACCCCATGGACTGCAGCCCACCAGGCTCCTCCATCCATGGGATTCTCCAGGCAAGAGGACTGGAGTGGGCTGCCAGTGCCTTCTCCGTGCTATCAGATCATAGTGAGTGCTTAATTTTCTAGTTGTATAGAGTCTAGTCTGGTGTTAGGCATATGGAAAGCCAATGCTTCCTCTCTTTCTCTCTCTTGATAAACCAGTTTTAACTGAACTAGTTGAATTGTTTAGTGTATTTCAAAATCTTCCAAAGGTTTCCAAAGGCTTCCAAAGAAGTCATATAACTTCTTTAACATGAAGACTCAGATAAGTGGAATTGCTGACCTCTAAAATGGAAAAAAAAAAAAAAAGCACCACTGACTTCCATTCATAATGAATTGTTAGTGTATAAATCATTAGAAATCTGATATAATTCCATGTACATATGGCATGCTGAGGCTTGAACATACCATGAGACATGAAATAATCTAGTTAGATAAGTCATAAACTATTCCCTTAACTGTTCAAAAGAAAAAAAAAAAAAACCTGATATATTTTTTAGGAACAATCAGTACAAGAAATTTTCCAACAAAATCTTTGTTTGTAAAAAGTTAAACTACTCTAATGTCAGACCATAATTGATGATAAACAATCTAAGTTCTTTAACTCAAATCAAGTAATCATTCTAGAATTTGAACATGATTATCCAGGATACTTAAAGGAGATTTTCAAGCCTCTCGAAACTGTGCCATATCTCAGACTTCTCTCCAGTAACTTCGATTTGTGGGCGTAGTTCAGGTTACTTGTCCTCTGCACTCTTAAGTTTTAATTTCTTGTCTTGCTTGAAACTAATTGCCAGCTAGATTCCATTTTGCCCTCCCCCCTTGTTTCCCTCCATTCCTTTATTTTGCAAAAACTAACTATTAAATGCTTACTGTGCCACAATGTATATAAAAGCACAACAGCAAACAAACTGTAGGCCCTGCCATCAAGAGCTTTTCTGGCAGAGTCAGATAAATAAAGAGGTATATTCCATTTGGTTATATAAGACTTGAAGATACGAAAATGTGCGGCTTATTGGAAGGACACAACTCGAGAGGGAGTTGTATGAAGGTTTCCTATAGATAAAGGTGAATGCTCAGCGGGACGGAAGAGAGGGAAGAGAGAGGGACAGCAGAGACATGCGTCTGTACAAGGGTCCGGAAGTAAAGGGGACACACAAAGCAAGGTTTTCTAAGAAAGTTAATGTGTGTGTTTGTGTGTGTGTGTGAGTGTAATTGCAGGGGTGGTTTGGTGTTCATTAAGGAGAGGGCTGAGAGATGTAAGAGGTGAGGTTTGAGAACCAAGGCAGAGCCAGCTCACGAATGATTTTTCAAACCTTGCTAAGCATTTTCTACTATGCTGAGAAGGCAAGGGGACATCACTAAAGAGTTTTAAACACAGGAGTAGTAACAGAGTCTGTTCACTCTCTGGTTATGTGAAGAGAGATGGGCTTCAAATTGCCGTAAGTTTTCAGATACAATTCTTTTCAGGTATCCTAAATCTATCGGTCTTCAAGTCTTCCTGGGTAGTGTAGTTGAAGAGACACATTTTTCATTGGCGCAATCATCTTTACATATGACAAAAGGAAGACTCAGAGGTTAAGTGATGTGTATCAGGCAACCTACCAAGTTAGCATGAAGTGCAGGAGTGAAAGTACTACCTCTTAATCCTAGATGAGAACTAACGAATTAAAAAAAAAAAAAGGCTTATTGTCAGAAAACAATAATTACTTATCAATATTTTTATCTCGAGATGCTATATTAGATGATTTATATAATATAATTGGAAAGGAATTATATTTGCATATGTAACCATTGGCTTGTAAACATAATATGTAAGAAGATAAAGACAGCAAGTCTAAATATCATAATATATGATATGATTTAATATCATAATTTTACTTTTATTTTTGGTCATTGTGATTTCATGTGAAAGATTTAAAAAATGCTGTCTCTGGAAATAAATTGTACTCTCTATCTATAAAATAAGCATATAATATCAATAAAGAAAACAATATATCAAGTTCTATTTTACTGGATGATCTTTATAAGAAAGAAAACTAAAATATCATGTGTAATTATAGAAAATACATGAAAAACTGTATTCTGTTAAGGGATGCTGGACTTAATATTAAAAATTAAAGACTATTATTTGTGTTGCATTGCTTTGTGCAAAAGGAACTCATCATTGTTATTATTTCTGAAAAATATGAGAAAGCTAATCATGGTATATGAGTCAATCGGTACAGGAAGGCCATATCACTATTCTGTGTGGTTATTACTTTCCAACATTCCAGAATAAATTTGCATATTTAAATGTATGTGGTCTACTGGGTGGGATATAATTATATTTTTTATATTATAATGAAAATTAGTTTTATATTTAAAAGAAATATAATGTAAAACATGTTTTATATAGGGGGGGAGGAATAAGGAAAACTTTTTTTCTGTTTTTCTTCCCAGAAATGTGAGAGGTGAGAGCTCTGGACACAACCCATCTCTTCTTCACAGTGTATGGAGAGGTGGCTATAAGCTTGAAAATCAGAGTCAGAGAAACTTGAGATATTTTTGCTAGTACTCTATAAGAAAAACAGCATTTTTTTCTTTGTAGACACAATCTGGGTATCGATAGCTATCTGAAGAAGGAATGCCTTGGGGGGCAGAGGTGCCAGGTGAGGAAATAAGACGGAAAGACACTTGTGAAAAGTAACTTTCCCAAAGGCATTTTGATTTGTTTCAGAAAGCTCCAGACCTATTCTATTTGGTTCTAGATCAGTATCAGTTGCTTCCTTTTCTTCTTTGACTGATCAAAAGCACAAAGTATTTAACCTCTCTCCACTGCATGTCATTCATGGTTTTCACTTATGCAAAAGTATTGTTTCCTGTATGTATTTAAACAAACATCAGACAGTACAGGCTGGAGTTAAAGGGCAACTTTGAAAATACTTTTCTGCAAATTTAAAAATCAAACTGATTAACTTGTTTTGTGTGTATATGAATCATTAATATTTAACTGTTGAATATGAAAAGTATACTAAAATGTGGTAGAGAGAATGAGGATGGCTGCAAATGCAGGTTTTCAGTAATAACCCATGTATATCAGAATATGCAGAAAAAGAAAAACCCAATTATAATATCTGTAAGATAGACATAGCAAATGATGAAGCCAGATGTTATGTATTAGTAAATAATACATACGAGATTAAAATTCTAATTAAATTTGAATTACATACAAAAATAATACTTAAAGCATTCTACATTTGTAAAAATGTCACTATTGAGGAAGATACTGTTCATAGTCCTTTATATGGGAATCCTGGTACTCCATTTATTCCTCATGGAGTTTAGCAAGAAATTTTTATTTATCTGGAAACGGTGATCATGATATGCTCACCAAGTTTACTTTTACAGTTGGTTGCTTATGCCTGTGCTCAGATGCTTAGTTCTGTCTGACTCTTTGTGATCCTTTAGACTGTAGCCTGCCAGGCTCTTTTGTCCATGGCATTTTCCAGGTAAGAATACTAGAGTGGATTGCTGTGCCCTCCTCCAGGGCATCTTCCTGACCCAGGGATTGAATCCACATATCCTGCGTCTCCTGCGCTGCAGGAAGCCATCAGGGAAGCCCTTGGTTTTACATTAATTTCATGCTCACAGCCATACCACCTTAGCCTATGTTTCTGGTTCCCATAGCTGCAGTTCTCCACATCCTCCTTTCTTTATATATTCTAATGATATTTCAGAGTTCCAATTGTGTGTGTGTGTGTGTGTATGTTTGCGGGCCCAGCATGCTCCCACTGCACAAAACTGCTTGTGTTTTTAACGTTCCTATTATAGCTGAGCCTTTTACTGTAATTCACTTCAAATCCACCTGGGAAGTAAGTGGGATTAAAAAAAATAACAAATTGAAGTTTCACAATACATATTACAGTATTTAAAGAACCAGTCTCTTTATGATTCAGTACTTCTTTAAGTCTTTAAAATATTATTCATGTGTGTTGTGAAACAGTGCTGAAAAAAGCAGTCTGGGAAGGTACTGCTACCAACATGTTTTATGGAAATAAAACTAAACTGTAGGCCTAGTTTAAGCATGTTTATTAAATTCAACTTTCCCTAATAAATCTAAACCGATCTTGAAATTGACAACTAGCTCATAATACATGCGCCAAGTTAAGACATATCAAATTTGAACTCAGTTTTACGTTACAAAATAGTTTTAACTTGCAACACATAAAAGCACAAATGTAAAGTTTGGCTAGTTTCCTACCTGGAACCGTGTATAACTGAACCAGAGCTAATTATCTCAACTTTTACCTGGTAGCTTAGATGGTAAAGGATCTGCCTGTAATGCAGGAGACAGAGGTTCCATCCTTGAGTTCAAAAGATCCCCAGGAGAAGGGAATGAGAACCCACACCACTATTCTTGCATGGAGAATTTCATGGATAGAGGAATGGCTATCCACTCCAGTATTCTTGCCTGGAGAATTTCATGGACAGAGGAGCTTGGTGGGCTACAGTCCATGGGGTCACGAAGAGTTGGACATGACTCGCCAAGTAATAGTAACATACCTATCTTTTAGGGTATTATTTTTATTTCTTTTATCACATATTATATTACCTTGTGTTATATTTTATGTCTTTTCAGTTCAACCACATTCTTTCTGTGGTCTCTTAGGGACTTCTCTTCCCCTCCAACTTTTCCAACTAATAACAGTAAGAGCTACTACTTATTAAGAGCTTACTATGTTCTAGAAACTGTGCTAAACATTCTACTCACTTTTTCACATGTTGTATTTTCAACAACACTAAAAACTGAGATTGATATTCTTATTGAATTCACCTAGTGGGTGAATAAGCTGAAGTTTGGAATGATTTCATAACTTTCCCAAGATCATACAGCTACTCTGTGTGAGAACATGGATTCAAATATAGGTTTTGCCAATAAGCCCATTTTTGGTCCAGCTGAGTATAGATTTTGGAACTTTTCTTACTTGAGATCTTGGCTACCAAAAATAATTTCCCTGGTTTTCTTAAATACTAGAAAACATAATTCCTTAAAGATGTATGTTAAAGCTAAGTGAAAATCTCAGTCGTGTCTGACTCTTTGTGACCCTATAGACTATGCAGTTCATGGAATTCTCTAGGCCAGAATACTGGAGTGGGTAGCCTTTCCCTTCTCCAGGAGATCTTCCCAGCCCAGGATAGAAATCAGGTCTCCTACATTGCAGGTGGATTCTTTATCAGTTGAGCCACAAGGGAAGATAAAGCTAAAGCTAAAGTCAACATTAAACCAAGATATATCATGATTGATCAGTGAACAAATTTATGAATTATTTCATTTGAACTTAAAATTGGATCTGAGTTTAAAATATAAATATTTAGTACATATACTTTTAGGCTAAACTTTCAGCAGTTTTAGTGTCAAATTTCTGATTCAATTTTTAACTTAAGTAATTTTCTCTTGTTTTATCCCTAACAACCCTTTTTATTGTTTCTGTTTAATTTTGTATTCTTTCTAATCACTCTGAAGGTAAAATGATATAAATAATTCTTAAATAAGTCAATTTATATTAAATTAGGTCAATCAGTTGACTGTAAATATATGCCATACGCATCAAAGAAAGCTTCACATTTTTTCTGATGTCTTAAGAAACTGAGGGAATTCATTTCATCTCTCTGTGAGAAATCAGGCTCTCTCTCTCTCTTTTTCTCCAATTTTCTAGAAGGCAGTTTCTATAGCAACCATCATCTTAATGTTCCTCCATCCCAACTCCTCTCCCTGAGTGTGAAATATCTGTAAACTTTTTTTTTTTGCCCAGTAAAAGTTTAGTAAGAAATAAAAACAGCAATCCTCCATTTATCATCTGGTGACAGGGGTCAATTTGAGTTGCTGGGTATGTTTCACCTAAGACCATTACTGTGGTAGGAAATTGTTTGTTCAAATATTCTCAGTTCTCCTACATGTGCACAACAATAGAAATAAATGAAATTAGTAAGGAAAAGGCAATTGTAGGAATAAGAATTTCCAGTTCTTATTGGAAAATCCTCTTGTTTTTCACTGAAGAGTCAAATGTTACAACCACATAACATAGTGGTTAAAACGTGGAATGTACACTCATTTGGGCCTGGCTCTCCTCCTTGACCATGTGACTTTGATCAAGTTAACTTAACTTCTTGATGTTAATGGGCACAAGGGAAAAAGTGAAATTACTGACCCTATAAATCTGTAGGAAGAATTCAATGTGCAAATACATATAAAGTATTTAGTACAATTTCTGAGACACAGAAGTGCTCAACAAATGGTAACTTTGAAGAAAAAGATGTAGGAGGTGGTTTATATATGCCAGGAGGCACTAAGGTCAAATGCTAGTGGTTTTATTTTGGCTTCAGTTTTTGTTAGTGATTATTATCTGATTATTTTTTATAGTTTTGCAGTATACAATTTACTTTGAGATTAATAGTCTCTTCCTTCACCTAACTGCCCTGAACCCTTGCTCCACTATAAAAGCCATTTGGTTTATGAATGTTTTATAAATGTCCTGCTCCACCAACATAACAATCTCTGAACTGCTATGCCTCAAATCCCACATCTTAGAAAACGATGACAGTGTCTATTAAAAAAAACTTTGTCAAATACACACTCCCTGTCCTAAAATGCACGTGCATCTTCCTTCATGCTGGCCCGAGCAGGTGATAATCTATAGGTGGGTCATTGGATGCTAATGAATCAGGGCAAAACTGCAGTATCCATGAGCAATCTGTGAGTCCTGCTTGGCACAAGGGTGTATTAGCTCTGCAGATCATATGAACCTGTGCCA